>NC_061115.1:209529666-209608193 GCF_002878395.1 Capsicum annuum | reverse complement strand
GGAGAATGTGAGAAGTTATAATATCAGTTTATATAGGGTAGTTAATCTGTAGATTAGTTTTGTATAATTTTTTCCTATTTTAATAATTATGTTTAATGTTTAATTATTTTTTTAAAGTAGGATTTTTATAGTGTTGACATTTGTCACTTTTGCCTCTCTTATTATATATAGATAGATTTTTATAATGTTGTTTCCGAGTCATCTTGCGCTCACCCCGACTAGTTCCATAAGTACCAGCTACCTCTAATCGAGTCTTGTGAATCAGATTATTGGATACATTAAATAGACCATAGCATCAACATCTGCAGCCTCGCTAAAATACTCATTGTACTTCCCTGTAAATCCCATATTGATTCCATGGTGAACATACAACATAGAAGTTATTCCATCAATTCGAAATTCGTCAAACTTATACTCTTCTAGCCACCACCTCAAGTTGGAAATAAGGAAACAAAAAACCTCCCTATTGGCATAGTTGAACAACCTGCTATCCCACAACTTATGATACCCTCGCTCTCCAGTATGAAAGTAGGATTCTTGAGAACTTGGCTGATATCAAAGCCATATCAAAGCCATTAAGGCCAACAACGACATTGTTGCTTGCACGACTGTGAACTACATCTAGCAGAACTTGTAAAATCAAGCTACGTGCTTTATCTATCAGATACTTTAGGTCCTCCGGGTTTCCAGATCTACTGCTCGCAGCAAAAAAGTTTGTAACATGATATCCAAATGATCCATAGTAAGAATGTTTCATTACAGCCATCAACTGGACAGTGTTGTAGTTATTTGCCTTGATTCGGGGTAAAACATCATCTGCGAACTCTCACCACCAAGTCTAGGAACTTATGTTGGGATGAGCACAAGATGGCCCGGACACAACGGTTATAAAATCTAAAATAAAAAGAGTACTGTTCATCTCACCTACCACTTCTCAACCAGTTACTAGGGGTGTGCATAGGTCAGGTTGGTTCGATTTTTCATTAAAATATAATCAAAAAAATAATGTCGGTTTTCTAAATCTATAAACCAAATCAAATCAATATACAATCGTTTTTATTTTAGTTCTCTCGTATTTTTTACAATTATAATGTGATTGAAAAAAAAATTAAATTTTTTCAGTAAAAAGATAAACAAACAATGGTCATAGAGTAGTTCCAATTAAAATTAAGTTGGCAAATTACTAAGACATCTAAACTACTATCTCTCAAAGAAATATTATGTGGATACCCGGTGGTTCAGTTTCAAAGTCACTAGTCACAGTAGCTTGTCTGAAAGTTCTATTCACATAAAATTTGAGCATTCAAGACAATGAAGAATTGAAGAGAACTTATTAAAAACTTAACTCCATAAAGTAATTAACTATAACATAATTCCATAAGAAAAAAGAGAAAGAAGAGAAACAAACCCAAATCATAGATGAATGAGAAGAATGAAAAAAATAAGATGAGGAAATAATGAGAACTCTCTGAAAACTTGAAAAATAAAATGTAAAGTGAAGAAATTGAAGAGTTTAAGGTTTTTATATTAATATTGAGTTTTGTATTAATTTGTTACTAATGGACACAAATATTATAATTAAAGGCCCAAGAATATGTATTTATTTTCTGAATATAAAAAAGTAATAAAAGTAATCAGAAAGTAGATTCTAAGTAATATTTTTTTACGTATAAAAATTAAAATTATATATGTATTTTGTCGGTTTGGTTTGGGTTCGCTTTGATTTTATTTTTGCTAATACCAAACCAAACCAAGAATGATCGGATTTTTTTTTTCCAACGCCAGACTATAGGTTGATTTTTTCCTTGGTTTGATTTGATTCATCGGTTCGATTTGACTTAACGGTTCAGTTTGTACACCCCTACCAGTTACATATCGCGGGGTGGGGTGGG
Organism: Capsicum annuum; assembly: GCF_002878395.1. Classification (NCBI taxonomy): domain Eukaryota; kingdom Viridiplantae; phylum Streptophyta; class Magnoliopsida; order Solanales; family Solanaceae; genus Capsicum; species Capsicum annuum. The sequence continues at coordinate 209,606,301 of NC_061115.1, read as the reverse complement.
GGCAATGACAATATACTTGAGATTGTTGTCATTCTAAAAATTAAGCAAAATTTCTAAGCAAGCATAATACTCAATTTATAACAGACAAACAACAAACTGCAAAAGAATTCTCAAGATACTACTTTGAATAACAAAATGCAAGAAGTTTGAAACAAACAACTATCATCTCTGGAGAAAATTATTCAAAAAAAAAAAAGTTGTTAGCTGAAGAACTAGTTTCTAGGGCTCTATAGTTCGTGGGGCTCTGTTGTGCAATTCATGTAACTCTTCAGTTTGAAAGAAAAGAAAACAATTCACTATACACCCATGTACAGATTTGAGCAGTATTTTCTTAAAACCACAAAAGACACCTATAAACTGAGTTAGTTAGTGACATATAAGAATGTGTGGTTGGAGAAAAATGCATACACCAAGTTCGCTCCACCGACTATGAGTCATAAACTAAGTTCTCTCTTCTCAATTATAAGTGTGCTGAAAACAATGAAGCTATGACCAATAACTAAAGCCGATGAGAAGATAAACATTGGATCATATATATCTTTCGTGAACTGGCTACTAGTTTACAAAGAGCACCAGTAATATAATGATTTATTATTTTCAATGAGCTACTGGAGAAAAGAGATACCAATTATAGTTACACCTAGATATCAGGCAAAACTTCTGATTAAATGGAGCCTCGAGAAGTAAAAACTTTACACAAAGATAAAATAATGAAGCTTTTTGGTGATCCCATTATCATATGCCACTAAGTCTGGGAAAGCCATAAATTTATATAGCCCTTCCCCAAGGCAAAAGTTTGAAGGGATCTAAAGTTGCAAATTAAAGCTAGGACCACACTCTAAACTCATTACATAGATCGATTAAAAACACAACCACATCTAAAATGTTCACTTATGTAATCTATACTTACATTACCAAAATAATGTAACTCTTCCAACAAAACCAAAATAATGAATGGCGAGATAACAATTATTCCTGACTCCATACGGCAACAAATATAACATAAAAAACTGACATGTTTACATCCTTTCATTGAACTAATCAACAAATTAGAACTACCAATCAGATTCTTCAAAAAAAGTACCAGTTCCAGGTAAAATAAAGAAGAAAAGCAAGGAAATAAGCTAACCCAAAATGAGTCAAAACATCCCTCTCTTCCCTTTTTTCACTCATCATTAATCCAGCTGCTAAGTAGAATAAGAATGATTATTAAGCTGGTAATAGCAGAAGAATTGACCATAGATCAAGAAATGTACTCTAATTCAACAACTTTCAATATCATTTGCCAGAATAAACATAGGGATTTATAGTACATATATCCAGACATGTAATTATATATTGATAAATAGTAGTCAGAAATAATTGCTAGCTCGCCACACTGAAAAGTACACACAATTTCATTCAACAAAATCAAGTAATAGAACTACCAATCATAATTTCAAAAGAAATAAAATAATACCAGCTAAAACAAATAAGAAAATAAGCTAACAGACACATTTTTTCTGAATATGGAAAGTATAGACTTCAGGACTAGCCGTAATCATCTTCAAGTTGTCATCCCATCCAAGATCACTTTTGTTTAGTAGAGTTTGAATTGTACTCCAAGTGTTTCTTATTGTTTTAAGATGATTCTCCACATGTTTAGATGAACATTACGTTCCTAGTTGTTTGTTAATGACATTCAAAACACGATTGAATGAGCTAGCCTTAAACTGATTAGTCGATTTATTTCCTTACTTCACTTCATCAGCTAGAATCTTCAAAATCAAATATTCCATTGTTTTTGACCACCTAAACTACTTCTCTCCTTTTTTCCCATGATTTACTGTTACAAGTCAAGAAACTACGTTGAACAAGCCATACTCAACAAAACATAAATACGAATTAGCAGAAATGTGTGAACTCTCTATATACCAAATAAAAAGAGAAAAAAGAAGAATACTCAAAGCTAACAGAAAAACAATAATGAACCATAGAAGTATTTATTTCATAAAAGATCTGCCCAATAATTACAACAGGAAGAAGAAATAAGAAAATACCAAAAGCAAAAAGAAGCAGCATTATCTATTTAGCTATCAAGGTTTCTTAATACACTAAAGTCCTTCATTCCTTCGCCTATCATAATTTATAACATGGCATGAGCAATTGCATCCCTTTTTTATGGCCATTGTCTAGCTTTTTCACGTCTTTCTCTTTGTGTTTGATAACTTTGACTTCCTTGAGAATTTTGAGTAATTTGAACATTTTGTGGTTGAATTAATGCTTCAACATCTACTTCTTGTATTATCATGTCATTTGGCTTTAAATCAACTATGTTATTATGTAAAATACACGACGCTAATACAACATCCACTTGTGTCTTAAAGTCCCAAAGGGTTCATTGTCAATCACACGGAATCGCCTCTTGAGAATAGCAAAGACACGTTCAACTGAGGATCTCAATGATGCATGAAGAATATTGAATAGTTCTTTTTCATTTTGGGGAGGACAATCACTATGCTCTTGCAAGTGATAGCATATTCCATGATAAGGAGGAATAAACCCCTTACGAAGTTCATATCCCGCATCTACAAGATAGTATTTATTTATAAAGTCAAACTAAAGTTAATTAATAGACATTGTTCACCTACTTTCCCTATAAACTACTTTATATTGAATAAGATACCTTGTGGATTTTGGAGACTATGCGATCTCTCTAACACATCATTTAATATGTGAGAATCATGTGCAGATCCTTTCCAACCAGCAAGCACATACGTGAACTTCAAATTAAAGTTGATGGCAACTAATACATTTTGTGTTGTTGTGTCTTTACGACCACAAAATCTATTTTGTTGTTTAATAGGAACAGATGCAAGCACATGTGTTCCATCTATTGCTCTTACACAATCCTATATACAACTTAAATTAATAATATGTAGTATTTTTCATAAAATGACTTAAAATATGAAATTTTAGTATGTCAAGGTAAATCAGGAATAATACCGATGATTGTTCATTATCTCCGATTGGATGATTTCATCCGGTGATTTTATAAAGATTGGATAGAGCTTCAAAACTACTTGAAGTACAGTATGAAAGCATCGATGAATAGACTCGATTGATCTATAAAAGTATGATCTAATCTTCCGAAACCATTCATTAAAACCAACAATCTCTAAATATATCAATACTTGTTCTTGAACAAACATATTTTTGGTTGAACACAACAAACTATTTCTTCTAAGAGCATTGCATAATTCATAAAACACAAGCTTACTTATTCTTGTTTGACCTACACAATGAACATCTCTTCCATTCAAAATACTATTCATGTAGAATTCTCTTTCTTGATCTTTATCAACATAAGGTTCTCTAGGAATGCTACTTTGATTTTCGTAGGAAACAATTATTACAACTCCAGTAGCTAAAATAGATGTGGCTGCAGCTCCAATTATTGCATCATCTTCATCTTGGTTAGTTGAATTCATTTGTTGTAGTGACCAATGTAATTACATTTACTCTATAATAGAGCTTGAGGGAAGTCTTAAGATACTCATATAGCTTGAGCCTACTGCTAATCGCTCAATTACCTTACAATAACTTAAAAATATGCAGTGAAAGTTAAACCAAGATTTTAATTTTCAAGAAAAATTGAACTCAAATAAAAGTTGATAACCAGTAAGTCAAATCTTTAAATGTAATTATTTGCTCAATAATCATCCACATAATTGTGAATATGAGTTAAGGCAAATATTGAATCTCCGTCGTCATGTTAAAAAAAAGGAAAAAGAAGATGATCATCAAAGTGATTGACAAGTGGAACCAGGTGTCCCCCTTTAATCTATTTCCTTACATTTAATGCAACTAAGCTCTCTTGTAATAGAACAAGTAAGAGCACTTAGTAGAGCAAGTAGAGGATTGTTCATAAAAGACAAAAATGTCGAGAAACTTACTAAAAGATGGGACATTTGAAAAAAAAATTCAAACAAAATTGAACTCAAATTAGAAATCCTAACAAGCGAAACAAGAAAAATTTGAAGAAATTTTTGACACCATAGAAAAAATTACTTATAGAACATACCTTTGAAATGCTTGCTAAAATTGCAGTGGGGAGAAGAGAGAAGGAAACCCTAAATTGGAGAGAAGAGCAGTGAAATGCTTTTGGGTAACGCTACTTCAGTGTTGTTGGGGGTGGGAAAGAGGGGTGGGGGTGGGGAAGAGGAGTAGGGTTGGGGGCATAACTCCCACCTCAAAATTTTCTTTTAAATGAATTTCCTTGGCCGTTCCTTTAGAAAATATTTTTCCAAAATTTTATCCAAACAAGGAAAAATAAAAAAATGTTTTCCGAATAACATTATCCATCAAACACACCCTTAATATAAAATATTTAAATAATCTAAAAAATAGTTTTTTATTGTAAGATGCTAGTTCTTAAAATGCTACTTGGCATAACTTCATGTTAGACTATTCTCCTTTATTACTACTATATATTAGCTAAGTTGCTCGAACTCTTCAAAAATGTCTATGGGTGTGTGTCAGATCCTCTAAAAATAGTGTATTTCTTAAGGATCCGACACGGGTGTGGATTCATTTTTAAAGAGTCCGAGCAACTTAGTATATAAGCGTGAGTGGGGTGGCTGGAAGCAGGCAACTGACGGTCAATATGCCTTTTTTTAGCTGCCTGCTTGTTTCGTAATTTTATTATATCACCCCTAATTAATTATTATATGACATTTACGTATTAAAAAATTAATAAAATTTAATTTTAAAAAAAGTAAAACAGATATTTATGATATATCTGCTTCAGCTATTTCAACCGTAATTTTACTATATCACCCCTAAGTAATTATTATAAGTCATCTAAGTATTAAAAAATTAATAATATTTAATAAAAACGTAAAAATAATATAAAATGATAAATTAACTCTTAATGTTTAGAATTAATTTGACATCTTATATGAGGCCCACTTAAAATATCACTCATAATCAATTATTATATGACATTTACGTATTAAAAAATTAATAAAATTAATTTTTCTAAAAAAGTAAAACAGATATTTATGACATGTCTGTTTCAGCTGCTTCAACCATAATTTTACTATATTACCCCTGAGTATTTATTATAAGTCATCTAAGTATTACAAAATTAATAATATTAAATTAAAAAAGATAAAATAAATATAAAATGATAAATTAACTCTTAATGTCTTAAATTAATTTGACATCTTATATGAGACCCACTTAAAATTTTTTTACAAATATGTTTTATATCAATTTTGTTAGATCACTTCTAATTAGTTATTATGAGTCATTCAAGATTTGTCGGTTTCACTGCCTCAATAGTGATATTTGATTGTCTCTCGAAATTATGTCAGTGTCACTTAAATTGAATAGAAAAAAATATTATAAATTACAATAATTAAAAAATTAAATTACTTTTAAAATATAAATTGACTATCAATATCACAAAAGTTTGAACAAGAGTATTAGTATAAATTACAATAGCAAACAACTTAAAACAGTAAATTACAATGTCATAAAAGTATTATAAATTGCAATAGCTAACACTTGTAAGAATTCAAATAGATAATTCTCAAGATAACACTTGTCTTAATTTTAGGCTACACTATCCTCTTTTATTCATCCAGCAGAGCTTACCACTAGTGGCAGTTATTTCTTGGTCTGCTTCAAAACTTCAATCAGAACCCATTAGTCCTATCTTATGTACCATTCTCTCTTTTCATAACTCGTGATGTTTGGCACAATTTCATATAATAACCTAAAACGATCCACGGGTCTCAAAATCAAATCCATTAAACGGAACGAAACTTCAAACTCAGAAACAATGTTTTGCTTAAAGTAGGTCTATATACATTTTCAATAAATAATATAATATAATGAATTATATTTATTACTAATTTTTTAAGTCGTACTAACTCTTCTACAAGTCCCCTGCAGGTGTCAAAATCAAATTCATTGAAACAAATTGAACTTCCAAACTCATAAATGATGTTTTCTTATTGAGTAATTCTATTTAGCATTTTTATATCAGGAAGACGGAAATACAAGTATCTTGAAAGACATACCACTTCCAAGAGTTTGATACCCTCTTCCTGCATTTAGACCATTATTTGGAGGAAGTATTGGAGAACTTGCTGCGGGAGTTAAAACAGCATTGATAGATTCGCATAAGTGTAATCTTCATGAGCGCAATTAAAAGAGTAACAACAAATTCCTATGGGAGGGTACCTTCTGGTTGTAGCGGTTCGTTTCTTCAGTGACAACTGCCTGTACAATATATAACAATCTTAAAGTAAAAGAAGTGTACGAAGCAAATACTAGAGTCAGTTCAGAATGTTATTAGGAATAGCTGAAATTACTTCACAAATAATCAAACTGACTCTAGATATGATTTTGGGGTTTAAACTTTACATTCCCGGAAAGAATTAATTCCTGAGCATTGTTGAAACACTAAAACATGATATTTCAAGGAAGTCGGATCCTTCAAGTTAGTTGTCAAATAAAACGCCTTCTATTGTAGCTCTATTAAGAAAAAGTCATTAATCCAAAATCTTTTCTTTATCATTTCAATCAAAAAAAAAAAAAAGCATAATATATAGATAGACCCTCAAACTTGGCCTAAACTGCAAAATAAATACTCCAACTTTTGAAGTGCACATCTAGACACCTCAATTCGTCCCCACAGTGTCTCCTGGACACTCGATGCTGACGTGACAGATAAATTTGGAGATGTCTAGATCATTTTGTAAGTTGGAGTGTTCAACTGACATAGAAGGACGAGTCGAGGGATATAGATGTGCATCCTCAAAATTGGAGTGTTTAAAGTGTCTGCCTAGTATCTAAATATAATGCCCCCCCCCCCCCCCCCAAAAAAAAAACTTGTGGATTTATATTGGGTCCATTGTTGTTATTATTGTTCACAGTTAGGATGCAAAGTTGCTCAAATTGTAAAGACATTACAATTTCCCAATGAACTAGTTATTGAATAAAGGGGTAGTACTTCAGCGCTTAGGGGTCAAATTATTTCATATCTTAGAGTGAGAAAAATGATATCTAAGGGGTGTGCTTAGCATCTTGTTCAAGTCAGACTCTAGTTTTGGGACTTTTAGTCCCGATTCAGTTTCAGTAGTAAGGGAATTTCTAGATGTGTTCCCTGAAGATCTTCCCAGAGTTCTTTTCAAAAGGGAATTTGACTTCAGAATAGATCTCCTTCTAAATACCCTGCCTATCTCTATTCTATTTTATAGTATGGCTCTAGCTGAGCTCAAAGAGTTTAAAGAATTGTTGAAAGATCTCTTCGATAAGGGATTCATCAGGCCCAGTGTTTCTCCATGGGGCGCTCCAGTCCTCTTTGTACATAAGAAAGATGGCTTTATCAGAATGTGCATCGATTACCATCAGTTGAACAAAGTCACAATCAAGAATAAGTATCCACTCCCCAGGATTGATGATTTGTTCATTTTTGGTTATGGCATTAGAGTTGACCCTGAGAAGAACAAAGTCATGAGAAATTGGCCCAAACTTATCTCTCCATCAGATATTAGGAGTCTCTTGGATTTGACTGGCTATTACAAGCAGTTTGTTGAGGGTTTTTCAATTGCATCCCCCATATCTTGATTGAATTAGAAAAAAGTCATGTTTCAGTGGTCAGATTCTTGTGAGAAGAGTTTTCAAGAGTTGAACACTCGACTCACTTCAGTCCGAGTATTGGTTTTGCTAGATGGTTCGGAGGGGTTCGTTGTTTACTGTGATGCTTCCAGAGTTGGTATTGGTTGTGTGTTGATGTAGAGAGGCAAGGTCAGAGCCTATGCCTCTATACAACTTAAACCCTATAAAAAGAATTACCCTACCGATGATCTTGAGTTGGCCGCTGTTGTTTTTGCCTTGAAAATTTGGAGGCACTATTTGTATAGGGTTTATGTTGATGTGTTCATGGATCACAAAAGTTTACAGTATGTGTTCTCAAGTAAAGATTTAAATCTTCACCAGAGATGGTGGTTAGAGTTGTTAAAAGATTATGATATGAGTGCATTGTATTATTTGGGCAAGGCCAATGTAGTGGAAGATACCCTTAGTAGATTGTCTATAGGTAGTGTTGCTCGTGTTGGGAATGATAAAAAAAAGTTAGTTCAGGAGGTTCTTCATCTTGCTAGATTAGGTGTTCGGTTGGTTGATTCAGTCTAAGGTAGTGTTTGAGTTCAGAGTAGTTCAGAATCTTCAATGATTGCCAAAGTAAAGGAGAAACATGATAGGTATCCCAGTTTAGTTAAGTTAAAGGAATCAGTTAGAGATCAAAAAGTAGAGGTTTTCTCCCAAGGAGGAGACGGTGTGTTGCGTTGTCAAGGTAGGTTATGTGTCCCGTGTGTTGATGATTTGAGATAATGGATTTTGGCAGAGGTGTATAGTGCGCGTTACCCTATAACCAGGAACCACTAAGATATACTGCAATTTTGTGGGAAATCTATTGGTAGAGTGGTATGAAGAAAAATATCACAGAGTTTATAGCTAAGTGTTCCAACTGTCAGCAGGTTAAAGTTGAACACCAAAGGCCTAGTGGTACAATGTAGGAGTTCAACATTCCTACTTGGAAGTGGGAATTGGCGAACATAGTTTTTGTGATGGGTTTGACTCGTACATATCTTCAGCATCTCAGTTTCATTAGCCACATACGAGAACGAATGTTCACAAGGGGGAGATATTGTAATACCCTGAATTTTCTTTAAGTCTAATTTAGTCTCCAGAATATTTAGAATTGACTCCCTAAGTAAATAATGTTTAAATCAGATAGAATTTCCCCAATTTCAAATTTTTATCATATGGTAAATTGAATTATCTTTCCAACGATACCAATTTCCTCAAAATTCGTTATCAGGGGTAAAAAGTTATGGACGTTTTATAGAGAGCTGTTTGAATTGCCCAGGAGCGACAGGCAGGCCGACGGACCGTTGCTCTAAGCATTGCAACAGAGGTAGTAAACCCATTAACTGGCCAAAGTACGAAGGGAGAGTCGATGTACCGTCGCCCAAGCCGTCGCAACTAAGGTAGTAAGTCCCTGTTCTGGCCCAAGTGCGACGGGCAGGCCGATGGACCGTCGAGCCTGCGACGGACCATCGCCGAAGCTGTCACAACTTCTGTTCAGTGATTTAAAGCCATTTTAAAAGGGTTTTTGGGTCTTTTTCGATCCTTTTAACACCCAATAACATCAGATCATAGCTCATAACATCATATTCATCTATAATATCAAATTAGGGTTTCTTTCAAGATCAATCCTCAAGAACTAGATACAAACCCTTCTCTAAGAAAACTCAAGAATCAAGCATCACCAATCAAGAGCTTTTAAGAAAATCCTCCAAGAACATTCTCAAGGCTTCAAAGTCCATCTTGTTCCATTGAATCAAGCCAAATAAGGTATGTGGGGTTATGAACAAGGACAATCCTTTCGTCTTTGTGCCCAAAACCTATTTTTAATTACAAAGATACATGATTTTATATGTTTTTCTATGAATTTGAAGTTTGGGTTTATACCCTTTGTTGCTATTCAAGAGATTACGAGATTTTCAATGTTTTAGAAGTTGAATTACATGAGAATGATTATATTTTATGTATATTGCTGAAATTTATAGATTTTAAGATGATTTATGAATGTTTATGTTATCAAGCATAAATTTTGAGATGTTTTATCATGAGATTTATAGATGGGTCATTAAGACCTATTTGAGATTGTTATTTTGAGAATTTTGTGCTATAAGCACCCCTTGATGAGAATGTTTTGAGATTATTGAGAAAGATTTGACCTTTTGGTCACAATAGAATTGAAATCCACTTTATTGATTGAGTTTATAGATTTTACAGTTGGTTTCATTATACGTCATTAGATTACTTTTAAAGTGGATTTTCTTGAGATTTTGAGCATGAGATTGGGAGTAGTTTTTAGCACCGAGTTGGGTAAGTTACTACGGTTTCATACCCTGAATTACGTGCCACCGTAGGTTGAGATTATTCCCACTTTACGTGGATGATTGAGATAGTGATAACTGAGATAGATTGTTCTATTTTGATGGCAAGGGTAGAATAGCCCTAACCTTACGTGGGCTAGTCGTGGGATATCATGGATGCTCACATGGTGTACATACCGGTTAGAAGAACCTCTCAAATAGAAGACCCCTACTCTTAAAATAGTTTATTGAGATAAAATATTTACTATGTAGAGTGAGTTTCAGATTTTATCTTGCTTACATGATTTGAGAACAAATAGGGAATGCATACTTTAGAACTAAGTGTAATGGCTCATGAAGCTCAGATTATGTGTTTTTTCTATTCATTATTTATATATTCAGATTTTAGATTACTCAAGCTATGTGAGTCATTTACATTTAGCATGCATGATTTTATAAACTATGATGATATTATTTTACGTATTGCATGCATCCCCATATACTCAGTACATCCTCAAAGTACTGATCCACATATACGTCTGTGTGCTATATTGTCTCATAATGTAGATTCAGGTGTTCAGTCTCAGCAGCAATAGTGATCCCCGAGTACCTCTACCTACACTTCTGTAATTGGTGAGTCCTCAAGGTTCGAAAACCTATTTTCCCTAATTTTCAGTCTTCGTAGTAGTTGGATTATTTCTTTTCAGTTCAGTTCGAGTCAGTTGGGGGTTTGTCCCAATGACTCTCTAGTTTTTTAGTAAGTAGAGGTTTATTGGACCATTAGTTGATGTTTCAGATTTCAGTAATGGTTGTTCAACAGTGCTTTTCAGTTATTTCAGTTCAGACTTGATATGATATAGTATTATTGTTTTGATCTAATTACCTTAAAGAAAGTTCTAGACTTAGTAGCAGGCTCAAAGGGTTAGCTTGAGGCTACTTGTAGCCTTAAGCACCTTGTGATGCCTTGGGTTGAAATTTTAGGGTGTTACAAACTTGGTATTAGAGCCTAAGTTTTAAAGATTCCTAGGAAGTCAGACAAGCCACGTTATGTAGAGTCTTGATCATCGGTGTGAAGCGCGCCACATCTAAGAGTAAGAGGCTATAGGACATTCTAGGAAAAGTCATCTCTTCTTTCATAGTCTATCGTGCTTATAGTTGTCTCTCTCTTCTATTAATTTGTGCTCTTTCATGACAGAATATGACTCCCCATAGAGATAATGCCCGTAGGAACGATAACCAGCCACCTCAGCCTGCCAATCCCCTGAATGAGAATATGTCTCATACGGAATTTTGCGCTGCTATTTAGACTCTAGTCCAAGTTGTGACTGCTACTATACAAGCCAATAATCAGGCTGCTGTTCTACATCAGCAAGGGGGTGATGCAGCAATAGCCAGACTTTGTGATTTTATGAGGATGAACCCGCCCAAATTCTTTCGATGAAAGATAGGTGAGGACCCACACTGTATCTAGATGAGGTGAAGAAGATCACCCAAGTTATGCATATAATTAAAGATGAGAGCATATAATTGGCATCTTATAGGTTAAGGATATTGCTTATGATTGGGTTGTGATATGAAGGAAGAATAGAGGAGAGAATGCAGCTTCCATGACTTGGCAGGTGTTCCAGAATGTATTCCTAGACAAGTTCTTCCCACTTGAGATGAGGGAAGCTAAGATACAGGAGTTTATAAACCTAAGAAAAGGCTCTATGATAGGGAAGGAGTATTGCCTCAAGTTCACCCAGTTGTCTAAGTATGCCCCTGATCAGATGGCTGACTCTAGGGCAAGCATGAGTAAGTTTGTGACTGGTGTGTTAAGGAGTGTAGAACTGGTATACTTAATCGAGATATGGACCTTTCTAGATTGATGATGTATGCTCAGTAGTTTGAGGCAGAAAAGATAAAAGAGAGAGATAGAGTAAGATGAAATAAGAGGGCTAGGTCAGAATAGTTTGAGCATAGCCAGACTAAATCCTATGAAGGAAACCACCCGCAGTTTCAAAATCGTTCATCTATGCCAGCGCTTTCATCAGACAGTGCTCCCACACCCAGAAACAGATAGGAGTAGTGGGGTAAATCTTCTATGTCCAGATCTCAAAATGGTGTGAGTAGGAAGCCTACTCTCCCATCATGCGCCAAGTGTGGTAAGGATCATGGAGGTAGATATTTGTAGGGTCAGAAAGGTTGTTATGGTTATGGCCAGGAGGGTCACGATATTAGAGATTTCCCGCATGCTAGGCAGGGGAGCCAAAATGTTCGAACCCAGACTTAGGTTACCATTGCACTAGCTCTTTTAGACTATCCATCCCCTCCTCAGGGCACTTCATCCAGTACGGCTGGCGGTCAGCACTAGTATCGATTCTATGCTTTTTCATCCTGCCAGGAGCAAGAGGATTCACCGGATGTTATTACTGGTATGCTTCATGTCTTTCATTTTGAGGTGTATTTATTGTTGGACCCTGGGTCAAGTTTCTCTTATGTGACTCCGTTAGTTGCTGTAAATTTTGAGATAAGTTCCGAAAAGATCCCTGAGCCTATCCTGGTTTCTACCCCAGTAGGAGAGTCAGTTATTGCTAAGCAAGTTTACAAAAAGTGTCCAATTAGTGTTCTTCATAAGGTCATATTTTCAAATTTGATAGAGTTAGATATGGTTGATTTTGATCTTATTTTGGGTATGGATTGTCTTCAGTCCTGTTACTCATCTATAGACTATCGTACCCGTGTGGTTAAGTTTCAATTTCCAGATGATCCAGTTCTGTAGTGGTCTGAAAATTTTATATCTCCCAAGAGTCATTTCATATCTTATCTTAAGACCAGAAAGTTGATCTCCAAAGGTTGCATTTATCATCTAGTTCGAGTTAAAGACACTAAGTCTGAGACTCCAATAGTCCAGTCAGTTAATATAGTTAAGGAGTTTCCAGATGTGTTTCCAGAAGATTTCCTAGGGGTACCTCTCGATAAGGAAATAGAGTTTGGTATTGACCTTCTTCCTGATACATAACCTAATTCTATCTCTCCTTACCGTATGGCACCCGCAGAACTTAAGGAGTTGAAAGAGCAACTCAAAGATCTTTTAGATAAAGGTTTCATAAGGCCAGTGTTTCTCTATGGGGCGCACCTATCCTGTTTGTGCAAAAGGAAGATGGTTCTTTACGTATGTGCATTGAATATCGTCAGCTAAATAAGGTTACAGTCAAGAACAAGTACCCTTTTCCCAGAATTGATAATCTGTTTGATCAATTGGAAGGTACAAGTTATTTCTCAAAGATAGACCTTAGATCCGGCTATCATCAACTTAAGGTAAAAGAGTGTGATACTCCAAAGACAACCTTCCAAACCTATTATGGTCATTTCGAGTTTCTAGTCATGTCTTTTAGACTAACCAATGCCCCTGCAGCTTTTATGGACCTCATGAATCGAGTGTTCAGACAGTATCTTAATATGTTTGTCATAGTGTTCATAGATGATATCCTTGTTTACTCTCGTAGTGAGGATGACCATGCTGATCATCTTAGAATTATCCTGTAGACTCTTAGAGATCACCAATTGTTTGCCAAATTCAGTAAGTGTGAGTTTTGGCTAAGTCCAGTAGCCTTTCTCAGTCATATTATTTTTACCGATGGCATTAGAGTGATCCCCAAAAGACAAAATCCATAAGAAATTAGCCTAGACCTATCTCTCCGTCAGACATTAGAAGTTTCTTGGGTCTAACTGGTTATTACCACCGTTTTGTCGAAGGTTTCTTATCTATTGCATCTCCCATGACCCGATTAACCCAAAAGAAAGCTAAGTTCCTGTGGTCAGATTCCTGCGAGAAGAGTTTTCAGAAGTTGAAGACTCGACTCACTTTAACCCTAGTGTTAACTTTGCCCGATGGTTTGGATGGTTTTGTGGTGTATTATGATGCCTTTAGAGTTGGTTTGGGTTGTGTGTTGATACAGAGAGGTAAGGTTATAGCCTATGCCTCTAGACAGTTGAAACCGCATAAAAAGAATTACCCAACCCATGATCTTGAATTAGCTGTTGTGGTTTTTGCTTTGAAAATATGGAGACACTATCTGTATGGTGTTCATGTTAATGTGTTTACTAATCACAAAAGCCTGTAGTATATATTTAATCAGAGGGAGTTAAATCTTAGACAGAAGAGATGGTTAGAGTTGCTAAAAGATAATGATATGAGTGTGTTATATCATCCGGGCAAGCCAATGTAGTGACAGATGCCCTTAGCAAGTTGTTTATGGGAAGTATTGCTCATGTGGAGAAGGATAAGAAAGAATTAGCTTGTGAAGTTCATCGTTTGGATAGATTGGGTGTTAGGTTGCTTGATTCAGCTGAGGGGGATGTTTGGGTTCAGAGTGGTTCCTAATTCTCTTTAGTTTCGAAAGTGAAGAAGAAGTAAGACATGGATTCTAGTTTAGTAAAACTGAAGGAATCGGTTAAAGACCAAAAGGTAGAGGTTTTATCCCAAGGGGGAGATGACGTGTTGAGATTTCAGGATAGATTGTGTGCTCCTTATGTTGATGATTTGAGGTAGAGAATTATGGCTGAAGTGCATGACACACGATATTCTATTCACCCCAGCGCTACTAAGATGTACCACAACTTGTGGGAAATCTATTGGTGGAGTGGTATGAATAAAGATATAGCAAAGTTTGTGGAAAAGTGTGCAACTTGCCAACAGGTTAAGGTAGAGCACCAAAGGCCTGGTAGTACATTGCAGGAGTTTGGTATCCCCACATGAAAATGGGAAGAGGTGAATATGGATTTTATGACTAGTTTACCCCTTTCGTGTTGTCATCATGATTCAATTTGGGTTGTTGTAGAAAGGTTGACTAAGTCAGCATATTTCCTGCCAGTCCATACGTCTTATACAATTGAGGATTATGCTAAGTTATATATCCGAGAGTTGGTCAGGTTGTATGGAGTTCCTTTGTCTATTATCTCAGATAGGGGTACTCAGTTCACTTCTCAATTTTGGAGAGATTTCTAGAAGGGTCTTAGTACCCAAGTTCATCTTAGTTTCACTTTTCATCCGCAGACAGATGGTCAGGCTGAGAGGACCATCCAGACTCTGGAAGATATGTTAAGAGCATGTGCTCTTGATTTCAAAGGTAGTTGGGATGAGCATTTGCCATTTATCGAGTTTGCATATAACAATAGTTATCACTTTAGCATTCAGATGGCCCCATTTGAGGCTCTTTATGGGAGGGGATATAGATCACCCATAGGTTGGTTTGAAGTGGGTGAGTTCGCTTTGCTTGGACCTGATGCAGTGTTTGAGGCTATGGAGAAAGTTAAATTGATTAGAGAAAAGTTAAAGACAACCCAGAGTCCTCAAAAATCTTATGTAAATGTGAGAAAGAGGGATTTTGAGTTTGAAGTTGGAGATTTAGTGTACCTGAAGATTTCACCCATGAAAGGGGTGAAGAGATTTGGCAAAAATGGGAAGCTTAGTCCCCATTATGTTGGCCCTTATAGAGTTCTGAGTCGTGTTGGAAAAATAGCCTATGAGGTTGAGTTGCCCACAGATTTGTCAGTTGTTCATCTGTCTTTCACGTCTCTATGCTTAAGAAGTGCATCGGTGACTCCACCATTGTAGTTATTTTAGAAAGCTCAGAAATTCATGATAGCTTCTCGTATGAAGAAATTCCAGTTGAGATCCTTGATCATCAGATTCGTAGATTGTGAAACAAAGAAGTTCCATTATCAAAGTTCTATAGCAAAATAAATCCATCGAGGGAGCCACTTGGGAAGCAGAAGCAGATATGCGGACCAAGTACCCTCATCTTTTCACTGCAGATTCAGATTCAATATAAGGTAACAAGTTACCTCAGTTCATCTCTTCTTATTCCATGCTACAAGCTTTATATAGCCATTCATGCGATTGTTCATGCATTTCCAAATCAGTTTAGTCAAGTTTTCAGTAGTATATATCAGTTATAGCCTCAGTTTTCAGCATCTCAGTTTCATTAGCCACATTCGAGGATGAATGTTCCCAAGGGGGAGATATTGTAATACCCTGAACTTTCTTTAAGTCTAATTTAGTCTCCAAAAGATTTAGGGATAACTTCCTAAGTGAATAATGTTTAAATCGGATAGAATTTCCCTAATTTTGACTATTTATCATGTGGGAAATTGAATTATCTTTCCAACGATACCATTTTTCCTAAAATTTGTTGTCGGAGTAAAAAGTTATGAACATTTTACAGAGAGCTATCCGAACAGCCCAGGAGCGACGGGCAGGCCGACGGGCAGGCCGACGGACCATCGCTCTAGCTGTCGTAACTGAGGCAGTAAACCCATTCACTGGCCAAAGTGTGATGGGAGGGCCAACGGACCATCGCCCAAGCCGTCGCAACTAAGGCAGTAAGTCCCTGTTTTGGCCCAAGTATGGCGGGCAGGTCGACGGACTGTCGAGCCTGCAACGGACTATCGCAACTTCCGTTCAGCGATTTAAAGCCATTTTAAAAAGGGTTTTTGGGTCTTTTCCACCTTTTTAACACTCAATAAAATCAGATCACAGCTCATAACATCATATTTATCTATAACATCAAATTAGGATTTCTTTCAAGATCAATCCCCAAGAACTAGATACAAACCCTTCTCTAAGAAAACTCAAGAATCAAGCATCACCATTCAAGAGCTTTCAAGAAAAGCCTCCAAGAACATTCTCAAGGCTTCAAAGGTCATCTTGTTCCATTGAATCAAGCCAATTAAGGTATGTGGGGTTATGACCAAGGACAATCCTTTCGTCCTTGTGCCCAAAACTTATTTTTAATTACAAAGATACATGATTTTATATGTTTTCCTATGAATTTGAAGTTTGGGTTTATACCCTTTGTTGCTTTTCAAGAGATTATGAGATTTTCAATGTTTTAGAAGTTGAATTACATGAGTATGATTATATTTTATGCATATTGCTGAAATTTCCAAATTTTAAGATGATTTATGAATTTTAATGTTATCAAGCACGAATTTCGAGATGTTTTATCATGAGATTTATACATGGGTTATTAAGACCTATTTGAGATTGTTATTTTTAGAATTTTGTGCTATAAGCACCCTTGATGAGAATGTTTTGACATTATTGAGAAAGATTTGACCTTTTGGTCACAATAGAATTGAAATCCACTTCACAGATTGAGATTACAGATTTTATAGTTGGTTCCATTATAAGTCATTAGATTACTTTTAAAGTGTATTTTCTTGAGATTTTGAGCATGATATTGAGAGTAATTTTTAGCACCGAGTTGGGTAAGTTACTATGGTTTCGTACCCAGAACTGCGTACCAACGTAGGTTGAGATTATTCTCACTTTACGTGGATGATTAAGATAGTGATCACTGAGATAGATTGTTCTATTTCGATAGCAAGGATATAACAACCCTAACCTTACAGGAGCTAGTCGTGGGACATTATGGATGCTCACATGGTGTACATGTCGGTTAGAAGAACCTCCCAAATAGAAGTCCCCTACTCTTAAAACAGTTTATCGGGATAAAATAGTTACTATGTAGAGTGAGTTTTAAATTTCATCTTGCTTACATGATTTGAGAACAAGAAGTGAATACATACTTTAGAACTAAGTGTAATGGCTCATGAAGTTCAAATTATATGTTTTTTTCTATTCATTATTTACATATTTAGATTTCAGATTACTCAAGCTATGTGAGCCATTTACATTTAGCATGCATGATTTTATAAACTATGATGATATTGTTTTACGTATTGCATGCATCCCCATATACTCAGTACATCCTCAAAGTACTGATCCACATATATATTTGTGTGCTACATTTTCTCATAATATAGGTTCTGGTGCTCAGTCTCAGCAGCGATAGTGATCCCCGAGTACCTCTACCTACACTTCTGCAGTTAGTGAGTCCTCATGGTTCGAGGATCTATTTTCCCTAATTTTCAGTCTTCGTAGTAGTTGGATTATTTCTTTTCAGTTTAGTTCGAGTCAGTTGGGGGTTTGTCCCAATGCCTCTCTAGTTCTTTAGTAAGTAGAGGCTTGTCAGACCATTAGTTGATGTTTCAGATTTCAGTAATGGTTGTTCAAACAGTGTTTTTCAGTTGTTTCAGTTCAGACTTGATATGATATAGTATTATTATTTTGATCTAATTATCTTAAAGTAAGTTCTAAACTTAGTAGCAGGCTCAAAGGGTTATCTTGGGGCTTCTTGTAGCCTTAAGCACCGTGTGATGCCTAGGGTTGAGATTTCGGGGCATTACACCACTCTAAAAAAGTTGGTTGGGTGCATTGGCATTTAGGTTGATCTTAAGGTGCTTCACTGGAAGTGTTGACTCAGGTTCGAACCTCATTGAAGTCATTTTTTAATTTTTCTCAGCTTTTTAATTTTTTTAAGCACCAACAATTCTTAAATTCTAGATCCGTTACTATATGATTGGGTTTGTCATTGTCTATCAAAGTGATGGCATATTTTTCAGATGTATCTTTATGATACATTTAATTTTCGAATGTATCATTATGATACCTCTAGTATGAATAGAGATCCAAAACTCTGCAATACAATTTTGTGACAGCTACATTAAATGTATCACTTACGCTCTAAATGTATCTCACAACTTTTACACTAACTCACACTCTTTAAATATGAATCAGAAATTTCAAACTTAAACATATGTTGTAATGTATGCTAAAGATATCATATATATTGAATATATTGATATCAATATGAAATACAATTAAATAGTTTTTTTGGATATTTCAAGACTACTAGTTTTAAATTTTCAGTATTCTTATAGATATTGTCATGATATTTTCGATTATGAAATGAAGCGTTCCTATCATTTTTATCATATTATGGTATTTTTATGTTATGATTGTGTTTGTCATTGTCTATTACATGTTTGATTCATATTGACTGCACAAGTTAGTAAAATACATATGTAGCTGATTCATATATTGCAAATTTGTTATAAGTAATATGAAGCACAATTATAATATGTTTTTTCCAAATTAGTTAAGGATTTTAAAATGTATCACATATAAGTATCACACTTTTTCAACTATGAAAAATATCACTAACATATCAGATGTGTTAAAATGTCATAATACTAAATCAAACATTATTAATATGAATGGCATAACTTTCATAAATGTTTACTATGAATCATATAACTTTCATAAACATTTAATATGTATCACTTGTAAATAATTATTTGATAACTCATGAAACGTATTTTTGAAAAATTGATTTCAAATTATTGAATTCATAACATTGAACTTAATAAACATTTCAGATTCCATTTCAAACAAAAATATCACATCTCTTTTGGGAACTGTTTGCAGGTGTGTCTGTTATGACCTTCACACCCACACTTTCCATAACAATTTGAGGTTGATGAGAACGTTTCGCTACTTTTATTTTATCTTCCTTTCTTAGGTCTTTCTAGTGGTATTTATATTTTAGAGGAAAAATCACATCTTCCAACACCTCCGCTAGTACATGCCAATCCAGTTTGTTGAGCATTGGACAAAATGACATTTCATACGTTTTGACTAGTATCTCTTTTTTGTAGTAATCAGAACAGTATGACTTCATTTTCTTTACATGTTTTCTTTTTAAAACAGCAATAGCGTGCATGCATGGTATCTCGTCAAGATGAAATCTACCATAATTGCATGTTCTATTATCCAATCGAACTATGTATTTTCTTCCTTCTTCATACACACCATAGATGTAGTTCATTAATTCAATAACCCGAAAAATATTTTTTAATGTACAGTTACGTTAATCATCATAGAATATGAATAATAAAAATTACAGAATAAATGTATATAATAAATAATTTTTCAAAGTGATGGCATATTTTTCAGACATTTGATTTCTAGATGTATCATTATAATACATCGGGTATCAGTAGAGATCCAAAACTTTGCAAAGCAACTTTGTGACAGTTATATTAAATGTATCACATACGCTCTAAATGTATCTCACAAATTTTACACTAAATCACACTCTTTAAATATGAATCAGAAATTTCGAACTTAAACATATGTTGTCATGTATGCTAAAGATATCATATATATTGAATATATTGATATCAATATGAAATACAACCAAATATATCACATAGGATTCAGATGTATCACATACTTTTTTAAGCTAATGCAACAAATAAAATCAAACCAAATAAACTATAAGTATGACTCACTACTGCTAATCTAATGTTAAACTACAAGTGAACAATATATAAGTTAAGCATTTCGAATATTTCACAAGTAATAATTACCTAATAACGAAATCACTAATTCTCTGTAAAATCACAAAACTATCATATGTATCTCAATTTTTATTACGTATAATTTATCAGGAAAACACAAAGCACATTAAGCAAAAAAATGTATCAATCACAATTTTCAACATACGATATATAGGTCAATGCTTATAAAAGTATCACAAACATTAACTTACGAAAAATGAGAACAACAATGCAGGGTAATTTAGAAAAATGTATCACTAAAATAAAATATCAATTACTGAGATGTAGCAACTCAAATAAAATCAAAACTTTGTTAGTCAGATCTCGGTATGAAGTTTTTTTATTCATTGATATAGCATTCATTAAATCTCGGTACAAAGATTTTTCATGAATCACAATAATATAGATATGATCGCCATTGAAATTAATCAGGAAATTGAAGAAGGAAGAACAAAGAAATTTTTTGATATAATTGAAATCAGTACATATGAGTTTCTTGAAATTTGAAAGTTGATTGGGGTATTGTTGATTTTGTGAATCTCATTAATTTAGTGTGTAACTGATTGTGCGTGATTTGCTCCACATAATAAAAAATATGTCACTTCCTTAAATAAATAACAATTCTATTTTAAATGTATCAGAACCTATATGTATCACGATATAACAGATGTATCACAAATATAAAAATCTGGGATATGGATATGATGTAATTAAACACAGTTATGGAATAAAGTGTTAGAACTCATAAAAAATTTGGGATTTATGTAAGTTCATTAGAAGTGAGTAGTATGTAGTTATCTGAATGATGCTTTACATGTTCATCAAAGGGCCTATTTTTATGTTTAGATATACGAACAAAAGCTCTTACTTCTTCACTTTCATGGCTCTTCCACTTGATAGAATTCTCCATTCTCTTCCAGTAGATGACTTTTAGACAAATCAAATCTCACATCCTTCATCTAATACAAGTATACACGGCATGCGTGAGACTTAAAATATAAGTTCTTGGTTAAAAGGAAATCAACTAGACAAATATAACATATAATACATCGTCACTATATTCACCATTAGCAATCATATTGCAGCATGATGTACTGCAGGCTAAGGTTTAATATACTTGTAAGTATTATTTCCCAACTTCGGATGCATGTATTACCCAAATATCTTCACAGTTCGTAATTGACTTCCTTTTTCTTCTGTTGTTTTTACTAGAGACAGTCTTTTTTGGCACCAATCGTATGTTGCCCTTTGCATTTGATATTGCTTTGCACCTTCACATGCTCAAAACAGACCTTGAAAGTAGTGTTGTTGCTTTGGATGACTAGTGGTTTAATGGAATTGATGACCTAAAGCGAAGTCAAAACTTTTATTCTTAATTTCTTCCGACTTTGCAAAATGGATGCTCCACGAAGGAAAGCAAATCTTGCATAAGTAAAGAAGCTATTGGCATTAGCAATGCCACTAATGCTAGTAAATCTAATGTGATACGGGAACGATCATGAAGATGGACATTTTTGAGAGTGTTGAATGCAACCTCGAGAGTGTACGAGTTGAAGTGTTAAAAGGGGCTCCAAAGCCGCTCTTAAGCACACTCCATGGGCACCTATTTGTCTACTTGGTCATTAAAGGGCCTTTTTGTCATTTGTTCTTTTATTTGTAATGTATTATAAATAGAACCCCTTCCCCGGACACTGCGCATGGCGGTAGCTTTAGTGCACCGGGCTGCCCTTTTTATTATAAATAGAACAATAAAGAGTTTTAATTCATTAGTTGTTGAATGTTGATGTAAGAACACAAAGAACACCTCTCTTAAGAGAGAGAGTGCCTCTTTAGGCCGAAACTAGGACATGAGCAAGTGTGGATTCACTTGTGAATGTGTATTGCTTGGAAACGTTGGTGCTTGAACGGTGGAATCTCTTGTGTCTTCGTAAGGGCATGGTGTTACTATTGTAAGTTTTAGGGGTCCTTAGATTTAATATATCCTTGTGTTCCTAATCCTGTAATAGTGTATGTCTCATTATCTATCTTTACATTTCATGTCTTAGTTTGTGTTGTCTAATGAACCTGTTGGTTCTTGTTGTGTCTTGTAATCTTGTAACATTGGATTGTTGTTATTCTAGTGTTGTTATTCTTATTATAGTGTTGTTTATCTCTTGTTGTTGTGGCTGTTTTTGGTGTCATTTACACCTTGTTCTTGTTGGACCCGAGATTTTGGTTTTGTTGAGCTCTCAGGTTCCTTCTTGTTTATGGACTGTTTTTGTGCAGTTTTTGGTACAATCCGTGGTTTGTATCGTATCATAATGTTATGTATCTTACAAGTAATTTCAATTATGTTCATTGGTCATCATGGAGAGCTGGCTCTTTTAGGTGCTTCCTTGGCTACTTCGTTCGTTATTGTAACTGATTTAAGCTTGTTGGTTAGTAATTTATTTACTGTTCTTTACCTACATATGTGATTTGAAAACCATTGTTTTTCAAAAAAATATTTTCTAGGAAAGCACCAAACACACCATAATTGTCTATAACTTTTGGCTTCATAAAATTTTCTTCAAATTCTTTCTTAATTGGGACATACAAAATATAAGGACATAGAATCCAAAACAAGACATAGAATCCAAAACAAGATTGTACAAAACAATTTTTCAAGGTCCTAGATAAAATGAATAGCTTCTGAAAAAGCCTAAATAAGATCGTATGCATGAATAATATCTACTCTTACAATAGCTGATAATTTATAATTTGGCTCTTTTACCTAATAAAGAATCAATTATTATGTTACCTAATGGGAAACGATAAATTGATACTCAGCAAAGGAATGAAAATCTTGGGGTTCTTGCTGAAGTAAAGAAGCTGTCCGCATTGGCAATGCCATTAATGCTAGTAAATCTTTTGTTGTTTTTCTGACAAGTGATCTCCATTATATTATTTTACCTATGTGATTTGATTTTGTTTAAACAGTTGGAATGGAAATGTGCTGGAGAACTTTGTGGTCAAGCATATGGTGCTACACACCATCACATGTTTGGCATACATATGCAAAGGGGGATGATCGTTACTCTGTTCGTCAGCATACCTAGTGCCTGCATTTGGGCATATGCAGGACATATTCTTGTTATATTGAGGCAAAATTCAGAAATAGCAGCGAAAGCAGGAAACTATGCACAGTTGATGATAGCGAGCATCGTTGCATTTGGGATGCTACTTGCTAGAATGTCAGATTAAGTTTCTACAAGCTCAGAACAATGTCAATCCAATGATGATTATGACAGGAATCACTTTGTTGCAGCACGTATTGAGCTGTTGGATTCTCGTGTTCAAAACTGACCTTGGAAGCAGAGGTGCTGCACAGGCTAATGCTATATCTTACTGGATTAACATGTTCTTGCTAGCTGCTTATATCAGAATATCACCATCTTGCAAAAGTACGTGGACCGGATTTTCAAGAGATGCATTTTCTGACATCCCAAGTTATCTTAGACTAGCAATTCCTAATGATTTGGTATTCCCCTGTTGCTTAAATGAGTAATGCATTATATTATAATCCCAATCTAACTTTTTTCATTTTTCCAAACAGCGTGGAGATATGGTCATTTGATGTGTTTGTTTTTTCGTCTGTCATCTACCAAATCCTGTTAGGTTCAAGTTAAAAGCGTGAAATGAATAATGGAGGGAATTAGTGGAGGAAAAAATGAGATCACACTTAAAAAGAAAAGTGTACACAAAAATAAAGAAAGTCTACTAATTCTCCCATATTGGCGGGAGAAAGAAACTTTCATGTGTTCTTATTAAGAAACACATCTTCACATCGATAGTGAGGTAAGAAAAAAGAGGTATCTTGTGCTGTTGTTGCTCGCCTTTGAATTTGGATTTGGAAAATGATAGATGAGATCAACTTTTACAAAATTTATTTGAAACTTGGGAAAAATTCAGTCCGAAAATTCAAGAAAAAACGCAATAATTTTTTCTCCATTAACACGTGCATGTAGAAATGTTGAAAGATTACTCGAAAGGGACACAACTCTTCGAGTAAAAGATACACTATTTCAGAAAAGGGATGACTGTTTGGATGATTATGACTGTTCGGAAAAGACATACAATTTCAAATGAATTGACATGACTATTTCGAAAATTTACACCTTTCCGATGAACCATTGCCTCCTTTCCAAAGAGGCACTTCATGGCTATATAAACCTGCATTTTTTCATTGGTTTAGTACAAAAAATATTCTCTATAAGAAAAACATTTCTCTTGTTTCTAAAAAATTCGTGTGATCATCTCCCGTTGAGTAAGTTCGAAGAAAACCAGAACGTTTGAGGTACCACCACATTCTGGTTGTCAAGACATTTTATCTTGGGAGAAAAATTCCGCAACCTCGAGTACTTGAGGGGAATTATCTCCATAAGGAAATTTTGTGAATTCAGGGGACTTGGCTTAATTTTGTTACATCTCTTTTCTTTAAAATACTAATTAACACACTTCTATTGAAAGGTTATTTTGGTCTTGTGTTGTAGGTGTTGAAACTTCTAGTTGTTCTTGACAAGTTTGTTCTTGAGCTTAGTTGAAGTTTATGCGAAGTAAGAAATAGATTGTGTACCCGAAATAACAATCTTAATGAAGTAACCTGTAATATGTATTGTTTGATTTCTGAATATTAAAGCTTTACGCTTTCTACTCCGCTTGAACTTAACAAGTGATTTGAAGACATAAGAACTTCATCAAAAGTTAAAGGTCATTCCGTTAACGATTGGAAGTCATAAAGACTTCATCGTTAAACTAGAACCAAGGGGTGTTTAAAGTTGCTACAACTTTATAAGTAGTATTTTGATATACTAAATTTGACTGTCTTTTTTAGGATAGGAAAATGACTACTGACAGTCATATGAATGATGCTGGGACGAGTGTGGCAGCAATAAATATTGCTACAACGAGTCGTACGAGTGCTCTGCAGGAAATGACACCAGCGGAGAAACTCAAAAAATTCATAGGTGTTGATTTTAAAAGGTGGAAATAGAAAATGTTCTTCTACCTTACAACCTTGTGTTTTCAAAGAATTACATCTGAAGAAGTTCCAGAGTTTTTCGAAGAAACTTCAGATCAGGAGTGATTTATCATTATGGAGGTGTGGAGACATTCTAATTTTCTATACAGAAATTACATTTTAAGTGGCCTCCAAGATGGCCAATACAATGTGTATAGTGGAATGAAGATGTCAAAAGAGTTGTAGAGTGCACTGAAAAGAAAATACAAGGCTAAGGATGTTGGAACCAAAAAGTTCTTTGTTGCAAGATTCCCTAAGTATAAAATGATTATTGGCAGCAAGTCTGTCGTATCTCAAGTACAAGAACTACAAGTTATCATCCATGATCTCCTTGTGGAAGATATGAGTTTGAGAAATACCTTAGTTGAACATGTTAAAAATGCTTTTAATGTTCACATGAACTTTATTGCAGGTTTGGTTGTGAACGAGGTATTTCAAGTCACGGTAATAATAGAGAAGTTGCCACCTATGTGGAAGGACTTCAAGAACTACTTGAAACATAAACGAAAGGAGATGACAGTCAAAGATCTCATGGTGAGGCTGTTCATTAAAGAAGACAACAAAGTCATAGAAAGGAAGTCGAAAGAAAATTCTGCAATGAGTGGGGCAAACATTGTAGAAGACAACCACAACAACTCAAAAAAACGGAAGAAAGTAATCAACCTACAAAGAAATTCAATGGGAAATGCTTTAATTATGGCAAGATTGGCGATAATTCAAAAAATTGTTGTGCCCCAAAGAAAGGAAAAAAGAAGGACCAAGAAAATATGACTGAATTCAAGAATGAAATGGACGATCTGTGTGCCATGCTGTCTGAATGTAACTTGATGGGAAATCCTCAAGAATGGTAGATGGATTTCAGTGTCACCCGCCACATTTATGCAAATAAAGAGTTTTTTGCTTTATTTTCTTCGGCTCAAGGTGAAGAGATAATCTATATAGCAAACTTCGCAACTGCAAAAGTTGAAGAAACAGAAAAAGGCTAATTGAAAATGACATCAGGTAAAGTGTTGACTCTTAATAATGTCTTGTATATACCAGAGTTAAGAAAGAACTTGATTTCTATATCACTTCTTGATAAAAATAAAATTAAATGTGTATTTATTTCCGGCAAAATTGTACTTAGCAAAGGAGAAGTGTATGTAGGAAAAGGCTACTCACTGAGGGCCTATTCAAAATGAATGTAATGATAGTTGAAATCAATAAAAATTCTGTTTTTTCTTACTTGTTTGAGTCTAATGAATTGTGGCATGAATGATTAAGACATGTAAATTACAAAACATTGCGAAAACTAATTAACTTAGAAGTTTTGCCAAACTTTGAGTGCGATAAATTAAAATATCAAACATGTGTGGAATCAAAGTATGCTAAGCATTTGTCTAAGTCCGTTAAAAGGAATTTCAATCTCTTAGACTTAATATACACTGACATTTGTTATATGAAGTCAATACCATCTCGAGGTGGAAAAAGTATTTTGTAACTTTTATTGATGATTGCACTAGATATTGTTATGTCTATTTGATAAACAGTAAGGATAAGCAATAGATGTGTTTAGACAATATAAAATAGAAGTTGAAAAAGATCAAAATGATAAGAAGTGATAGGGGTGAAAAATATGAATCTCCCTTTGCGAAAATATATGTAGAGAATGGAATTGTCTATCAAACTATGACCCCATATTTACCTCAATCTAATGAAATTGCATAAAGGAAAAACCAAACCTTAAAGGAAATGATGAATGCCTTACTAATAAATTCAGGTTTAACGCAAAACTTGTGGGGGAAAGCTATCCTTACAGATAACCGAATACTCAATAGAGTGCCCCATAGTAAGATACAATCTATTCCATATGAAAAATGAAAAGGAAGGAAACCTAACTTGAAATATTTCAAAGTATGTGGGTGTCTAGAGAAAGTCTAAGTTTTTATTTATAAAAGGGTAAAGATAGGACCTAAGATAGTGGACTGCGTGTTCATACGATATGCTAAAAGTAGTAAAGCATGTCGATTTTTAGTTCATAAATTTGAACATTCGGATATCATTGAAAATATGATTATTGAATTAGATAATGCTAAATTCTTTGAACACATTTATTCGTATAACACTAGACATGAACAATCTAGTGAAGGGTCTAAACGACCTTGCGATGAACTATGTGAGAATGTACATAATGATGAGAATCCAATACGTAGTATACGTCAAAGAACGTCAACTTCGTTTGGATCGAATTTTGCAATATTTCTCTTAGAAAATGAGCCTCAAACATTTAAAGAAGTGATTTTGTCTTCAGACTCATCCTTTTGGAATGAGGCAGTCAATAATGATATTAATTCAATCTTAAGTAACCATACGTGGGAGTTGGTTGATCTTCCTCTAGGAAATAAACCTTTAGGTTCTAAATGGATCTTCAAAAGGAAAATAAAAACGAAGCATACTATTGACAAATAAAGACAAGACTTGTAGTAAAAGGCTTTAAACAGAAAGAAGACCTTGATTACTTTGATACATACTTGCCTATAATGAGGATAACATCAATTTGAATGTTAATTGCCTTAGCGGCGGTATATGGTCTCGAAACTCATCAAATAGATGTGAAAACAACATTTCTAAATGAAGAATTGGAGGAAGAAATTTACATGGAACAGCCTGAGGGTTTTGTGGTTTTAGGTAAAGAAAAAAAGGCGTGTAAACTTGTTAAGTCACTTTATGGACTAAAACAAGCACCTAAATAGTGGCATGCGAAGTTTGACCAAACCATGTTGAAAAACGGGTTTAAGATAAAGGAATGTGATAAATGTGTTTACATTAAAGACACTCCAAATCACAAGGACATTGTTTGTTTGTATGTGATGATATGTTGGTCATTAGTAGAGACATTTCTGACATAAATTCTATGAAATGAATGATTGAGAGCAAGTTTGATATGAAAGACCTTGGAATTGCGGATATGATCTTAGGAATAAGAATCCATAAAACTCCACAAGGGTTTGCATTGTCACAGTCTCATTATATCAAAAAAGGTGCTTGAAAAGTTCCAAGTATTTGGAATTTGGTATTGCCAAGACTCCATTGGACGTGAGCTTTGAACTTCAAAAGAATAAAGGTGAAAGTGACTCACAATCGAACTAAGCAAGAGTGTTGGGATGTTTGATGTATATCATGAATTGTACATGGCCAGACATAGCATGTGCTATTAGTAAGTTAAGTCTATACACGAGTAATCCCAACAAAACTCATTGGATGGCAATGAAAAGAGTTTTGGGGTATCTTAAATACGCTCAAGACTATGCTTTGCATTATAATAAATATCCCACGGTAATTAAAGGATATAGTGATGCAAATTGGATCACCAGATTAAATGAAGTAAAATCCACGAGTGGATATGTATTTACCATAGGTGGAGGAACAATCTAAACAAACATGTATTACTGCTCCACAATGGAATCTGAGTTTATTGTATTAGATAAAGCTGGTGAATAAGCAGAATGACTCCGGAATTTCTTAAAAGACATTCCTTATTATCCCAAACTAGTGGCACTAGTATGTATACACTATGATAGCCAAGTAGAGATAGGTAGGATAGGGATCATAATGTATAATGGTAAATCTCATCATACAAGAGGGAGACATAATACTGTTAGAAAACTTCTCTCTAGTAAAATTATCACTGTTGACTATGTAAAGTCAAAGGATAATATGTCAAATCTACTTACAAAAGGCCTATATACACAGGGAGTTAAGATAACATCTAAGGGAATGGATTTAAGGCTAAGTACAAGTCAAGAGTAGACAAGAGATCCCAAGATCTAGGTTCAAAGAGATCAAACAAAGTTGTGCCTGATAGGTTTAACATTGTCAATATACCCAATTCATTCTTATAATGTAGACAATGTTTAGTAAATAAGGATAAGACTTATGGTGTGAAGTCTTTAATAATTATCAATTTGGCAGATTTGACCACCTATGTGAGGGCGTAGTGGAAGCCGCTTCAAGGAGAATGTTAGTAAAGTCCTATTCTCTAAGCTCTCATGAAATAGAGACATATTCATGGCTGAAACAAACAAAACCGTGAGAACCATAAATGGTAAAAGGCTGGTTGTGTGACATATGTTGTCTAGATGTACATTAAAGCTCGACGGTTCAAAGATATCAAATCTATCGATTAATCGAGTGCATTCGATGCATGTTCACTATTGAAAGTTCAAAGGGAAACTCACTTATCCAGATGCAATCAGTCATTGCTTGATGATCACATACTTGTTCATAAAGTTTTACTAAGAATAGACATCCTCCATTCATGTGGGGGATTGTTGGGTTCAAGTTAAAAGTATGAATGAAAAATTGAGGAAATTAGTAGAGGAAAAAATGAGATCACACTTAAAAAAGAAAGAGTACTAAAAAATAAGGAAAGTCTACCAATTCTCCCACAATGGTGGGAGAAAGAAACTTTCATGTGTTCATATTAATAAACACATCTCCACATGGATAGTGAGGCAAGAACAAAGAGGTGCCTCGTACCGTCATCGTCGCTCGCTCGACTTCAGCTTTGGATTTGGAAATGATCGTTGAGATCAATTTTTTGGACAAAATTTATTGAAAACTTAGGGAAAATCCAGTACGAAAATCCAAGGAAAAACGCAAAAAAAATTTCTCCATTAACGCGTGCATGCAAAAGCATACAGTTACACTGAAAGGTTGATCAAAAGGGGCACAACTCCTCGAGTAAAAGACACTGTTTTGGAAAAAAGGAATGACTGTTTGGATGGTTGTGACTATTCGAAAAAAAAAACTTTTTCGAATGAACAAACATGACTATTCCGAAAATATACACCTTTTCGATGAACCATTGCCTTCTTTCCGAAGAGACACTTATGGCTATATAAACCTGCATTTTTCCATAGGTTTAGTACGAAAAAAAAAATTTGTATAAGAAAAACATTTCTCTTATTTCTAAAAACTCTGTGTGATCATCTACCGTTGACTGAGTTCGAAGAAAACCTGAACATGTCAAGTACCACCATATTCTGGTTGTCAAACCATTTTATCCTGGGAGGAAAATTCCGCAACCTCGGGTACTTGAGGAGAATTATTTCCTTAAGAAAACTTCGTGAATTCGGAGGACTTGGCTTAATTCTGCTTCCTCTTTTTCTTTAAAATACTGATTAACACACTTCTATTGAAAGGTCATTTTGATCTTGTGTTGAAGGTGTTGAAACTTCTAGTTGTTCTTGACAAGTTTGTTTTGAACTTAGTCACAGTTTATGCGAAGTAACAAATAGATTGTGTATCCGAAATAACAAATTCAAAACTAGAAACCTCAATTCTTTTAATCAGGTTCATTCGTTCTGTCACACATTACCCTCTCATGTTTCGATCAAACTTTTTGTGATTTTCCCCATCCCTAGGAACTCCCACCCCTTTTGCTCCCATGGTGACTCGAACTTACAATCTTCAGGTTGGAAGTGAGGGATGCTTACCATCTGAGCAACTCCCTCTTGTCTGTTTCTGTCATACTTCACTTGACCTAATGTTACTTTTTCTTAATTTACAGCCTTAATACATCAGCTGTGTTCCATACATTGTCCGAAGGACTAGGTGCGACTACAAGTGTGAGAGTGTCTAATAAACTAGGAGCCGGACAACAAAATTTAGCTTGTCTTGCAACACGAACTTCAACAGTCTTAGCTACATAGAAGGCACTCTAATATCTGTATTCATGATCTCAATTCGTAAAGTCTAGGGTCATCTCTACAGCAATGAAGCAAATGTAGTGAGATATGTAGGAAAGGTGCTATTTTTTATACGAGCATCTCACTTTATAGATGCACATAAATGTGTAGTTAGCAGTATTGCTAGAGGGTGCGGGTGGCAAAAGAAGGGTGTGTTTGTCAATCTGGGAGCATATTACCTGTTTGGAGTGCCTTCTGGTGTTGCGTTAGCTTTCCATTTTGGAGGAAAGGTATTATTCTATCACGAATTTCATTTTCATTGAATTATCACACAACTGATGATACTCATACTTTTCCCATCGCACTATTAAGGGACTTTGGTTGGGAATTATTCTGGCTCTTTCTGCACAAACACTAATTTATTTCGTGGTTGTTCTGCGGACAAATTGGGACAAACAGGTAACTTTCTTTGTGTATTTATGTCTTCTCAATATCAAAGAATCATTGTAAATATATAGTAATAAAAGTTATGCATTTTGTGGCAATGAAAGCAGCGGAAAGGATATCTTCATCGTAGAGCCTGCTTTCGAGAAAAGTTGTCCACTGCAAGACGTCCAACTCTGTAATCGCGAACACTAGGCTCAAACTACAATTAGATATGATTAAGATTACAATAGCTTAATAGTTAATACAAGTATTAAAGAGTATGGTTAGTTTCCTTAGCTTGCTTCAAAGAAGGACATTAGTCTAAAGTACTTGAATGCTAGTCTGTTCATGTCTACGTAACATAGCTACTTGTGGTTTCAATGCCTGATGTACTCATTTCGCGTTATGTATCTTTGATGATTATTATTATAAGGAGTTGTTTAGTTACGTTGTTGTTGTTCCCTACTTTAATTCCAAATTGTTTAATTGTTTTCTTCACCAATTTCATGTTCTTGCTGGGTTAAGAAGATTCCGACTTAATTTCCTTGTGCCTTCCTGTGTCGGTCCAAAATTTTGTGAGGACGTAGAAGTTGCAGTTTTGGTATTCCAATTATCCTTTTACCATGCTTTGCAGTGATAACCTCCTCCTTCCCTAGGCAGGGTTTAGTAGTCCAAACCACTTCATAAGAATACATTTGTTGTGCAAACCAGCGGTCCCTAATACCCGATCCTCTATTGCCTTCGGCAACGTGACCTTATCAAGTCAAATTTGTGGGTTCTGTGTTGGTTGTGTTGGTGTAATATACCACAAATAAAGTAAATTAAAGTTGAAAATAAAATAAAAATAATATATATATATATATATATATATATATATAAACTTTTTGATTCAAGGACTCCGAAAGTTTCTCCACAGATTTCTGGTAGATTGTAAATCTGATTTGTAAATGTCAGATATATATCCTCTCGGATGGATAGTGATGATGACCCATATTATTGGTATGATGATGGTTATTTCACTGATTAAGTGAATAAAAATTCCACATGCACACCCTATTTGCGAACAACCCAAATTTATATGTATATATCTTCAAACTGAGGTGCAGATATCTCGTTCTCTTTAAGTATATTCAAGCCTAATGTAGCATGATTTATACCAAACCAACAGTATCACTGTTGACGTCTCTCCCCAGGATACAACAACTCTTCACGCTTTACTGTTCAAGCAACTTCGGATTAATTAAAGAGTCCAAAGCTCCACCAAAAAATTGTTAGGATATACTATTAACCATGTAATTTGTGTTATAGTATTATATTTTCATCCCATGTAAAGACTATTTATTATATTAATAAAATATTTATTTGAATAGATCATTGCATTAACATGTGTGTCCTTTACTTGTATAGTAGACAATTTTGTGTATGGAGTATTTTAACTCATGCACGGAAGATTAAAATTGTCGGTTCTTATAAGTAATAAATTAACATTCACAATCAAAGATGAGGTAGGACAAACATCTTGATGATTGTAGCATAAGATTAAATATAATTTGATCTTAATTATGGGAGTGGTAATATTCCGACTTCTTGTGCTAGTACTGTAATACCCCAGAAATTTTTTCATTGAAATTTTGTGCTTAAACGTGTTGGGTTCTATCTATTAGAATGAATTATAAATTTTCCATGTGGAATGTCTTATATTATGACCCACCATTGCGTAGAGTATCGAATAAGCTTTCCAACGATATGTGGATCATCCAAAACGGACACCCGAGCGACGAGTTATGAACATTCCGATCGAACCATGAATAGTAGTGAATAGTAAAACGTGCAGGAAAAAGTACTGAGACTTGGCGTATTTTTGCTCCAACTTTAAACGATCATAACTCCTTGTACATAATGATCTGGGTGATCTACTATATATCAACGAAAATAGATGCGAGTCCTCTTTCCAATGAAATTGGTTTCATCCAATTTGTCTATCGGAGAAAAGTTATGGTCGATCTACTTCAGCCTATCAAAAGTGAATTTTTGGGTCAACTTCAAATGATCATAACTCCTCGTACACAGTGATCTAGGTGAGATACTATATATCAACGGAAAGATATGAGAGTCCTCTTTCTAATGAAATTGGTTTCATCCAATTTGAATATCAGAGTAAAACGTTATAGTTGATCTACTTCAGACTATCAAAACAATCCACCAAAGGATAGATTCGAGAATTTTTTTAATTTTTAGGGGAGTTTTGATCATTTCCCCTCACCCAAAATCCGTCCAAACCCTATATTAAAGCCTATTAGAAGCATTATATGTTATATTTCATCAAATTCCCTCAAAAAGAAAACTCTAAGCTCCTACATCCAACTTCAAGAACCTCCAAAGTTCACC
Source organism: Capsicum annuum (assembly GCF_002878395.1). Taxonomy (NCBI): domain Eukaryota; kingdom Viridiplantae; phylum Streptophyta; class Magnoliopsida; order Solanales; family Solanaceae; genus Capsicum; species Capsicum annuum. The sequence continues at coordinate 209,572,612 of NC_061115.1, read as the reverse complement.
ATTAATTCTGCAAATTTAGTCAAGATTCCAAGTTCCTTGTTCAAGAACTCCAAGAACCATCATTCAAAGGCACGATAAACATCTCAAAAATGAGTATTGATCTAAAGTTCATCATTCAAGGTATGTGGAGTTTTTCAACAAGAACTCTCTTTCGTTCTTGTGCCCAAAAGTAATTTTCTTTACAAAGGCATGATTTTTATTTGATTTTTATGAATTTGAAGCATGAACCCATATCTTATGATGATTATGATGAAATCTTGATGTTTGTGATTTTGAAAGATGAATTTACATGTGTGGAGATATAAAGCATGAATCTTGAACGATATTTATCATGATTTTGATATTTGGGTCGTGAATCCCCATTGAAAATTGTGTTTTTTTTTTGAGAAAGTGTGTGTATAAGCACGTTGATGGTGAATATTTGAGATATTTTGAATGATTTGACCTTTTGGTCTTAATGGAGTTGTTTTGAACTCGTGTGTGAAAGAAATCCACAACGTGGTTGATTTTGATAGATGGAAAGCATGATGGCTCCCGATGTATATTTATATATTACTGAAATTGTTTTGTTATGGATTGTCTTTGAAATGAACTGAGCTAAGTTCGGGAGAAATCTTTAGTATCGAGTGGGAGGTATAAAGCGACCTTACTTTCCTAGAACTACGTGCCCCCGTAGGAGTGAGCCTGAGGTTGATTTATATAGTGATCACTAGTTTGTGTGGATTTGATATTGATAGTCCTACTCCGATGGCAAGGATAGGACGGCTCTCCCCAACGTGGGTTGTACGTTGGACTCCATGTAGCTCATATGGTTTATGTCGGTTATAGGATCTCCCAGTGTGTGTGTGTTTCCTTATGTCTATGGTGAATGGTGAAGTGATTTGAAAGTGGAATTGTGAAAGTTATTCTTTCGAAAGATTTAAATGATATTTACATTATGAGAATTGATATTCTTGATGAACTGAAAGTGATTGACAAATTATATGATGACTCACACATGTTATTGTACTTATTTCATCCTCTCATGATTATGATGATTTTTTTCAGGCTATGTGAGTCTTTCATACATCCTGCATATTTCTTATAAATATTTATGATGATGATGTTTATACAACTGCATACACCCCCATATACTCGGTTCCTTTCCATGGTACTGACCCACATCTTCGGATGTGGGCTGTATTTTCTCAGAATGTAGGTTCAGGTGCTCAATTCTAGGTTCGACAGTGATTCTTCGGGCACGTTGTTCTACATCCTCTGTTGTGGTGAGTCCTCATGTTCCGAGGACATGATGTCTGATGTTGGTTTCACAGAATTGTTTATATTTGATAACTGAGTATGAGTCAGTTGGGGCATGTCTCAATGGCTCGCTGGTTTTATTGATTCTCTTAGAGGCTTGTCAGACTAGTATAGATGTTGGGAGTTGACTAATAAGTCGTATTTTGTTATCTTTCTGAAACTTTTATTCTTGGATGATGATTACTCTGTTGATATTTGAGGGTTATTTATGGAAAACCCGTTGATTTGTGTTGAACTGAATGAAAATGGCTCAAAGGGTTAGCTTGGGGCTACTCGTAGCCTTAAGCACCGTGTGACACTGCAGGACCTATTTTTTGGGGCGTTACAAACTTGGTATCAGATCCTAAGGTTTTAAGGTGTCCTAGGGAGTCTGACAAGCCGCGTTAAGTAGAGTCTTGATTATTGGTGTGTAGCGTGCGGCATCTATGAGCATACCGATGGTCAGGCTGAGCGGACCATCCAGACCTTAGAGGATATGTTGAGAGCTTATGCACTTGACTTTAAGGAAAGTTAGGATGATCACTTACCGTTGATAGAGTTTTCTTACAATAACAGTTTCCACTCTAGTATTGGCATGGATCCGTTTGAAGCCTTATATGAGAGGAAGTGTAGATCACCCATAGGTTGGTTAGAGGTGGGTGAAGTGGCTGTGAGTGGTCCTGATTCTGTATTTGAGGATATGGAAAAATTTAAGTTGATTAAGGAAAGGTTGAAAACTGCGCAGAGTCGTCAGAAGTCATATGCGGATGTTAGAAGGAGAGACCTTGAGTTTGAAGTTAGTGACCTAGTGTATCTGAAAATTTCACCCATGAGGGTGGTGAAGAGATTCGGAAAAAAGGGGAAGCCTAGTCCTCGTTATGTTGGTCCTTACAAAATTCTTAGCCGTGTTAGTCGAGCTGCCTTCCAAGTTGTCCTCTGTTCATCCAATATTCCATGTCTCCATGCTTTGAAAGCATATTAGCGATGCTATGGTAGTGATTTCTCTGTGAGTACTGATATTCAAGAAAATCTTTCTTTTGATGAGATTCCTGTTGAGATTCTTGATTTCAGTGTCCGAAGACTAAGGAACAAAGAAGTTCCCTTGGTTAAGGTATTGTGGCGAAACCAATCTGTTGAAGGTGCAACTTGGGAAGCTGAGGCGGATATGCGATCCAAGTACCCGCACCTATTTTTTGCGAACTCCGATATAGCCGAAGGTACCGTTCTTTCCTAAATCATGCACTTTTGATAAAAGTTGCAGCAGTTCAGCTGTCATTTATTATGCGTTCAGCTGTAGTTTCTTGAATTTATGCATTTCTATGTTGCATTCGGAGTGAGAAACGATGTGGTGATGAGTCTAACGAATGGTTTCAGCTGTATCCTCTATTCCCTATCTAATCTTGGCATGTCTAACATCATTCGAGGATGAATGTTTCTAAGGAGGGGATGATGTAATACCCCGGGAAATTTTTCGTTGAAATTTTATGCGTAAACGTGTTGGGTTCTATCTTCTAGAATGAATTATAAATTTTTTGTGTGGAATGTCTTATATTATGACCCACCATTGCGTAGAGTATCGAATAAGCTTTCCAACGATATGTGGATCATCCAAAACAGACACCCAAGCGACGAGTGATGAACCTTCCAATTGAACCATGAATAGTAGTGAACAGTAAAACGTGCAGGAAAAAGTACTGAAATCTTGATATTTATGATTTTGAAAGATTAATTTACATGTGTGGAGATATAAAGCATGAATCTTGAACGATATTTATCATGATTTTGATATTTGGGTCATGAATCCCCATTGGAAATTGTGGTTTTTGAGAAAGTGTGTGTTATAAGCACGTTGATGTTGAATATTTGAGATATTTTGAATGATTTGATCTTTTGGTCTTAATGAAGTTGTTTTGAAATCGAGTGTGAAAGAAATCCACAACGTGGTTGATTTTGATAGATGGGAAGCATGATGGCTCCCGATGTATATTTATATATTACTGAAATTGTTTTGTTGTGGATTGTCTTTGAAATGATCTGAACTAAGTCCGGGAGAAATCTTTAACACCGAGTGGGAGGTATAAAGAGACCTTACTTCCCTAGAACTACGTGCCCCCGTAGGAGTGAACCTAAGACTGATTTATATAGTGATCACTAGTTTATGTGGATTTGATATCGATAGTCCTACTCCGATGGCAAGGATAGGACGGCTCTCCCCAACGTGGGTTGTACGTTGGACTCCATGTAGCTCACATGGTTTATGTCAGTTATAGGATCTCCCAGTGTGTGTGTGTTTCCTTGTGTCTATGGTGAATGGTGAAGTGATTTGAAAGTGGAATTGTGAAAGTTATTCTTTCGAAAGATTTAAATGATATTTACATTATGAGAATTGATATTCTTGATGAACTGAAAGTGATTGACAAATTATATAATGACTCACATGTGTTATTGTACTTATTTCATCCTCTCATGATTATGATGATTTTTTTCGGGCTATGTGAGTCTTTCATACATCCTGCATATTTCTTATAAATATTTATGATGATGATGTTTATACAACTACATACATCCCCATATACTCGGTTCCTTTTCATGGTACTGACCCATATCTTCGGATGTGGGCTGTATTTTCTCAGAATGTAGGTTCAGGTGCTTAGTTCCAGGTTCAACAGTGATTTTTTGGGCACGTTGTTCTACATCCTCTGTTGTGGTGAGTCCTCATGTTCTGAGGACGTGATGTCTGATGTTGGTTTCACGAAATTGTTTACATTTGATAACTGAGTATGAGTCAGTTGGGGCATGTCTCAATGGCTCGCTGGTTTTATTGATTCTCTTAGAGGCTTGTCAGACTAGTATAGATGTTGGGAGTTGAATAATAAGTTGTATTTTGTTATCTTTCTGAAATTCTTTTATTCTTGGATGATGATTACTCTGTTGATATTTGAGGGTTATTTATGGAAATCCCGTTGATTTGTGTTGAACTGAATGAAAATGGCTCAAAGGGTTTACTTGGGGCTACTCGTAGCCTCAAGCACCGTATGACGCTCCGGGACCCATTTTCTGGGGCGTTACAACTACATTTCGTATGTATTGAATGGACCAATTAGAGATATTCGTTTATGTTCTGAATATTAATAAACGATTTCTCTAGACCATTACATGTACTTATACTCTTAATCTTGATAAAATTATTATGATCTATATGGTTTGTTTTATCATTTTAATCTATTAAAAGGTGAGACTCTTTTGTGAGTCAACATATTCTTGATAGGTTGGATGATGATGAATCACTTAGTGAAATATTAATTGGTTGATAGAACCATGTCTCGGACTTGAGATAGAAGACACCCCTTTATGGTTGCTTATAAGTTTTCACATGAAAACCATTCAGGTGGATTTTATATCCGTCATGTGAAATAAGTTAAGCATTATAAATAAAGGATTAAATTAATTAATGAGTTAAATTTTTCAGAGAATTTAATTTAATCAATTGGTGTCGGTAATTTTAACATGGGGAGTTAAATAAGATGTAATGGTAGATTTTGAAATTAAATTGAGGAGTGCAATTACATATTTTTAGTGGAATAATTTATAATTTATTATGATATGATAATTCTTTCATCATCGAATTAATATCATAATTGGAAACCTCTCTTAATAAATCTGCAGTCTCTGCTATACCTGATTAACTAATCAATTTTGAAAAAAAAAAGGAACTTACTAGAAGAAGTAATATTATTTACTGGTCTTCTGGAAGGAAGATAATATCTTCTGACTTTAAATGGTTGAAAACGTTTTGGACAACTAAAGAGGCCTAAAAACGTTTGCCTCTTGTTTTTTCTTATTTATGAGAAAAGAAAAGAATAAATAGGGTTTAGGGTTCAGAAGATAAAAAGAATTTCATCTATTCTTTGAGTCCAAAAAGAATTGCCCACACAAGTTTGATAAGCAATGGTTAAGTCAGGCAATAGTAGAAGACTGCAAAACTGAAGGCCAAGACATTGGACAATATTTGTAAAAGCTTCAAGAGGTAAGTTTTTTAATTGTCGTTTTGATTACGTTATCTAGATTATATGTAAGTTATTGATCCTATAGAATTATTGCTTCCGTTGTGCATGTTCTAACAATTGGTATCAGTAGTCTTCTTACATATGCTAGATAATGTAAAAGAAACTGCATGATTTTTTGTACATATTTTTGATAATAATTGTATAAATCATGTTGTTGCTGGTTGTTTTTCATGTTTTGATGATGTTATTGATTAAAATGGAATTTAAGTTTATCATCAAGAAAGCATAAAACGAATTTTGCATAGTTTTGTGAAAATTAATTTTACAGATTAAGTTCAAAATGATGATGAGTCTCGACTATGACCAACTATAGTCGTTACTCACTGTATGAACAGTAGCAGTAAGGCCAAGCAGTGCAGGAAGCGCTGCTGTCCCTCGTAACAGCTCGACCAATAATTGTTGATTTGGTCAATTTTGGAGTTTTTCAGTTTTTTGACGAACTCCGAATGACCTGAAATTTGGTTCATTTATTGGAAATGACCCACTAAATAATACACACAATTAATTGCTATCCAGACCAAGTTTGGCCATTCGGGGTTGTTTTGATGAGTTTTGGGGCATTTTTATTTTTTTAGAAAAATTAAAAATTTTGAAAAAATTATTTTTCGCAAACCAGTGCTGATAGAGATCATTCCTTATGATTTTCAGTGGTTAATAACAGATCATAATGTGAGTTTACATGTTGACATCGGCATCTTCTCCATCGGATAAACTTGTATATTGTAATACTATTTTATAGTCTCTTATTTTTTATGACTTGTATTAAATTTTCAACTAAGTTACATGTTGGTTCAATGATATAGAGACTTATGAAATGTGATATTTATCTAACTAAAATCAATAGTTGACTCTCCAACTAAGTTGGTTCTGTTTCATTTAAGAGATAAAATATCTGACATTACATGTATATTTGCTTAAATGGTTAAGCTTTCCTAACGATTCTAACTGTTTATATGCATGGTTATATGTGTGATTTGTTTTTGAAGAATTTTATTATTCTACAGCATGTCTAATGATCTATTTTAATTTGATTATATAACAGATTAATCATGTCTTCATTCAATCCCTTAACTTCTATCCTGAATTAAAATAAATTAGAAGGCCCTAACTATGTGGACTGGAACGTAATTTGGATATTATTCTTACTGCTGAGGGCTTTAAATTTGTGCTGGTTGAGGAATGTCCTGTTAAGTTGGATGAACCCACTGATGATGAGATTAAAGCATACAAAAAGTGGGTCAAGGCTGTCGAGATGGCAAGATACTACATTCTTGCCTCTATGGCAAATATGTTGCAGCATCAACATCAGTCCATGACTACTGCTTATGATATGCTTGAATCTCGAAGAGATGTTTGGTGAACAAGATCTTGCCATGAAAGCACTTTTGACCATGAAAATGGTTGAAAGAACTTCGGTAAGGGAATATGTTCTCAAAATGATGAGTCTATTGAACGAGCTGGAAATTCTTAGTGTGGTTATTGATCAGGAGTCTCAGGTTGAGATGGTCCTACAGACTCTGCCAGATAGTTTTCAGCAGTTTTGCTTGAATTATAACATAAATAAAATGGACTTATCTCTTGCAAAACTGTTGAATAAGCTACAAGCGGTAGAATCAATCATTAAGCAACAAGCTCCTCCTGCGGCGTTGATGGTTGAAAAACCTTCGTCTTTGACTTCTAAGCCGAAAGGCAAAAAGAAAAAAAGAAGAAGCCTCATAAGGTTTTAGGTGCTAATGGTGGTGGGCTAAGCCCAAGGTCAAATGCTATCATTTCAAGCAACCTGGTCATTATAAGAAACAGTGTCCCGGCTACATAGCTAAGATGTAGAAACAAGGTACATATTTTTCATATGTCGTTGAAACATTTTTAGCGGCCGTTTCTACCCAATTTTGGGCTATATATTCGAGAGCCGCTAATCATATCTGCACATCCTTGCAGGGGTTTTAGGAAACACGATGCCTAAGTGAAAATGAACTTAACGTGTTTCAAGAAAATAGGGAACCAGCACCATCCTTAGCTATAAAAAATATTTCTAATTCGTCTAGTAGTTCTAGAGTTTTGACTTTGAATAATGTTCTTTACGTACCTTCTATAAGAAGGAATTTGCTTTCAGTTTTGTAACACTCCGTATTTTGGGCTAGAATGAAAATCATCATTCCTTCGCGTAGATGTTCCAAAAGCCATAAATTTGATGTACATATAGTGATTTAATAAATTATGTAGTGTGTGAATTTAGTTTAGCATGAGTCGAGATCATAGAGGTCCCTTAACTCAAGGACTAATTGAAAGCTTTCCTATTGTTCCAGTTTTAATGAGCGTCGAAACTTAGGTGAACTTCAATCAGTCATAACTCCTTGTATATGATGAACTGGGTGTCCTACTATATATCAAATGAAAGGACTTTGAGTCCTCTTTTTAACGCCACCAATTTTGCCAAAATCCGATATTGGAGCAAAAAGCTATGCCAATTTTACTCCAGCATATCAGCCTGGAAACTGAGTGACTACAATTCTGATGGCTTGTCACAAATCTGACGACTTGTCAGAATATGTCGTCAGCGTTAGGTAGAAACCCATCAATTTCAGCTCCTAGGTGACGACAAAAGCTGTTGACTTGTCACAAATCTAACGGCTTGTTAGCCTTAGTCGTCAGCCGAGAATTTCAGCAACTGAGAAGTGATTTTGTAGGGGTATTTTGGTCTTTCCCTCACTCCAAAAACCTTATACACGAATTAAATCACCCCTTGAGTGTTATTAATCAATTATTATTAGTTTTACAATATCAAAAACTTCCTCTTCACTCTCAAAATAGGATCAAATTAGGATTTTCTTCAAGAACAAAAAATTCAAGAAAATCAAGCCTTAAGTTCAATATCTCTAAGAAACAAATCAAGATCCGGGTTTCATCTATCAAGATCTAGGTTTCATCTTTCAGATCTTATAATTTAAGGTACGTGGGGTTTATCCTAAAAATTATATGGGCTTGAAAACACTAGAACATGATTTAAAGATTTTCAAGCATAATTTTAGAAAGGGGTTTTTAAATACATGATTTTATTATGCATTATGAATGTTTAAATGCATTGTTGATTTGGCCCTTAGGCCTTTCCTCCTAAGTTGATTTACATGTATACATATATGTATAAAATTTGAGGTTTAAGATTGTTTGAGAGCATAAATTATGGACTCCCTCTCTTGTGATAAATTAAAGATTTTGATTTTGTTGGAAAAGAGTTGAAATGCATGTTTATGATTTGAAAGATGTTTCAATGTCATAGTATTTGAAACATTGATTTAGAATTATTGACAGGGTGTCTTGAGATAACTATGTTTTGAAGAGAAGAATTGTAAGATATAGAGACTTTGGATATGGCCACCATTATTTGTTAAATTGTTTATAAAGAGAATTGCTTGCATGGTTTTACATAAATTTTAAATCATGAGTTCCTTGAATGAATTGTTGTTATGGTGGTCCTGAATTTCATGATTTGAAAATAGATATATAAACTGCTATAAATGGCTCCGAGAATGTGACTTGTAAGTCAATGGTATGACGATACCATATATGTGTATATGCCATGACGGAGTTAAAGATTTCAGAGTATGTTTTCAGAGCATGCATGTTTAAAGAACTAAAAATAGGCATAAAGAGGGTTAGGTGGTTACCCGAAGAAGGCATGAGTTCAAGTAACTCTTAGCCTGAAATCGTATTTACCGATACGGGTAGATTATTATTGTACACTGGTGACGGCCGTGTGGCGTAGTACATTCAGAGAATCCACCCCTTGCGGTACACTTGGGTTAGGGGCTTGGCTGCCGATTTAATGGCAGATCTCATATAGCCTGTGGGATTACAGATTGTAGGGTACACTACCTAGCACAGAAGTAAGACAAAGAGTGTCACAGATTTCATATGTTTTCATAGAGTCTTTTAAAATGCCCACGTGATTTCTTACTATATGATATGTTTATGAACTACTTTAAAATGCTTTGATATATGTTGAATATAAATGATTATTTTAGATTTGCTCTGCATACCAGTACATCTGTATTGATCTCTCTTCCCTACCTCTCAGGTTCTGAGGCTCAGTCTAGGGGTCCAAATAAGCAATAGATAATTTAGACAGCAGATCAGATTGTGCAGTGGTGAGCCTTCTCTATTCTAGAAGGCATGTCCTTTCAGATTATGTCATCTATTACAGTTTTGGTCTACTGGGGGCCTTGTCCTAGTTTGTAGATAGTTGTCAGATTTTCATGTAGTAGAGATTTCGTAGACTGTTCCAGATGTTGTTAGTGATTTTCAAATTTCATTCCTTATTGTTAAACTTAATCCAGAGTATGATCATGTTTTCATATTAGATTGTAATTCCGCATTTTCTTTTATTATATGAATGTTGTGCATGACTACTAGATAGAGTAAGAAGTCCGGACCTTCATGGTTTGGGATGTCCATCATGGCCTGGCCCTAGTTTGGGTCGTGACAAACTTGGTATCAAAGCACGGTTCATAGTCCCAAGGTACCTTCGAAATCGCGTCGAGTAGAGTCTTGTTTATGGGTGTGTAGCACATCACACTTATAAGTAGGAGGTTACTAGGTGTTTAGGAATGTTTCTCTTTCTTAATGTTCTGGTTTGTGCTATTGAGTTAGAATGTTCCTCTTTTATACTCTAATTCATGCTATGGTGTTGCCCATACGAAAGTAAAGTTATCCCAATTCTTTCCTTACTTTGATAGGCTCTGATATATCTCATTATTATCGTGAATCAAGTGAGAAGTTTAGAATTTATATTGTATAGTCCTTTTTGATGTCATATAAGATTTTAAAAATTGTGCAAAGACTTGAGAAAAGTCTGTTAGTGCTATAGAGTGGATTGATTCTAGTGCGAATTTTGGTTCTGATGAAATCTTATTTTTTAGCCTGCGGTATTAAGGGTATTCAGTCCTTTTCAAAAATTTATGTTGCAGATGTCATGTTTAAGAGGGAATGAGGTGTAGCAGAATGTTGGAACCGTATTTTTACCTGAGTAGTAGTATAAGTTAAAGTATCGATGTCATGATCTATTGGTAGTGAGATTAGACCAAGAAGCTGGTAATATGAAGTCATAATGTTAGAAGTCTGAGTGAGGGTGACTTTTGTGTGAATAAATAATTTAGTTGAATAACTGATGTTTGAGAATAATTTATCCTTTTATTGTGATAGACTAATGTGGTAGCTAGTAGCATGTGTGGATTGTATGGCAGTCTGTAGGGGGAAGTGTTTGACTTAGATTTTTATTCATACAGGGTAAGATGTGTATTCTTAGATCATTGAATATTATGTGTCAAGTTTCTATCTCTTGTAATCTTGTTATCATTGTGTTGTTGAAACCAAAAGTCTAGTGAAGCCGTGTAGGGCTCTTTCGATTCACTAGCATAGTTGCCTTGTCATTCATCTCATTTTCTTGTTCAAAAAAAGAAAAAAATCAAAGTCTAGTGAAGCTGTGTGGGGCCTATTTTGATTCACTAGCAACTTATTATTCATCTTGTTGTTCCTGTGTTGGTCGGGACTGGGGATTTAGTGGCGTAATATCAAGAAAAGTAGTAATGGAAATTTATTGAATATATGTATGGCCAAATCTTTTTGCATGAGATTGAGTTGGTAATGAAGTGATACGTCCCTGTGTGTTAGTTTAGTAGAAGGTAAGATAGAGAAGGAGTTATTAGTTAAGGCAAATTGTTGTTTACTTGAAGTATAAAAAGAGTTGTTGATGGTGCTTGTTGTACAAGAAAATTATAGGTTATTGATGAAGGTACTTAGTGGATGAGTATTGTTAATGTAGATGCCCCTGAGGTTGCAAGAGGGAGTTGTTAGGACTCATAGATCTATGAACTAAGTTTAGTTTTATAAAAAGGTAGATAGTAATGATGTGTAGAAGAAGGATGTGTTAATGGATTTTAAATAAGATAGATCATAGGGTTGTGATTAATCCTAACTGTTGTGAAGTTTTGGCGGATTAATGTTTTCAGATGTTTAGCATGTAAGGAAATTGTGTGAAGTTGTGGTTCATCATAGCTAAAACTAGACACTAAGTTGGAATAGTAGATGGTGATCAAGGTGGATATAATGATTGTTGTGGTGGCTGTTAGTTGTGTGAAAGTGGTCTAGTAGGCTTGAACAGTGTATACAAGAGCTTAAGTTTATTTGATTCGTAATCAAGTCTGATGTTGTAAGTATGATGTAGAAGTACGCCCAAGATGCTATGGGGTTGCATTATTTTCAAGGATCATTTCATGTTTTGTGGTTAGTAGTACTGAGTTCCTAGGCGGAGAAAGACTAGTTAGATAATATATGATGTTCTTGATAGCTAAGTTATGGAGTTATGATTAATGATGTTGAACTTTTTTTTTTGTGTATAATCTTGATTCTCATGGTGTAAAAATATAAGTTTGTAGGCATGATGCTGGTAGACTATGACAGATGTGGTATGGTCCGTCAAAGGTATGGAGATATCCATGTTTAGTGTTAGAAGAATCTAAGTTGGTGAATATTTAAGCTATTATAAGATGACTTTTGGGGCTATAGAAACCTAAGGGTTGAATCTTAGAAGGAGGTATTAGCATTGTTGTTATACATGAAGATACCACCTTACAGGGTAAGTTTAGTTTTATGTGTATTGTTATATCCCCGACTCTAGAGTAAGGTGATTTCAGTTTATACCAGAGTATATATAGTGGTTCACAGACTTAGAGTAATGGCTTAAATCTAAGGGAGAGATGGTTGAATCAGTAACCAAGTCAAGTTTTCAGATGCTAATAGATGTGCCAGTAAGTTGTAGAATTGGACGTGAGAAAGAACAATGCTCAACCTATTCTTATTTCATCAGTTTACTTCAGTTATTCCAATACATACTCATGCTTTATGTTTCAGCTTCATGATCATAGTCCGTGTTCATGCATATGATAAGGAATCATGTACTCTCCTAGTTCCTAGTATGATGAGTTCCCAGTTTGTTTAGCAGTCAGAATCATTTTCCATAAGTTGTGAATTCCAAAAAAATTCAGGTCATGCAGTTCATGACTCTTGTACACATGTGATACACTTAATGATCAGTGAAAATTCAGATTTATATCAAGTACGCCCTCAGATTAGATCTCTTTAATGAGTACATTCCATGAGTGCTCTATTCCTCACTCTTCAGTAGGGTATCAAGTTATGATTAGTACTCCCATCATGTTTCGGATTCCGGTATTCCAATTTTTAGTGACCTTTTTCCCTTAGGTCGAGATAGTGATGATGAATAGTTGTCTAGATGGAAAAGAGGAAACATTTCTTGTTGATGAAAGATGGTTGTGTGCTTATTTGAGTTAAGGTAGTAATTATGGGGTAAGATTGAGGCCAAGTCTTTGATACATGTCAAGGTTAGTTGAAGTTTTATGTGTTATATTTGGGAAAAATTATTGTGTACTTGTTTTATGTAAGTCCATAAGTTGAAAGAATTTTGAGGTAAAGTTTTATGTATGGCTTGGCTAGTTGAGAATATTTTATGTGTATCATCTGAATAGTGCTGGAAAGTTGTTATGGATAGAAGTATTAGAGAATTTGAGAAAGATTTTTTATGAGTTTGTTTAGAAGTGCATATGTGGATATGAAGATAGGCTTAAATGTTATGTTTGAATACATACGAATGGATGCTTTGAGTGTTTGTGGATGTCTAATGAGAAGTTGAAGGTGATTGCTGGAGTGGCAATAAGAATTATACATGAGATGAGGAATTGTGAAACGCAGGGTATACTGAATTCATGATTCAAACTAGTACTACATTATTATATGGTGCGTCTTGTGATTTTGAGTTAGGCTTGAAGATGGTGAGGGGATTTAGTTCAGTTTAGATATTAGTAGATGGAAATATCAGCGGCCATGTAAGAAAAATAAGTGGAATCAATGAGCATGGTGTTTAAGGGGAAAGTATAGTTGAGAGAGTATTTTAGAAGTGTGACTAACCTTGGAAGTAAGAAGTTGCATTGCCTAAGGTTTGGTAATTCTATCCTAGTTTATGAGTTACATGTCTATATTTCGTGCTATAGAGTAGTGTCAATGTTGTGATTCCGTAGTTGGATGCCTGGTGTAATTTGTGCCCAAATTCTTTCTCCCTAATGCTACTGGAACTTTTTTAGAAAGAGTGTTGAGAGATAATATATTCCATCCATGTACATTGCGAATCCAGTTCACTCCAAGCATCATGTTTCAGATTCAGCTATATAGTCATGACTCGCTTCATAAGAGTTCAGCACATAATCCTAAATTTTCCCAAGTATTTTAGCTCAGACAGTGTAATACCTTGATCCGATCTAAGTCCAGTTGTCTCATTATTCATACTTGCATAAGGTATCACTCCTCAATTCAATATGTATGATTAGACCATGAAAACTCCAAGGAAATCCTAAACTCTTAGAATGAATCAACTCCTTCAAGCAAGTAAAGTCAAGTCAACTCAGAATTCAATTTCATGATAGAAGTTTAAATGTTTTAGATCAGTTATATCCTTTCTTAGAAGACACATCATGTCTGAGTTATTCCAGACCTTTAAGCTTCAATGTTCCTACCCATCATTCGGGGACGAATGATCCCAAGGCGGGGATAATGTAACACCCCGTATTTTGGGCTAGAACGAAAACCGTCATTCCTTCGTGTAGATGTTCCAAAAGCCATAAATTCGATGTAAATATAGTGTTTTAATAAATTATGTAGTGTGTGAATTTAGTTGAGCATGATTCGAGATCATAGAGGTCCTTTAACTCAAGGACTAGTTGAAAGCTTTCCTATCGTTCGAGTTTTAGTGAGTGTCGAAACTCGGGTCAACTTCAATCGGTCATAACTCCTTGTATATGACGAACTAAGTTGCCTAATATATATCAAATGAAAGGTATTTGAGTCCTCTTTCCAACTCTACCAATTTTGCCACAATTTGATATCAGAGCAAAAAGTTATGCCTATTTTACTCTAGCATAACAGCCTGGCAACTAAGTGACGATAATTCTGACGACATGTCACAAATCTGACGACTTGTCAGAATATGTCGTCAGCCTTAGGCAGAAACCCATCAATTTCATCTCCCAGGTGACGACAAAAGCTGATGGCTTGTCAGCCTTGGTCGTTAGCCAAGAATTTCAGCAACTGAGAAGTGATTTCGCAGGGGTATTTTGGTCTTTCCCTCACTCTAAAAACCTTTCACACGAATTAAATCACCCATTAAGTGTTATTAATCAATCATTATCAGTTTTACAACGTCAAAAACTTCCTCTTCACTCTCAAAATAAGATCAAATTAGGGTTTTCTCCAAGAACAAGAAAATCAAGAAAATCAAGCCTTAAGTTCAATATCTCCAAGAAACAAATCAAGATCCGGGTTTCATCTATCAAGATCTAGGTTCCATCTTTCAAATCTTATAATTTAATGTACGTGGGGTTTATCCTAAAAACTACATGGGCTTGTAAACACTAGAACATGATTTAAAGATTTTCAAGCATTATTTTAGAAAGGGGTTTTGAAATACATAATTTTATTATGCATTATGAATGTTTAAATGCATTGTTGATTTGTCCCTTAGGCCTTTCCCCCTAAGTTTATTTACATATGTATACGTATATGTATAAAATTTAAGGTTTAAGATTATTTGAGAGATTAAATTATGGACTCCCTCTCTTGTGATAAATTAAAGATTTTGGTTTTGTTGGAAAAGAGTTGAAATGCATGTCTGTGATTTGAAAGATGTTTTCTCAATGTCATAGTCTTTGAAACATTGATTTAGAATTATTGAGAGGGTGTCTTGAGATAACTATGTTTTGTGTTAAAGAGATGAATTGCATGAGATAGAGACTTTAGACATGACCACCATTGTTTGTTAAATTGTTGATAAAGAGAATTTCTTACATGGTTTTACATGAATTTTAAAGCATGAGTTCCTTGAACGAATTGTTGTTATGGTGGTCTTGAATTTCATGATTTAAAATAGAGATATAAATTGCTATAAATAGCTCAGAGAATGTGACTTCCAAGTCAATGGTATGAAGATACCATATATGTGTATATGCCATGGTAGAGTTAAAGATTTCAGAGTATGTTTTCAGAGCATGCATGTTTAAAGAACTAAAAATAGGCATAAAGAGGGTTAGGTGGTTACCCGAAGAAGGCATGATTTCAAGTAACTCTTAGCCTGAAATCATATTTGCCGATACGGATAGATTATTATTGTACGCTGGCGACGGCTGTATGGTGTAGTAGATTCAGAGACTCTGCCCCTTGCGGCACACTTGGGTTGGGGGCTTGGCTGCTGAGTTAATGGCAGATCCATATAGTCCATGGGATTACAGATTGTAGGGTACACCACCTATCGTAGAAGTAAGACAAAGAGTGTCACAGATTTCATATGTTTTCATAGAGTATTTTAAAATGCCCATGAGATTTCCTACTATATGATATGTTTATGAACTGCTTTAAATTACTCTCATATATGTTAAGTATAAATGATTATTTTAGATTTACTCTACGTACCAGTACATCTGTATTGACCTCCCTCCCCTACTTCTTTGGTTCTGAGGTTCAGTCTAGGGGTTCAGATAAGCAGTAGATAATTCAGACAGCAGATCAGATTGTGCAGTGGTGAGCCTTCTCCATTCCAGAAGGCCTATCCTTTCAGATTATGTCATATATTACAGTTTTGGTCTACTGGGGACCTTGTCCCACTTTTCAGATAGTTGTCATATTTTCATGTAGTAGAGATTTCGCAGACTGTTCCAAATGTTGTTACTGATTTTCGGATTTCATTCCTTATTGTTAAACTTAATCCAGAGTATGACCATGTTTCCTTATTAGATCATAATTCTTCATTTTATTTTATTATATATATGTTGTGCATGATTACCAGATAGAGTAGGATGTCCGGGCCTTCATGGTTTGGGATATCCGTCACGGCCAGGCCCTAGTTCGGGTCGTGACAAGTTTCAAGAATAATGGATGCTGGTTACAATGTTTATTTTGCTAATAATTGTGCAATTATTAAGTTTAATAAGAATTTTATTATTTCTACTCCTAGAATACATGATTTGTTTGTATTTGATGTTTCCCATGATATGCTACAAAATATGGAACTTAATAATATTGATCAATCACATAAAAGAAAACGTATTTTGAAATTGAGTGAAATATACTTAAGGCACTTACGTCTATGTCATATAAATATATATGGGATCTCACGGTTGGTTTCTGATGGACCTTTGAGCTCATTGAAAGTGAAGGCACTTCCAACTTGTGAATCTTGTTTAGAAGGTAAAATGACCAAGAGACATTTTTCTTCCAATGGAAATAGAGCCGGTAATAAGTTATAATTAATTCATACTGATTTGTGTGGTCCAATGAGTATACAAGAAATAGGTGATTTTGAGTATTTTGTGACTTTCACATATGATTACTCAAAATATAGATACATTTATATGTTGCGTCGTAAATTTGAATGCTTCAAAAAATTCAAAGAATTTTAGATGGAAACGGAAAAGCGACATAACAAACATATCCATACATTATGATCTGATCGTGGTGGTGAATACTTTTATGTGGAATTCATTAAATACTTATCAGAATCAAGAATTACATCTCACTATTTTGCTCCGGGAACACCACAACAAAATGGTATGGCAGAATGCCGAAATAGAAATCTTATGGAAATGGTTAGATCAATGTTAAGTTATTCAGATTTACCCTTTTTCTTTTGGGGTTATGCATTAGAAACTGTAAATTATATTCTGAACTTGGTTCCTTCAAAATCAGTACCTTTAACCCCATCTGAATTGTAGAGTGGGCGCAAGCCTAGCCTCCGACATATTTGGGTTTGGGGTTTTCCAGCACATGAGCTAAAAGAAAAAACTGATAAGTTGGAATCTAGGACAGAAGTGTGCATTTTTATTGGATATCAAAAAGGAACAAAAGGGGGTTTATTTTATTGTCCTAAGGAACAGAAGGTAATTGTTTCGACAAATGCCAGATTTTTTGAAGAGGATTATTTAATGAACCATGTTCCTAGAAGTAAAATTGTTTTACAGGAATTGAGTAATAGAATAACGAATAATGAAATACAAGAACAAATTTCAAAAACTATTATTGACATACCATTGCATCCACGTAGTGGGAGAAATGTCAATTGGCAAGAGGTTGCACAAGAGCAAATACTTGACATTACACTACCTTAAAGTAGTGGGCGTAATGTCGAGCAGCCTGCAATTATGGAGTAAAACGTTCAGAATAATATCGAGGAACCTGTCATAGTACAACAAGACATTGAGGGTGTTCAAAATTTAGTTCCAAATGTAGCAGATCCTGTAGTAACTTGTCGTCGTAGTAGGAGAATGATTAGAAAACCTTTACAATTTGTGCTCTTGGGAAAATTATATGATAGAATCCCTGAGGAGCCTAATATGGAACCTCCTAATTACGCCGAAGCACTACATGATAAAGATGCTAAAATGTGGATTGCTGCTATAAAATCTGAAATGGAGTCTATGTATTCCAATCAAGTATGGGAACTTGTAGAACCACCTACGGGAGTCAAACCCATTGCATGTACATGGATCTATAAGAAAAAGAGAGGTGTGGATGGAAAAGTGCAAACTTTTAAGGCTAGGCTTATTGTGAAAGAGTTTACTCAAAAAGAAAGAATTGATTATGAGGAAAAATTTTTGTCTGTAGCTATGCTTAAGTCCATTAGGATTCTCTTATCCATTGCTGCTTATTATGATTATAAGATTTGGCAAATGGATGTCAAGACGGATTTCCTAAATGGAAGTCTTGATGAGCATTTATATGGCACAACCAGAAGGTTTCATGGAAAATGGTAATGAACATAAGTTTTGTAAGCTTAAAAACCCAATTTATGGTTTGAAACAAACATCTAGAGCATGGAATACTTGTTTTGATAATTCAATTAAGACTTTTGATTTTAATCAATGTGAAAATGAGTCATGTGTTTATAAAAAGATGGAGATAGAGTAACATTTTTGATTCTGTACGTAGATGACATTTTGCTCATAGAAAATAAGGTATGCATGTTGAATTCTGTTAAGGAGTGGCTGTCCTCGCGTTTTGATATGAAAGACTTGGGAGAAGCGGCTCATATCCTTGAGATTAAGCTTATGCGAGATCGTAAACAAAGGATATTAGGCTTATCTCAAGCACTTTATATTGACACTATTGTTGTAAGATTTAGCATGCAAAATTCCAAAAAGAGATTCCTTCCTTTTAGGCATGGAATTACTCTATCAAAAGACCAGTTGCCCAAAACGACCGATGAGATAGAGAGAATGAAGATGGTCCTTTATGCTTCTGCTGTAGGGAGCCTCATGTATGCTATGTTATGTACTAGACCAGTTATCTGCTTTGTTGTTGGCATGGTTAGCTGTAACACCCCGTACTTTTCCTAGCTTGAAAAGTTTCCCAAGAATGTTAGAAGATTTCTTTGAAAGATGAATTCACTTTTATACACATGGTATTTTCAATATTTTCAGTTTTTATCATGCGGGGAATCGAATAATCTTTCCATCGATACCAAATTTGCTCAAATCCAACACCCGGGTGAAGAGTTAGAGCCTTTTAAGTGAGAATCCAACACCCGGGTGAAGAGTTAGAGCCTTTTAAGTGAGACTCTGTATCACCTGAGCCTTCAGCACGTCGCGGAGATAGCTCAAATAGCAATTGTCAATTTCCAGTGTTACTCTACGATAATGGCGCATTGATCCAAACTTCCAGGTCTCAGACAAGGTGACAACGCGATAGCTCCACATCGCGCCACCGTGTAATTTCTCATTTGTCACTTTCCAGTGACTTGGCGAGATAGTGGCGCGTCGCACCAAGGATGAAAATTGGAAAATTTTCTCAGAAATTAAAGACGCGTCCAAGGGTTAAAGGGTCAATTTTCTACCCCTTTTTAAACCCAATAACACGTGATTTAGCCATTCTTCACCCAAAATATACTAGTTTCTCTCAAGAACAAGCTAGGGTTTCTATTGGGGATTCAAATTCAAGAAGGTTTCACCGTCAATCTTCATAAAATCACGAACTAAGGTATGCGTAGTGTTCATTCATGAACTTCTTTCTTCCATAAAGCCCGAGAATATCTTTTCTAAGTTTAAGTTTATAGATTTCTTTATGAATTTCATGTTGGGTTTGTTTTGTTTATGTTGAGAATGATCAATTGAATTCAAATCCTTGTTGGGTGATCAATTTTATATGGAATTGATTTGTATAGATGTATATTCATGTGAACCTATAAATAAACCCTAGGATGATGAAATTAGAGATGAATCATGATGACTAATTGTTGTATAATGTTGTCTACATGTACTATGCCTACCATGTGTATGATTAAATGCCTAGATGAAGGAATAATGCCTAACTAGTATGATATCATGAAATCCCCATGTATGTACAAGCTTATGCATATCACATGTTTGATGAAGTGCTTCAATGTATGAATTATGAATTGTGTTATAGGTCATGTGTTTAAGTAAACCATGTTATGTCAGTTTCTTCTCAACAAGTCCTGGGGGTACTTGTACCCGAACATTTAGCTGTGTTCCTAGAGCATGTCATGTTTTCACGATCTTCTCAATCAAGCTATGATCCATAGAACTCAGTCAGTCATGTGACTCAGGAAATCTCAGTAACCTTAGTATTCCCAGTCAATCTCAGTAGCTTTAGTAGTCTTAGTCAGTCCTCAGAACTCAGTATATTCCATCAGTCAACGAAACTCAGTAAATTTAGTTTATCTCTGTTAGACAATACCACTAGTATCAGTTAAGTTCAGTTAATCAGCTCAGTTCAGTGTCTTTTAGATGGGAGTAGGATTTATCACCGAGCAAGCCTAGGGATGGGAACTTACCCGCTAGATAGGACTGAGATCCCTAGAAGAAATCCCTAAGTTCCAGAACTACGTAGCCAGCGTAGGTATGAGATATCACCCGTTAGATAGGACTGACATACTCAGGGATCACCCGTTAGCGCATTTAAATGTATAGGACTGATCCCAGGGGTCACCCACTAGATTAGGACTGACTCTACAACAATTGTCTTTATCAGTGGCGCGGTACTAACACCCTTCCAGTTGGGGTTACAGGTTGGACCCCAGTTATCTTAGTATGGGGCATGTCGGTTAGATAAATACATCCCACATTTTCAGTTACAGAATAAGGACTGTTAGATACAGTTAATTCAACTCAGTAGAATAGATTTAGGACTGTCAGATGCAGTCTCTCCTTATCATTATAAATAGACTCCAGGATCATCCACTAGATAGGACTGATCTCAACTATGGTCAATCAGTAATGGTATCATCATATTTAGAGATCACCCACTAGATAGGACTGATCATAGATTTAGTTACTCAGATATAGTACGAAACTTAGCTAGTTCCATCAGATTTAGGACTATCAGATACAGTCACTCATGTTATCAATTGTATTTGTTATCAAAACTTATATTATTAGCATTCAGCTTTAGGACTGTCAGATACAGTCAATCAGACCAGTTCTTCATAATCAGAACTGTCAGACACAGTTATCCATGTATCAGTAACATAGTATCAGTCCCTCAGTATTCAGTAATATAATATTAGTTTCTCACACATCAGTGACTCAAATGTCAATGTCAGTAGACTCAGAAGTTAAAACTCAGTATCCACTCCTATCATAATCTCAATTACAGTTACATATGCATGCATGTATTCTCACGTTCATGTTAGTCAGTCAGTTAGTATTGTTCATGCAGATGAAACCCCTTGCATTCAGCCTACCTCACTTCCATACCAGTACATTCAAAGTACTGACGCATTTGCACTATGGTGTCTTATATCGTAGGTTTAGAAGCACGAGCTCCAGAGAACCAGTAGCATCCCAGTTCAGCGATCAGAGTTAGCAGTGAGTCCTTTTATTTCGAGGACATGATGATCACATTACTATTTCAATTTTTTTTTAGTTTATTTCAGTAGTTGGAGTTAGTTGGGAACATGTCCCATCAACTCCTTATTCAGACAGTTTAGAGGCTTTCAGACTATAGTATATTCAGACTACAGTATGTTCAGAGAATTATCTCAGTTGTTTTGGTATTGTTATACCATATTTTTTAGTTATGTACTAGTATTGAACCTTATGGCCTTTCAGTTCATGTTTCTACATTTATGATATTATTACTATTATTCAATGCTCAGTTTACAGATATCAGTCATGGGTGGTCCTTCGGGGTCATGGACATCGTGTAGTGTTTCGGGTACCAGATTCAGGGCATTACATTAGTAGATTTCAGTCTAATCCTAGGCAAGAACATTGGCCTGCATTTAAGCATATAATCAAGTACCTTAAAAGGACTAGGGATTACATGCTTGTTTTTCAGTCCGGGGATCTTGTACCTATTGGTTATACTGATTCAGATTTTCAGTCGGATAAAGATTCTAGAAAATATACCTCAGGATACGTGTTTACTTTAGGAGGTGGAGCCATTGTTTGGAGGAGTATCAACCAATTATGTGTTGCTGATTACTCCATGGAAACTGAATATGTAGATGCCTTTGAGGCGGCTAAAGAGGCTATTTGACTCGGTAACCTTCTGAAAGAGCTTGGAGTTATTCCTTCGGTTCAATTAGCACTACCACTTTATTGTGACAATAGTGGTGCAGTTTCAAACTCAAAAGAACCACGAAGCCATAAAAAAAGTAAGCATATTGAGAGAAAATATCACTTGATTCGGGATATAACTCAAAGGGACGATGTGAGCATTTTGAAGATTGAGTCGAAGAACAATTTGGCGGAACCATTTACAAAGGGCTTAACCCAGAAGGTTTTTGATAAGCATGTGGAAGAAATGAGTGTTAAAATTGTGCATTCATGGTTATGAGTCTAAGTGGGAGATTGTTAGGATATACTATTAACCATGTAATTTGTGTTATAGTATTATATTTTCATCCCATGTAAAGACTATTTATTATATTAATAAAATATTTATTTGAATAGATCACTGCATTAACATGTGTGTCCTTTACTTGTATAGTAGACAATTTTATGTATGGAGTATTTTAACTCATGCACGGAAGATTAAAATTATCGGTTCTTATAAGTAATAAATTAACGTTCACAATCAAAGATGAGGTAAGACAAACATCTTGATGATTGTATCACAAGATTAAATATAATTTGATCTTAATTATGGGAGTGGTAATATTCCGACTTCTTGTGCTAGTACATTTCGTATGTATTGAATGGACCAATTACAGATATTCATTTATGTTCTAAATATTAATAAACGATTTCTCTAGACCATTACATGTACTTATATTCTTAATCGTGATATAATTATTATGACCTATGTGGTTTGTTTTATCTTTTTAATCTATTAAAAGGTGAGACTCTTTTGTGAGTCAACATATTCCTAATAGGTTGGATGATGACGAATCACTTAGTGTTAATTGGTTGATAGAACCATGTCTCGGACTTGAGATAGAAGACACCCCTTTATGGTTGCTTATGAGTTTTCATATGAAAACCCTGCAGGTGGATTTTTGTATCTGTCATGTGAAATAAGTTAAGCATTATAAATAAAGGATTAAATTAATTAATGAGTTAAATTTTTCAGAGAATTTAATTTAATTGATTGGTGTCGGTAATTCTAACATGGGGAGTTAAATAAGATGTCATGGTAGATTTCAAAATTAAATCGAGGAGTGCAATTACAGATTTTTAGTGGAATAATTTATAATTTATTATGATATGATAATTCTTTCATCATCGAATTAATATCATAATTGGAATCCTCTCTTAATAAATCGGCGGTCCCTGCTATACCTGATTAACTAATCAATTTTGGAAAAGAAAAAGGAACTTACTAGAAGAAGTAATATTATTTACTGGTCTTCTGGAAGGAAAATAATATCTTCTGACTTTAAATGACTGAAAGCGTTTTAGACAACTGAAGAGGCCTAAAACGTTTTGGACAACTAAAGAGACCTAAAAACGTTTGCCTCTTGTTTTTCCCTTATTTATGAGAAAACAAGAATAAATAGGGTTTAGGGTTCAGAAAATAAAGGAATTTCATCTTTTCTTTGAGTCCAAAAAGACTTACACACACAAGTTTGATAAGCAAAGGTTAAGTCAGGCAGTAGTAGAAGACTGTAGAACTGAAGGCCAAGACATTGAACGATATTTGTGAAAGTTTCAAGAGGTAAGTTTTCTAATTGTCATTTTCATTACGTTATCTAGATTATATATAAGTTATTGATCCTGTAGAATTATTGCTTCCGTTGTGTATGTTCTAACAAAAACATCTTCCTTCAACATATAATTACTCTCTTTTGTGTAGTGAATATAATTAAAAGACTTACAATGCTTTTCTTAACCTCAACACTCTCTTTCACTGTATTAACTCACAGTA
Source organism: Capsicum annuum (assembly GCF_002878395.1). NCBI lineage: Eukaryota > Viridiplantae > Streptophyta > Magnoliopsida > Solanales > Solanaceae > Capsicum > Capsicum annuum. The sequence continues at coordinate 209,548,826 of NC_061115.1, read as the reverse complement.
TAATACTTTACATCTCACAACCTACTATTTTTCCTCTCTACAACACAAGGAAGACAACACCTTTATAAAGGTACAGTATTTCTTTCATCCAAAGTAAATGTGGAGTGGTGAAATATTAAGTGGGTATATCAATAACCTATAGATTACATGAGTTACAAGTATAAAGAGTTGAATTATGAGTTTAGAAGTTACAAGAAATACTAAAAACTAATTACCACATTCCACCACTAACTCAGGTGAGTAATTGGCACACAACACCACCAAGGAAATGCAACAAATGAACCGGAAAATAATTATTTAGAATTATCTTTTTATTTTTAATCTAAATGACAAAAAGCATTGAGTTAACCTCACATAGTAATATAAATCTAATAATTAATTCTACTTAATAAGATGTTATAATATGGAAATAAGCATCCAGTATCCCTTGAACTATGGCCAAAGTTGCTACCACACAATCCAACTTTATATGGGTCCTACTACCCCTAAACTCAATTTAAGCGTATTTTTGTCACCCCTTTGTGCTGACATGACACTTTTATTATATAAAAATTAGATCCATATCAAAAGTGTCACATCAACTAAAAATGTGTCACATCAACTAAAAAGGGTAACAAAAATACACTAAAATTAAGTTAGGGGTAATAGGACTCCTGTGAAGGTGGAGTGAATCGTAACAAAATTTGGTCATAGTTCAGAGGGGTACTAGATTCTTTACTAGATAACATGTTTGTAGTACATTACCCTGGATGTAATTGTAAAAACTTTATTTATTAATATCAAGATTTGAGTTATTTAATTCAAAATTCTAAAAACAAATCTGGTAAAAGATGTATAGTTTCTCTTTCTTACTTTCTTTAATAAAGTTTGAATCATTTTTTTTTACTATCTTCATTATTATTTTACGTGACAATAAATCATAAAATTTAGGAAAACTTTCAAAAATGGCCTAATTATAGTAGAAAATAGTCGTTTGCAACCACAATTTGCAAAATTACAAACCGTAGTTTACCTATAGCTAAGCAGGTTATATCATTATATTTGTATCAACGAATACAGGTGTATCAGCAAATACCAACCTCTCTTTCTGATTTTTTTTGGTTGTTGCTTCACTCCTCTTTTTCTTCTTTATATTTTGTATTTTTACCTCTCTCTCATTCTCAAATGTATCAAACTTATTAACAAGTATATGCATCATTTGTATTTGCTTCAGTCTATAATATACAAACATAAATGTATGTTCGATGCAAATGTGTCACATGTATTTGGATGGTTCAATTTGTACCAACGAAAATTATTTGTATCAAAATCGTATAAAATATAATGCGTATTGAGACAAAAACAAAGTACTTGCAAAAACCTAAAAACAAAATATAAAATATAAATACCTGAAAAGTGAAACAGAAAGTGAAAGAGAAAGAGAAAGAGAAAGAGAAAGAGAAAGAGAGAGAGGTGAGGGGAAACGAGAGAGAGAGGGAGAGGGAGGGAGAGAGGTAGCGAGTGAGAGGGAGGGGGAGAGTGAGGCGAGCAAGATTGGGAGGAGTGTGGCAAGAGGGGATATGAGAAGAGAGACTATGAATTATATTTAACTGAAGAAAGAGACTATAAATTGTAATTAATTGAAACTAAACTCTCTAGGAAATTAGGGGCTTATGTTTGCTAAGCCTTTAGTTTTCCCTAAAATTTACCATTAAAATTTTTCCATACCTAAAGCATATGTTACTAGATTTACCATTGAGTCACCTCTGATTGTTTCCCTACTCCCTACTTTAATCGCTATTTTCTCGAATGTTTTATAGTTTTCTTCACCAATTTCATGTCGTTCTTGCTGGGCTAAGAAATTCCTACTCATCTTGAGCCTTCCTGTGTTGGTTGTTATCAATCACTACTACTTTTCTGAACAAAGTCAAGATTTAATATCCAATTAGCGTTTCAATAACATAGAGTTAACAGTGACAGATTTGTTATTTCAGGTACAAAAATTTGTATGTTTTCTATACAAACTTCAAATGAAGTACTATTATAAGTTTTCAAGAACTACAGTGAAGTTCCAACACCTTCAAACACAAGTTCAAATGAATAATCAAATGAAGTGTTTATCAACTATTAAGAAATGAAGATGAAGTAGAAATTTAAGAACCAAGTCCACCGACTTCACCACGATGTGTCCTTAAGAAATTTATTCACCTCAAGTACCAAAGATTATGTAATCTTTCCTCCCAAGATAAAATGGTTCACTTTTTGAAAGTAGCGGTACCTCAAACTTGTTATTTTATGGTGTTTCAGGTACAAGAATCTATATAAATGCAACACCAACTTCAACACAAGTCCCTATATAAACAAGAACACCTATGAAGTTCTTTAACACCTTCAATACAAGATTACTGATAATCTATCCAAGAAGTATGTTTATTTTCAGAAATAAGATGAAACAAAATTTGTAAGGCCAAGTCCCCCGAATTCACGAAGTATCCTTAAGGAATAATTTCCCTCACTATACCCGAGGTTATGGAATCTTCGTCCCAGGATAAAATGGTCTTCAATTCGAATAAAAGCGGTACCTCAAATTATTGGATTCAACGAACTCACTCAACAGCTTAATGATCACACAGAGTTTTTGTTAATAACAAGAGAGTTTTTGTTGTCAAATTGATTACAATACCTGAGGAAAATATCAGGTATTTATAGCCTTAAGTGTATCCTTTCAGAAAGGATGCATTGGTTTAGCTGAAAGGAACTTTTTTTTTTGCAACAGTCACGTCCCTGCATTGGGACTGCGCTGGAGATGAGCCTGGACTACGGCTGCAGATGACGTTCTACACATTCCAGTGTGCATCTGTGTTTGAAAAGCTTCCATAGGTCTTGACTTGCGCTGTATTTGTGGTCGTATGTCACCCTAAGGAGCGAAACAGTGTGCCTTTTCTCGAAGGGTTGCATCCCTTTGTGATGTGCGCTGAGTATGTGTTGGAATTGCGTCCACATTTGGAGAAAATTAATTCCATCATATTTTGGATTAATATTTGACTTGTAAACAAGTTCCAAATAAATTTTGTCTAAAAAATTAGATCTCATCGATCGATCATTTGACAAATCCAAATCCAAATTCAAATCCAAAGCTGAAGCCGAAGCTGAGCCGAGCAAGCGACGACGACGACCGCGCGAGGCATCACCAAGTTCTTGCCTCACTATCCATGTGGAGTTAGTGTTTCTCATCATAAATACTTTCAAGTTCTCTTCTCCCACCAATGCGGGAGAAATGAGTGAACTTTCTAATTTGGGAGTACACTTTCTAAATTAGTGTCTCTTTTCTCCCCATCATTTTTCCTTCATTTTCCATTCACATACACCTTGAACCCAATAATCCCCTACATGAATGGGGAATGACTATCTTTTGAAGGATTTATGGACAAACATGTGATCATTTAGCAAAGACTGATTGCATCCGGAGAAGTAGGTTTCTCTTTGAACTTTCCGTAGTGAACATACATTGGATGCACTCGGTCAATCGGTAGATTTGATATCTTTGAACCGTCGAGCTTTTATATACACCTAGACAACACATGTCAAACAACTAGCCTTTTACTGTTTATGGTTCTCATGGTTTTGTTCTTTTCAGCAATGAACACGTCCCAGTTTCATGAGAGTTTAGAGAATAGGCCTTTACTAACATTCTCTTTGAAGCGGCTCCACTTCTCCCTCACATAGGTGATTTATAAACATTCCATCCTATAGATTAAACTATTTGGTCAAATCTACCAAATTTAGATAATCATTAAAAGACTTTTCACTTTAAGTCTTATCCTTATTTACTACACATTGTCTACATCATGAGAATGGGTTGGTATTTTGACAATGTTGAACCTGTCAAACACAAATTTGTTTGATCTCCTTGAACCTAGCTCTTGGGATCTCCAGTCCCTAGGTAGAGATACCGTCATGCTGACTTGTCCTAGGCCTTAAACCTATTCCCTTGGATGTCCTTTCCACTCCTTCTCTAGATAGGCCTTTTGTAAGTGGATTCGACATATTATCCTTTGACTTTACATAGTCAACAGTGATAATTCTACTGGAGAGAAGTTTCCTAATGGTATTATGTCTCTGTCGTGTGTAACGAGATTTACTATTGTACATCATGCTCCTTGCCCTACCTATTGTCGCTTGGCTATCACAGTGTATACATATTGGTGCCATTCGTTTGGGCCAATAAGGAATATCTTTCAAGAAATTTCAGAGCCATTCTGCTTCTTCATCGGCTTTATCCAATGTGATAAATTCAGATTCCAGTAAGCAATACAAGTCTGTTTGGATGATTTCTAAGAGACTGCTCCTCCACCGATAGTAAATACATATCCACTTGTGGATTTTACTTCGTTCAATCTGGTGATCCAATTTGCATCACTATATCCTTCAAGTACCGCGGGATATTTATTATAATACAAAGCATAGTCTTGAGTGTATTTAAGATACCCCAAAACTCTTTTCATTGCCATCCAATGAGTTTTGTTGGGATTACTCGTGTATCGACTCAACTTGCTGATAACGCATGTATGTCTGGTCGTGTACAATTCGTAATATACATTAAATATCCCAATACTCTTGCGTACTCCAACTGTGAATGACTTTCACCTTCATTCTTTTGAAGTACAAAGCTCACATCCAAAGGAGTCTTGGAAATACCGAATTCCATATACATGAATTTGTCAAGTCCATTTTTGATATAATGAGACTGTGATAATGCCAACCCTTGTGGAGTTCTATGGATTCTTATACCTAAGATCACATCCGCAACTCCAAGGTCTTTCATATTAAACTTTCTCTCAAGCATTCGTTTTGTTGTATTTATGTCAAAAATGTCTCTACTGATGATCAACATATCATCCACATATAAACAAACAATGACTTGGTGATTCAGAGTGTCTTTAATATAAACACATTTATCACATTCATTTATCTTGAACCCGTTTTCCAACATGGTTTGGTCAAACTTCGCATGCCATTGATTAGGTGCTTACTTTAGTCCATATAGCGACTTAATAAGTTTACACACCTTATTCTCCTTTCCTAGAACCACAAAACCCTCAGGCTGTTCCATGTAAATTTCTTCCTCCAATTCTCTATTTAGGAATACGGTTTTCTCATCCATTTGATGAATTTCAAGACCATATACTGCCGCCAAGGAAATTAATGTTTGAATCGATGTTATCGTTGTTACTGGCGAGTATATATCAAAGTAATCAAGACCTTCTTTTTGTTTGAAGCCTTTTACTACAAGTATTGCCTTGTATTTGTCAATAGTATCATCCACCTTCATTTTCCTTTTGGAGATCCATTTAGAACCTAAAGGTTTATTTCATGGAGGAAGATCAACCAATTCCCACATATGATTGCTTAAGATTGAATCGATCTCACTATTGACTGCCTCTTTCCAAAAGGATGAGTCTAACGACGACATCGCTTATTTAAACGTTTGAGGCTCTTTTTCTAAGAGAAATATTATAAAATCTGATCCAAACAAAGTTGACGTTCTTTGATGTGTACTGCTTCTTGGATTCTCTTCATTATGTACATTCTCACTTAGTTCATTTCGAGGTCGTTTAGATCCTCCACTAGACTGTTCATGTTTATATTTATACCGATAAATGTTTTCAAAGAATTCAGCATTATCTGATTCAATTATCATATTTTTATTTATATCCGGGTGTTCGGATTTATGAACCAAAAACCAACATGCTTTACTACTTTTAGCATATCCTATGAACACGCAGTCCACCGTCTTAAGTCCTATCTTAACCCTTTTAGGTATAGGAACTTGAACCTTCGCTAGACACCCCCACACTGAAATATTTCAAGTTGGGTTTCCTTTCTTTCCATTTTTCATAAGGAATTGATTGTGTCTTACTATGGGGAACTCTGTTGAGTATACGATTGGCTGTAAGGATAGCCTCCCTCCCCCCAAGTTTTATGGTAAACCAGAACTTATAAGTAAGACATTCATCATTTCCTTTAATATTCGGTTTTTCCTTTCTGCAATTCCGTTAGATTGAAGTGAATACGGGGTTGTAGTTTGATGGATGATTCTATTCTCTACAGATATTTGCGCAAAGGGAGATTCATATTCTCCACCCCTATCACTTCTTATCATTTTGATCTTTTTCTCTAACTGATTTTCAACTTTAGTTTTGTATTGCCTAAACACATCTATTGCCTCATCCTTACTGTTTAGCAAGTAGATGTAACAGTATCTAGTGCAATCATCAATAAAATTTATGAAATACTTTTTCCCACCACGTGATGATATTGACTTCATATCACAAATGCCAGTATGTACTAAGTCTAAGGGATTGGAATTCCTTTCAATGGACTTATAAGGATGCTTTGCATACTTTGATTCCACACACGTTTGACACTTTAATTTATTGCACTCAAAGTTTGGCAAAACTTCTAAGTTAATCAGTTTTCGTAATGTTTTCTAATTTACATGGCCTAAATTTTATGCCACAAATTATAAGACTCAAGCAAGTAAGAAGAAATTGAACTTTTATTGATTTCAACATTCATTACATTCATTTTGAATAGGCCCTCATTGAGGTAGCCTTTTCCTACATACACTTCACCTTTACTAAGTACAATTTTTTCGGAAACAAAAACACATTTGAATCCATTCTTGTCTAGAAGTGAAACTGAAATCAAGTTCTTCCTTAACTCCGGAACACACAAGACATTGTTAAGTGTCAATACTTTTTCGGAAGTCATCTTCAAGCATATTTTTCCAGTTCCTTCTATTTTAGTAGTAGCGGAGCTCGCCATGTAGATCGTTTCTTCTACTTGAGCCGGAGCAAATTATGAAAACAACTCTTTATTGGCACAAACATGGTGGGTGGCACCATAATCCATCCACCATTCGCGAGGATTCCCCACCAAGTTGCATTCTGAAAGCATAGCACAGAGATTATCACATTCTTTGTTGGACTCAATCATATTTGCTTGGTCCTATTTCTTGCCTTTCTTAGGGGCACGACAATCCATGGAATTATGGCTAATCTTGCAACAGTTGAAGCACTTTCCCTTGAATTTCTTCTTAGGTTGATTGCTTCCATGTTCAACTTTCTTTCTTTTCTTAGAATTGCTTTGGTCATCTTCAATAATATGTGCTCCATTAATTGTAGAATTCCTTTTTGACCTTCTCTCTACAGCTTTATTATCATCTTCAATACGTAGTCGGACAATAAGGTTTTCGACAGTCATCTCCTTGTGTTTGTGCTTCAAGTAGTTTTTGAAGTCTTTCGACATAGGTGGTAGCTTCTCAATTATCGCTTCTACTTGAGATGCATCATTCACAATCAAACCTATAAAACAGTTTATAAGAACATTTTCAATTTGTTCAACTAAGGTATTTTTCAAAGATATACCTCGCTAGGAGATCGTGGATGATTACTTGCAATTCCTGCACTTCAGAGACAATCGATTTGCTATCTATCATTTTAAAGTCCAGGAACCTTGCAACGAAGCATTTCTTAATTCCCGCATCCTCTGTCTTGTATTTTTGTTCTAGTGCCCCCACAATTCCTTCGAGGTCTTAGTTCCACTATAAATATTATAGAGGTCGTCTTGGAGACCACTCAAGATATAATTCCTGCAAAGGAAGTCCGAGTATTTCCAACCCTCTACAAATATGAAACTCTCTTTGTCTGAGGTTCCCTCGAACACCTCAGGGGTATCCTCACTAGTGAACCTTTGAAGACATAGAGTGGTGAGGTAAAAGAAAATCTTTTGCTTCCATCTCTTGAATTCAATGCCCATAAATTTTTCTAGCTTCTCCACAGGTGTCATAGGTTGCTGAGCATTTGCTCGACTAGTTGAGGCAATACTAGTTTCCTCCACAGTCGTAGCCGCATCTTGCATTTGACTTTCGTTAGTCATTTTTCCTGTCACCACAAGACAATACCTTTAGTATATTGAAATACTTATTAAAAAGTTGAAACAACTTTAAACACTTCTTGTTTCTAGTTCACGATGAAGTTTTTATGACTTCCAATAGTCAACCAAGTGATCTTTAACTTGTGATGAAGATTTTATGTCTTTTAATCACTAGTTAAGTTCAAACGGAGTAGAAAGCTTAAATCTTTAATCTCCAAAAACAACCAATACAGATTCTGAGGTTTATTCCTTAAATTGTTATTTTATGGTGTTTCGGGTACAAGAATCTGTATAAATACAACACCAACTTCAACACAAGTTCCTGTATAAACAAGAACACTTATGAAGTTCTTTAACATCTTCAACACAAGATTACTGATAATCTATCCAAGAAGTATGTTTATTTTCAGAAGGCCAAGTCCCCCGACTTCATGGAGTGTCCTTTAGGAATAATTTCCCGCATTGTACCCGAGGTTATGGAATCTTTCTCACAGGATAAAATGGTCTTCAATCCGAACAATAGCGGTACCTCAAATTATTGGATTCAACGAACTCACTCAACAACTTAATGATCACACAAAGTTTTTGTTAATAACAAGAGAGTTTTTGCTGTCAAAATTGATTACAATACCTGATGAAAATATCAGGTATTTATAGCCTAAAGTGTATCCTTTCAGAAATGATGCATTGGTTCAGCTGAAAGGCACCTTTTTTGCCACAGTCACGTCCCTGGGTTGGGATTGCGCTGGAGATGCGCCTGGACTGCAGTCGCAGATGACGTTCTGCACATTCCAGTGCGCATCTGCATTTGAACTACGTCCACAGGTCTCGACTGGCGCTGCATCTACGGTCGCATGTCACCCTAGGTGCGAAACAGTGTGCCTTTTCTCAAATGGTTGCATCCCTTCGTGATGTGCGTTGTGTATGCGTTGGAATTGCGCCCGCATTTGGAGATTAACATTTCACTTGTAAACAAGTTCCAAATAAATTTTGTCTAAAAAATTAGATCTCATTGATTGTTCCGAAACCAAAGCCAAAGTCGAGTGAGCGAATACAACGGCTCAAGGCATCACCTAGTTCTTTCCTCACATCTATGTGGAGTTAGTGTTTCTCATTATAAACACTTTCAAGTTCTCTTCTCCCACCAATGTGGGAGAAATGAGTGAACTTTCTAATTTCACTTTCTAAATTAGTGTCTCCCTTCTCCCACCATTTTTCCTCCATTTTCCATTCACATACACCTTGAACCCAACAAAACTTTCAGAAACTTCAAACGCACTCAACAGTTTGATGATCGCATAAGAGTTTTTGAAAGAAGAAGAAGAGTGTTTTCAACTCTAAAAAATTGTCTTTACCTGAGGAAAAATTCAAATATTTATATCCATCAAGGTGATGCTTCATGAAGAGAAGCAATGGTTCAGAAAATGAGAAAAGTACACCCCTTCATAAAGGTGCAACTCTTTAGAAGGTCACAACCCATTGGAAAGGTCATAACCATTCAATCCGACAAGGTGTCCATTCAAATTGCATCCTTTCTCTTAGTGTCTCTCCAAAAAAAACACCATCTTTTCATTTTCCATTCACACCTCTGAATAACCCAACAAGATTATCATGTTCAAAATCACTTTCATCTATTTACCCTGAAGATACTTTCACTTATTTTGAACGCGGTCAATGTCTTCGTGCTTCATACATCTATCTGTTGAAGTTTATAGTCATATTACTCGTGTTGAGTCGAGTAGCTATAAGAGTTATACATCACCTTAAATTGTTGTCAACCTTTTCATCCTGCCCCTAGTTAAATGACATCATAAAATAGCATGAAATAATATAAAAGGGTACCACTGAGATAACCAAATAACCATGAAGATATTTTATTTAGGCATAATATGTAAACGCACACACTCAAAATTGATATTAACTGGCACATCTAAATATCTTGATTTCGTCTCAACTAGCAATCAAATATTTTTACTCGTCTTTATTGTATCTCGTGGATATCCAATGGTGACGTAATATATAACTTTTGGAGGTGTCAATATTATTATTTTGCAAACTGGAGTGTTCAACTAACACAATGAAGGCAGGTTGAAGTGTCTACATGTGCAATCTCGAAGTTAAAATGCTTACTTGACCATTGAGGTCAACTTTAAGTATTTGTCTACGTATTATGTCTTTTATTTATTGTCATACGCGTTTTTTCACTTTTGGATCTCTAATAATTTTTAGCTCAGCTAGATTTTTACGTTACATTAAAGATGAATTAATATTTATCTGGTTCCGATTGTTTGTTGGAGGCCTTGTTCCTGTTGTGGAGGACGAGGCGCTCTTCACGTGCTTGACTGTTTTTTTGTTATGGTAATCATTTTACAGTTGTTACCCAAAAAAAAAAAAAATATATTTATCTGGTATTAATATCAGATTTTCCTATTCTTCACATAAAAATCATTAAACGTTTTTATGGTTGATATTTTTTAAACAACGTATTTACAGAAATTTACAGAAGGCCCGCTGATGTAATTGTTTAAAATTTCAAAGTAAAGTGGGGCAAAGTGCAAACAGATGGCCTATTAGCTCAGTTGGTTAGAGCGTCGTGCTAATAACGCGAAGGTCGCAGGTTCGAGACCTGCATGGGCCAAATCTTCTTTTACTTTTTGGGTGGTCCCCAAATGGTATAATGGTCGAATATTTGATGGTGGTACATGTAAATATATGATTAGTTTTCGTCGTAAATGTAGATTTATGATAAGTTTGTGTTAGACAATCACAGTGTAGAATTACTTTCAAGAGTGTCATTCTGCATTTCCTTCTATGCTAGCTAGCTCTGGAGTCACCCTATCGCCTGCCGTCTTTGCCTACAAAACGCGGACAGTCAAAGAAGAAATCGACCACGGGTGATTAACGTTGAGACATAGTAATATAATTGAGCAACTAAACGCGTGCACTCTTTAATAGTTTAAACTTTTAAATGAGTCAGCAGCATAATTCAACACTTTGGCCGAGTTAGCCAAGAGAACTAGCGGAAACTATTGAAGGATTACATTGATAAGGGTTGATTCCCGACCATAGTCCCTGAAAAAACCATATCACATAAATTTTTCCGATAGTACCTAAGGGGGAAATGCTAAGAAAATGAGAAGCTTGAAGGAGTACGTACCATTCCACCAAAATTTTAGACAAAAGCTAATATAACACCAATAGGTATTCCGAAAAGGTAATAAGCTCCCAAGTTAACAACTGCCCCGATCTTTAGCCATCCACACCCTCTCACAGTACCTGATTTTTGGTAGCTGTTAAAGTCGCATAGTCATTTAACGCTCTTTCAAAAAGATTCAACTCCGTCTAATTCAGTTTATCTAGCAGTGTTCGACTAGGTATAGAGTTTAAGAGAAAAAAAAAAACGTTTTAGACTCGTGTTCATGAACATACCATGACACTTCGATGGCTATAAAAATCAGGCAGTTAAAAAGGGGAAATGAGAAGCTCAAACTTAATTGATTCCAAATAGTGAAAGATGTCATTCTTTTTTAAAACGACTAATAAGGAAATAGTGTCACATAAAATGAAACAGAGAGAGTTGTATCTTACGACAAACTTGAAAGTAAAAATTGAATACTATCTAAGAAGTGGTATCCTGTTATTAAGACTAGCATTTTTGCTACATATACCACTACTTCTTCCTCAGAGCTATAACAGTAGCCCCACAGTTTAGGGCAGCCCGGTGCACTAAAGCTACCGTTACTGCGCGATTTCCGGAGAAGGCCCCACCACAAGGGTATATCGTACGCAGCCTTACCTTGCATTTCTGCCAAAGGTTGTTTCCAAGGCTTGAACCCATGACCTCCTGATCACATGGCAGCAACTTTACCAGTTACTCCAAGGCTCCCCTTCTAGCCCCATAGTTTACGAACGGAAATCAAAATTATCGATGCAGCAACGCCTTGTGTTGCCACCAAGAATACTGTTGTGTGCAAGCTGCTAAACGAGCTGCTTGAGGTCGTCCAGCACCTAGTTCATTTGAAACTGATGGAGTTTGGACATTTTTATATTAATTATATGCATTATTACATGCATAATATGTTACGTCCATGTAGCCATGCATGAGATAATTTTCATTTTTCCATAGTTTCACTGTAACTCTCATTTTGAGAGTTAACCGTAACAGTGAGCATTATGTTAGCATTCACCTTGGTCATTATTTTTGTGAGTTAACGGTTAGAATGTAGACATAAGTTACCCGTAACATATATCTTTATTCCTCCATTATCCTACTCATTATATCTTATAACTCATGTAACTATCGTAACCTAAAAGCCCTTGATATTCCATGTTTACTATGCCATTTACTTCTTCCTATTCATTGCATGGAAGACTTCCTCTCCTATAAATAGAGGTGTTCTTGCATGGTTTTAAGATATACACAAGATAATAGAGAGTTCACAATAAAGTTAGTAAAAAAAGAGTTTGTTAGTTGAAGGGAGGTGTTCTTTTTGTGGAGTTTTGAACTCAAAACTCTTGTCCAAAGTTGTTGAGTTGCTCTTTGTGAGAAAGGCTGTTGTATCTTGGAGGGGACAAGTCAAGAAGATTACTGCTGGACTAGTGAAACATTTGCTGCAGTGAGCTTGAATCTCCTTAAAGGGAGCGAGATATCTGCGCCTCAGCCGAAGAAGAAGAAGATAGTCTTTTTTATTTTCTTCACTTGTAATTTTCAGTTGTATTTTTATTGTAATTTCACAAACAATTTTAAGGAGATTCAATGGCAACAACTGAAAAATCCACGGATGTCAAGATAGGAGAACTTAACAAGCCATTCCGGTTCAACGGTACTCACTTCAAGAGGTGGAAGGGTAAAGTACTTTTCTACTTAAGTCTTCTCAACGTTTCTTATGTGTTAACTGAGAAGAACCCAAATAAAGTAGATAACTATTCCATGACTGACGATGAACTTATCTCTCTTCAAGAGCAAGTTGAAAAATACGAGGGTGACTCCTACAAGTGTCAGTATTTTCTTCTTAATTGTCTATCCGATAATTTTTAGGATTATTATGATAGAACTTACTCTAGTGCAAAGAAAATTTGGAAAGCCTTGCAGAGTAAGTATGACACCGAGGAGGCAGGAGCGAAAAAATATGCGGCTAGTAGATTTTTCCATTTTCAAATGGTGGATAACAAACAGTGGTAGACTAAGCTCAGGATTTCATAATGATTGTTGGCAGCTCAGGTCCGAGGAAGTCAAAATTGAAGATAACCTTATTGTTTGTGGCATAATTGATAAACTTCCACCTTCATAGAAGGAATTTTAAAAAATTATGCGCCACAAGCAAAATAAAACTTCTCTTGAGACTTTGATAACGAGAATCCGCATGTGATACGAGACAAACAAGGAGAACACGAAACACACTCCAAATCAGTCCACTAATCTTAAGGATCCGAGGACCTTTTTGGAGACCACTTATATTATTACATGTATAATATGTTACGTTCAAGTGGCCATGCATGAGATAATTTTCATTTTTCCATAGTTTCACTGTAACTCTCATTTTGAGAGTTAACCGTAACAGTGAGCATTTCATCAGTGGCAGTAAATTGGCTAGCATTCTTTCAACTTGTTGGTAGTTACTTGGATTTAATTTTTTGGTAACCTATTTTGGCCATTAGTTGCTCATTATGTTAGCATTCACCTTGGTCATTATTTTTGTGAGTTAACGGTTAGAATGTAGACATAAGTTACCTGTAACATACACTACCAGAAAATAGTCCTATGGTAACGGTTTAAAATTCGTTGTGATAGATATAAAAACCGTTGCTATAGAGCTACCGCAACGAATTTATAGGCAATGCATATGTGGCCGTTGAGATAGACCTATAGCAACGACATTTGCAATGATTACAAAAACTGTTGCAATAGGTGCATCTATTGTAGCGGTTTCTGCAACTCCTATAGCAATGGTTCAAAAATTCTATTGCAACGGTTCGTGATCGTTGCAATACAATCTATTACAACAATTTCAAACCGTTGCAATAGACTTTATTGCAACAGTTGGGAGATGTTGCAATAGACTCTATTGCAACGACAAAAAAGCATTGCAATAGCCCTATTGCAACAATTATTGTTCTTTTGCAATGGTTTATTACTACCTATGGCAACGATTTTTAAAACCTATTGCAACGATTCTTTGCAATATTTTTTTGCCACCTATTATTGTAGCTAGTTATATATAGAGAGAGAGAATTATATTAATACAAAATTATATATACACATCACAACAAAATCTTTCATTAATAATTCAAATTAAAATATTCAACAAACTCGTAATCTAAATCCAAAAGCAAAATGTCAAAGTCAAACGGTCCTTAGTTTTCCCATAAAGTATCAAGTTCGAGTGACCATAAGTTTCACAAAATTCAATATCAAAAAGATCGATACTAAAATATATATCAATAATTCAAAATTTTTCTCAAGTAAGATCAATTTCTTCATCTCCTCCATTTTGAACATCTATAAAAAAAAAAAAATCTCAATTAGTACTTAAATGGCAACATATTTAATTTTCAATTAGAACATAGGAGAACACCTATAAATAGAGCATAAACAATTTAATAGCAAATGAATAAATTATTTATACAAACTAGTAAAAGAAATATAATTCACGAAAACTAAATCAAGAAACAAAAATAAAAAAGAGAGAAAGGAATAACACAATCCAGTTCAAGCAGAACCTCTTGACTAACACAGGCTTTTATTGCCATCTGCTAACTACTTTAACAAGTTAGGATCCATACAGTAAATACCAAATAACCATTTTGGATGCAATCACATTAATGAAGATGAATCGCAATTGCATTTTTCCAGAATTACCTAAATAAAATAAAACACCAATGTGTTTATGTACAGAAATCACTTTCGACTTTGTCGAGTTCTCAAAGAATGACTTGGAAACAAACAGAAACAAAAAAAGGAAAACACGATAAATACACACACTAACAATCCTTTTTAAGATAGAGTAACTATCTGTTTATCTTGGTTGATTCATACTTGAATTTTTATTTATTAAAAATAATAGAGAAAATACCAATCTATTTCATGAGTTGTTGAGGAAATAATTCCATGCTCTTAACAAAGATGATATACAACGACTGGCCTACATTACTTTGGATTCAAGACCCTTCTAACACCTAAGTGAGATCAATGACTTTGCACAATTTCACATAAAAACAAAATACTGCAGAAACCCATCCTCTACCATCAAATCAACACGGGCAAGTGGGATCATTCTAGAAGATAAAACTAAGGGGACTTAACATCTCAATAATTGATGCAACCATGCCTTGGAACTTAAATGCAAGAAATAAGAAAACAAGTGTCATTCCATGTATGTAAAGGAAAATCAATCCAATATCAGCTTTAACAGGTTTTCATGGTTCTTCCTAAATTACATTATTGGATACCCCTATCTCCAGAAACGTTAACAGTGATGCATAAGTTACATAACAACATTTTCCACAAATTCAACTCTATTTTCCACAAATTCAAAGGTAAAGAAAAGAGCTACAGAAAGTGTACAGAGTGCAGGAACTTCAGCTATTCAAACCACTGACAGTTTCATAAATCCAGCTGATGCTCTTTCTTACTAGATTCTCACACCATCCTCTTCAATGGGAGTATGGCATAGTTTAAGGCAAATGGATCTACAAACTATAACATACCAAAGGAGGGGTATGGAGAGGCATGTACACAGCCTTACTCCTACCTTGTGATGGTAGAGAGCCCATTTCCCATTAACCCTCGGCTCAAGTAAAGAATGGATTTGCTGTAAACTTACAATGACCATCTAAACATAACATAAGAATGGCAAAGTATTGGCTCATTGGAACACCTTTTCAACCACTAGTTTACTAGTTTTGGATTACCATCGCTAACATAATAAGTCAAAATAATATCCTAAACTATGATGACCATGAAATAGACGCGGTAAATAGAAGTGCCACATCTTTAACAATCTACGCTGTTAAGACGGGACAGTCACATAGTTTGACATGAATCGCTATATATCCCTTGGTTCTTGACAAATAAAATTACATGGAGTTCGTAAGTTGAGTTGAAAAGGTAAAAGGGAAGAGAAAAGATTCGGGCTTTGTAAGATATTCATCATCACCTGAATTCATCCCTCGCAACTACTTTACCTAAAGGGACTCGAAATGATACAACTAATGAAAAGGAAGCGGCAACAACACACACAGTGTAATCCTATGGATTTATACTTGTCAGTGTCCTCATACTTTTCAGAACTACGCGTATGGCGCACTCTTTTCCAATTTCAAAAATTTTAAATTACTAATAGTCACTGAAATTTCAAAGTGCCACAAAAAAAGCTATTTTACAATTTAACTCCACATTGAATTTTCAAAACATTATAACTGGTCATTCTGATGAAGCTGTTCTAAAAATCATTCATGTAATCAATTGCAACACATATTACGAACAGAAATTTATTAGGCATGAACTCATGGGATTTAATTATACCTAATAGACAATACAGAACAATACCTAATTTTTTGTCTGCACTGTTAATTTTTGGTTAGATTATTGTAAATCAAATTTGTGGTCGGAGCGTTAGTCGAAATGGAGGTCGTAGCAGCAATCAAAGCGGCTAGCAGTCGGCGTAATTGGCACTATACTGAGTTATTGTCGACTACTGTATACTGCTCGATGAGAGTGATGAAAGTACTGAATGTTATCTTTGGTCGGAAAGGTGATCATAGCGGCAGTCGGAGCGGCTGGCAATCGGTGCGCTACTGATGTGCTGTCGAGTACTGTATATACAGATCGATGAGAGAGATGAGTTAATGAGCGTACTGAAAGTTTTTTTGGTATATATCTTTTAAAATTTTTATTATATATTTTAAAATTTTTATGATATATTTTTAAGACTTTTGGCTGATGTTGTGAAAAAATTGGGAGGGAAATGAAAAGCGATGCAATAGGGTTTTTTTTTAAAAAAAAAGCATTGCACAGGTGACTTTATGGAAATGGTTCAAGAAGTCATTGCTATAACATATCCTATTGCAAAAGTTATACACCAATCACAACGGTTATCGAACTACTAGAACAATTTTTTTTGCAACGGTTCCAACCGTTGCAATAGACAATCTATTGCAACGCTTTGGAAACCGTTGCTAAAAGGTTCGTTGCAATAGGGGTAATTTCTAGTAGTGATATATCTTTATTCCTCTATTATCCTACTCATTATATCTTATAACTCATGTAACTCTTATAACCTAAAAGCCCTTGATATTCCATGTTTACTATGCCATTTACTTATTCCTATTCATTGCATGGAAGACTTTCTCTCCTATAAATAGAGGTGGTCTTGCATGGTTTTAAGATATACACAAGATAATAGAGAGTTCACAATAAAGTTAGTAAAAAAAAGAGTTTGTTAGTTGAAGGGAGTTGTTCTTTTTGAGGAGTTTTGAACTCAACTCTTGTCCAAAGTTGTTGAGTTGTTCTTTGTAAGAAAGGCTGTTGTATCTTGGAGGGAACAAGTCTAGAAGATTACTGCTGGACCGGTGAAATGTTTGCTGCAGTGGGCTTGAATCTCCTTAAAGAGAGCGAGATATCCGCGCCTCAGCTGAAGAAGAAGAAGATAGTTTTTTTTATTTTCTTTACTTGTAATTTCCAGTTGTATTTTTATTGTAATTCCACAAAAAATTTTAAGGAGATTCAATGGCAACAACTGAAAAATCCGTGGATGTCAAGATAGGAGAACTTTACAAGCCATTCCGGTTGAACGGTACTCACTTCAAGAGGTGGAAGGGTAAAGTACTTTTCTACTTAAGTCTTCTCAACGTTTCTTATGTATTAACTGAGAAGAGCCCAAATTAAGTAGATAACTCCTCCATGACTGATGATGAACTTATCTCTCTTCAAGAGAAAATTGAAAAATATGAGGGTGACTCCTACAAGTGTCGGTATTTTATTCTTAATTTTCTATCCGATAATTTTTAGGATTATTATGCTAGAACTTACTCTAGTGCAAAGACAATTTGGAAAGCCTTGCAAAGTAAATATGACATTGAGGAGGCAGGAGCGAAAAAATATGTGGCTAGTAGATTTTTCCATTTTCAAATGGTGGATAACAAATCAGTGGTAGACTAAGCTCAGGAATTCAAAATGATTGTTGGTGAGCTCAGGTACGAGGAAGTCAAATTTGGAGATAACCTTATTGTTTGTGGCATAATTGATAAACTTCCACCTTCATAGAAGGAATTTTAAAAAACTATGCACCACAAGCAAAATAAAACTTCTCTTGAGACTTTGATAATGAGAATCCGCATGTGATACGAGACAAACAAGGAGAACATGAAACACACTCCAAATCAGTCCACTAATCTTAAGGATCCGAGGACCTTTTTGGAGACCACTCTCGGATTCGCTACCAACAAGAAGAATACAAGATTTAATGATGTATATAACACCCAAAACATCATCAACACATTAAGAATAAGAGGATTACAATAATAATAATCAATGGTTTCAACAACACAAGAAACAACAACAAAAGATTACATTAAACAAAGGGATAGAAAAATAGACTATATGAAGGCATAATCTTAAGAACCCAGGAGCATATTTCACTCTTGGACCCTTAACACTACACACTACAATTCACCTATCTCTTACGTGGCCCAAGAGGACCTCGATCTCCCAAGCATCCAATGTTTCCAAGCTTGAATCCAACACGAGTGATACCACACTCAAGTTGAAATCCCTAGTTACAATGTTTGGCCATAGGGGCCTTTCTCTCAAGAGATAAATGTCTAAGTGTCTACAAATTTCAATATTCATCAAAACTAATGACTAAAACCCTACATCATTCTATTTATAGTGTGTTACAAATAATAGGTAAAATGAACAAAAGGTCCCTTTAATAAAATGTGAACAAGGGCGCCCTTGGAGTGCAAGTTTAGGGTCGGTTTTGGTGTGATCCAAGGTCTTCTCCATACTTCACTTGGACGCTTTATTGGACGGGTCCAATGTATTCATACATACGTGCATCCTTGTGGTCGTACCCGTATCATCTTTTCCTTCTTGAAAAAGGATTCGACCTCGAATTCGTAACTCAAAAAAACAAAAGAAGACAACAAGAACATATCCTCAATACATGAGGGGTTAGGGTTAGCAAACTGCACACATTATATTACATTCTCGGGGGGCGGGGGGGGGGGGGGGGGGGGGGGGG
>NC_061115.1:209486795-209529566 GCF_002878395.1 Capsicum annuum | reverse complement strand
TGTTGAACATAAAAGCTTAGTACAAAAGACACAAAGGAAGTGGTCATCATCCATAAAAAGAGATAAGGAAGAACATTTTCTTCCTTCATTAGCACCTACAACCAAACATTGCTTGTCGTCTTGACCAAGCATTAAGTGGGGAGTGTAGAGATTTCCACATTCCAAGAGGGTGCTGGGATCAAAGGGAAAAATTAGCCAAGGACCTAAGCCTAGGCTAGCACTCCCTTCCCCTAGAATGTCAGTCACACACTCATACACAAAAACATTTTCATACACATGGTCTCTATGAGCAAAACTAATTGCAATGCTTTTACCACGCAAGATGTTCAAAGAGTCATGTGCATTATCAAGATCAATTCTATAGAGACCATCACTAACTTGAGAATTCTTAAGCACACTATTCGCATGCTCAAGTAGTGAACTACATTTAAGAGTAAATTGATCATCATGCACACTAAGAGTACTACCAAGAGTACTCATTTCTGAGAGATTTCCATCTTTAGGAGGAATGTTGTCACACCATAGTGGGTTAGCACATCGTCTAAAGCCTTCAAGGTAAGCTATACCATCATTTTCACCACTAGGTTCATTAGGAGTGTTTATATCATCTTTAAACAAAACATTAAACCTAAAGAGAGCATGATCTATCTCACGGACAGATTTGGAACTAGAAAGTGCTTCACTTACTATAAGTTCACTTTCAAGTACCAAAGATGTTTCAATCTCCTCTTTACCTTGATGTGGGTCGGGGTAGCCCACCTCTTCCTTCGGGAAGCTCTCGGCACAATGTGTTTCGACAAGGGAAGTTGAATTTTATGGGATAAGTTTAGGTAATAATTGGCGTAGCCTTTCCACGTGCCATTTTATTTCTTTAATATCTTAATTGATGCGATCAAACGTGGCATCAAGATTAGTGGTAGCCATGGTACCTAAAGCAAAGGACAACAACATACAACAAAATAAACTTGTTAGTTCAAAATGCCTCACCATACTCTCACTCTCGGTATTACCACACACTTGGTTTCACAAGTGTTGAAAGCCGGCTTGTACTTTGTGAGTGATTGAGGGTCGAGTCTACTCTTGTACGAAATGGATTTTCGTTTGAGTTGACTCAAAAAAATTATTTACGGACTTGAACCAACAAGATACAACGAATTCACAAAAGAGAAAAGCACACAACAAACGTTTAACATGAATGAACGAACACAAAGACTAACTAACAATCTAGTAGATGAGTACTAGTTTGCCAATTAGTATTGGAATCAACGAAATTGAAATCAAGGAACAACAAAAAGAACCTAAGAAATCTGAAATTTGAGCTTAAATATGTTGTGTGAACAGTAACAATGAAGACGTGGCAGCACGTAATTGGTTGCAGTTTCTAACAATTTTTCTTTTTGTTGTAGTTGTCCAATTTCAAGTCTTGGTCAATTTACAATTTAGGAATTGGTGGAATTTGTTTTAAGGAGGGAAATTCAAACAAGTCTTGGAACCTTTTAAAAGTCAAGTTTTCAAGACTTTGACTTTTTGGTACTTCTCCTTATAACATGGACCCTTGTTTTATGGAAAGTTGTTGGAAACTGGTTGATATGTGATTGACTATTTGATGAGTGATAGGAAGTCTTTCAAGACTAACAAAGCTTCACCCCTTTTTACTTCACCTTTATAGATCTAATGTTCACTTTATATTAACAAGATATGAAGTTTGTGAAGAACTTCAAGAAAAACATCAACAATCACCAAGAACAACCAAAAACAATCTCCAAAAATACCACAATTTTCACACAGCCAACTTCCAATTTTCACAATACAATATCTTCAACACTTGGCCAAGACAACTACAATTTCAACAAAATGGTTCTTAGGACACCAATGAACAACAATATCACATGTCCAAGCTTAGAACAACAACAAGATGAAGACCACAAGGCCAAAATAGTCCACCACAATAATGTTTCAACAACAATTCGGTCGCGCCTTATGTTCACGAAAACAACACCAACAATGTAAGCTCAAACTTAGATTTAGACTCAAGAGTGTTAGAAATGAATAAAACTAACACTATAAAAAATAAAACAAGTAAAAATCTCAGTCAAGACACAACAATAACACAATTTCGGACAAGAACACAAAATGGACAGATTTGCTTATTTTTTATTTTTCAGTTTTCTAACACTTTTTTTTTTTAATTTTCTATCAAGCAAGCCTAAGATTGATCTTGTAGGAACAAGATCAAGCCATGATTTGATACCAATTAATGTGATACAAACAAGGAGAACACGAAACACACTCCAAATCAGTCCACTAATCTTAAGGATCCGAAGACCTTTTTGGAGACCACTTTCAAATTCGCTACCAACAAGAAGAATATAAGATTCAATAATGTATATAACACCCAAAACATCATCAACACGTGAAGAACAATAGGATTACAATAATAATAATCAACGGTTTCAACAACACAAGAAACAATAACAAAAGATTACACTAAACAAAGGGATAGAAAAATAGACTACATGAAGGCATAATCTTAAGAACCCAAGAGTATATTTCACTCTTGGACCCTTAACACTACACACTAAAATTCACCTATATCTTATGTGGCACAAGAGGGACCTCGATCTCCCAGGCATCCAATATTTCCAAGCTTGAATCTAACACGAGTGATTCCACACTCAAGTTGAAATCCCTAGTTATAATGTTTGGTCATAGGGGCCTTTCTCACAAGAGAGAAATGTCTAAGTTTCTACAACTTTCAATATTCATCAAAACTAATGACTAAAACCCTACATCATTCTATTTATAGTGTGTTACAAATAATAGGTAAAATGGCCAAAAGGGCCCTTTAATGAAATGTGAACAAGGGTGACCTTGGAGTGAAAGTTTAGGGTCGGTTTTGGTGTAATCCAAGGTCTTCTCCACACTTCACTTGGATGCTTTATTGAACGGGTCCAATGCATTCTCACATACGTGCATCCTCGTGGTCGTACCCGTATCAGCATGGAAGAAGAAGCAAGGGGCCAAGATGCACTTTTGCAAACAAAAGAGAACAACATCACACCGAAGGTAAATTTAACTTTTTCAAATAATGCTACCCCAGAAACTAACAAAAATACTACTTTGAGGCCTAAGAAGAAAAAATTTAAGAAAAACGATGGTAGACATCCCAAGGACAATAATGGTGAAAACAACCAAGCAAAAACTCAACATGTACAACACAAAAGACCATGCTTTATCTGTGGAAAGAGTGGGCATATTTATCGATTTTACAAATTTTGGAAATGTGGGTCTACACCTCAGGCAAACATTACCAAATAACCATTTGTGGCAGTGATAACCAACATTAACATAGTGGAGAATATTGATGGATGGTGGCTTAACTCTGGTGAAAATCGTCATGTCTGTTATGACAAAGATTGGTTTAAAAAATATAAAAATTATGAGAATCCCAAAACCATCATGCTTGGAGATTCACACACAACTCAAGTACTTGAAATGGGAGATGTCGAGTTGATTTTTACTTCAAGAAGGGTATTAACTTAAAGATGTACTTTATATTCCTTCTATGAGAAAAAATTTGATGTCTAATTATCTTCTTAATAAAGTAGACTTCAAACAGATTATTGAATCTGATCAGTATATAATTGTGAAAAGTAATATTTTTGTGGGAAAAGGGTATGTATGTGATGGTATGTTCAAGTTGAATGTTGAAATGAATAAAACATCTACTTCTGTTTATATGCTTTCTTCAACTAATTTTTGTCATGCTCGTTTGTTTCATATAAATGATCGTTATGTGGGAATCATGAGTAGTTTATGATTAATTTCAGTGATCAAAAAAAAATTTGAAAAATGTGAGGCTTGTAATAAAGCCAAAATCACAAAAAGGCCTCATTTTCAAGTTGAAAGAAAAACTGAATTATTAGAATTAGTTCATCCTGATATTTGTGAATTTGGTGGAATTTTAACTCGTGGAGGAAATACATATTTTATCACTTTCATTGATGATTTTTCTAAGTTTACATGTGTTTACTTAATGAAAAATAAAAGTGATGCGTTTGAGAATTTTAAAACTTTTCTCCATGAAGTTGAAAATCAGTTTAATAGAAAAATAAAAAGAATAAGAAGTGATAGAGGTCGTGAATATGAGTCACATGAATTCAAAAAAAAAATTAGATTATTGGGTACAATTTATGAAACTCCTCCTTATTCTCCTGCATCTAAGGTGTAGCGGAAAGGAAGAATAGAACTTTGGTTGAGTTGATAATGTCATGTTAATTGAGTCTTGTGCACCTTTAAGTTTTTGGGTTGAAGGTTTTTTGACTGCTTGTTATGTGTTGAATTCTGTGCCTCATAAAAAGATCAAATCAACGCCTTTTGAGTTGTGGAAAAGTCATAAGCCAAATTGGGGATATCTAAGAGTTTGGGGTTGCTTAGCCTATGTAAGGTTAATGGATCCTAAAATCTCTAAGTTGGGTAAAAAAGTTACTAGTGTTTTTCTTGGTTATGCTTTAAATAGTACGGCCTATAGATTTTTTAATCTTGAAGATAGTGTGATAATTGAATCATGTGATGCTATTTTTCATGAAAATAAATTTCTTTTTGATTCTAAAAATAGTGGGGGTTAAAGGACTAAAGAAAATATTTTGTCACTACATAGTTCTTCCACTTCTGTTTTAAAAAAAAGCAAAGAAAATGATGATTTTGAGTTAAGAGGAAGTAAACGAGCTAGAGTAGAAAAAGATTTTGGTCCTGATTATTATGTTTTTAACATTGGAGATGACCCTATCACTTTAAAAGAGCTTTGTCATCACATGATGCTATTTTTTGTAAAGAGGTTGTAAATAATGAAATGGAATCGCTAATTTCCAATAAAACTTGGAAGCTAGTTGATTTACCACCTGATTGTAAAACGATTGGTTGTAAATGGATCTTACGTAAAAATTTAAAACCGAATGGATCTATTGATAAATATAAAGCTAGGCTAGGGGATAAAGGCTTTAAGCAACTAGAAGGCCTAGAATTTTTTGATACTTTTTCTCCGGTAACTAGAATTACATCCATTAGACTTATAGTTGCTATTACAGCAATTTTTGATTTACAAATTCATCAAATGGATGTAAAAATTGCTTTTTGAATGGATATCTAAATGAGGAGATTTACATGGAACAACCCAAGTGTTTTGTTGAGGCTGGCCAAGAAAGCAAAGTGTGTAAACTTAATAAATCCCTATATGGTTTAAAACAGGCACCA
Organism: Capsicum annuum; assembly: GCF_002878395.1. Classification (NCBI taxonomy): domain Eukaryota; kingdom Viridiplantae; phylum Streptophyta; class Magnoliopsida; order Solanales; family Solanaceae; genus Capsicum; species Capsicum annuum. Next base: position 209,524,313 of record NC_061115.1, on the reverse strand, counting down.
AAGCAATGACATGAAAAGTTTGATTCCTGGATGATTGATAATGTCTTTAAAACAAATGAGTGTGATAAGTGCATATATCATAAGAGTTAGAATAATTCACATGTTATTATTTACCTATATATTGATGATGTATTGATCTCTGGCTCTAACATGAATGTTATTGGTGAAACTAAAAATAATTTTAGAAGCCATTTTGATATGAAAGATCTTGGTGAGGCAAATTTTATTCTAGGAATAAAAATTACTAGAACATGTGATGGAATTTTTCTTGACCAGTCACATTATGTTGAGAAAATATAATTTCCTTGATTGCAAGCATGTTGTTACTCCTTTTGATTCTAGTGTCCACTTATTTCCTGTTAAAAGTAAAAATGATGTAATAAAACAAAAGGAATATGCTAGCATAATTGGAAGTTTGAGATATATGACTGATTGCACTAGGCCTGATATTGCATATGCAGTAGGAGCACTTAGCAGGTTTACTAGCAAGCTAGGTAATGAACATTGACATTCTATAACTAGAGTAATGAGATATCTAATTGGAATTAAAAATTATGGTTTGTTCTATAAAAAAATTTCTGTTGTACTTGAAGGCTTTTGTAATGTGGATTGGAACACTTTATCAGGTGATTTTTTATCCACTACTGGTTATGTTTTTACTTTGGGTGGTGGTGTTATTTGTTGGAAGTCTAAAAAGCAAACAATTATTGTTAACTCTATCATGAAAGCTGAACTAATTGTTTTAGCTTCAGCTAGTGAGGAAAAAAATTGGTTGAGAGATTTATTATTTCAAATACCTTATTTTGAAAAAACCAATTCCTCTTATTTTAATTCATTGTGATAGCATCGCTGCAATTGGTAGAGTTTAAAACCGTTATTACAACGGTAAATCCAGACCTATACGGAGAAAACACAGTAATGTGAGATCATATTTGAAAAATGGTACCATTAATATTGATCATGTCAAATTTTGTGATAATTTTGCAGATCTGTTGACTAAGGCCTTAGCAAGAGAAAAGGTCTGGAGCACATCGAGGGGGATGAGATTGAAGCCTATTGAATCTTGAGTCATATGTGAGGAAACCCAACCTGGGGACTAGAGATCCTATAACCAGGTTCAATCGGAAAAACGAATTATATGATGACTTCTTGTAAAAAATGCACTATCTTTTTTTATCCCTCCCTATGGTGTGAGTGCATTTCCCTATAATGATCATGAGGTTGAGTTTATAAAACTCTTAATGAAAATCTGTAGCTCTTATGAGTGGATGCTAAATTATAGGAGCACTCTCGACGGATTTCACTTATGTGAGTGTGGAGGTAGGCCGCTTACTATGAGAATTAGGTTAATTCTCAAAAGACGCTCATTAAAATCGGGATAGCACAATGCCATAATATGCTTACTATAAAGCTCATGTCAACACCTTGACTATTATGTGTAAGCAATAACTTTTTATTTTCCTTAAGCAGTCATAGTTCAAGTCTGAGACCACTACGACTCTAGAGTAAAAATTACTGTATTACTAACTGAAGGTTCAATGCAGAGCACACCTTCAGTATGCATGGTAGTCTTCCTTTAACTAGTGGACTCTCTTGTGTTAATATTAAAAATGAGTGGGGGATTGATGGAGTTTGGACTTTTTTATATTAATTATATGCATTATTACATGCATAATATATTATGTCCAAGTGGCCATGCATGAGATAATTTTCATTCTTCCATAGTTTCACTGTAACTATCATTTTGACAGTTAACCATAACAGTGAGCATTTCATCAGTGGCAGTAAATTGGCTAGCATTGTTTCAACTTGTTGGCAGTTACTTGGATTTATTTTTTTGGTAACCTATTTTGGCCATTAGTTGCTCATTATGTTAGCATTCACCTTGGTCATTATTTTTGTGAGTTAATGGTTAGAATGTAGACATAAGTTACTTGCAACTTATATCTTTATTCCTTCATTATCCTACTTATTATATCTTATAACTCATGTAACTCTTGTAACCTAAAAGCTCATGATATTCCATGTTTACTATGCCATTTACTTCTTCCTATTCATTGCATGGAAGACTTCCTCTCCTTCAAATAAAGGTGGTCTTGTATGGTTTTGGGATATACACAAGATAATAGAGAGTTCACAATAAAGTTAGTAAAAAAATGGAGTTTGCTAGTTGAAGGAAGTTCTTTTTGTGGAGCTTTGAACTCAACTCTTGTCCAGAGTTGTTGAGTTGTTCTTTGTGAGAAAGGTTGTTGTATCCTGGAGGGTACAAGTCAAGAAGATTACTGCTGGACCGGTGAAACAGTTGTTGCAGTGAGCTTGAATCTCCCTAAAGAGAGCGAGATATCCAAGCCTTAGCCGAAGAAGAAGAAAATGGTCTTTTTTATTTTCTTCACTTGTAATTTTCGATTGTATTTTTATTGTAATTTCACCAACAGAAACTCACACCGAGGTAAAAGAAAGAGAATACGAACTAGTGAAGATACATATATATAAAGAAAAATGTAATTGAACAAGGTTTAAAGACGTTAGAAATTCACCTTGTGGCACCACTTAGTCCTAAAGGTATCATATACACCATCCAACATGTATTAAGGCTGAAATATTTCAAAAAAATTATCAACTTCTTGATGAAATAAGATATTCGGATTGCTACTAAACTGTTTGTTATGTCAAACCTTATAGAAAGAACTGAAGTCTCGAGCTTCGGATTTGGAAGAAGTCCAGAACAGAACCATCGTTTCGTAAGACCAAATCTCTAAGTTGTGTCAATAAAAGCAAAAAAGTCTTAATTCATTTGATCATTTTGTAAAAAAAGGCAGTCCGGTGCACTAAAGCTACCGCTATGCGTGGTGTCCGGGGAAGGGCCTCACCACAAGGGTGTATCGTACGCAACCTTACCTTGCATTTCTGCCAGAGGCTATTTCCAAGGCTTGAACCTGTGACCTCCTGGTCACATGGCAGCAACTTTATCAGTTACTCCAAGGCTCCCCTTCCATTTGATCATTTTGTAATCCAGTAGGATATGAAATTATCCAGAGCAACACTGTTGTTGCCTAAGAAAGATTTAAATGTAGAGTTAATGCTTATTAAAGCATTTTGTGTAATGCAAAGAATAAAAAAGAAAACATACGTTTAGGAGGAGTTAAACATACACTCCTACGTTACAATGAAAATGAACATACCTCCACAGAATATAAATTCAATAACATTATAGTAATGACTCTTTAAAGTCATTAATGTTAACCATCAATATCTCCAAGTTCATTCGTCCTTGTCGATTCCATTATGCTATATAAGAAGCACCTAAAGAGAAGAATATATACAACAAAAAGAAAGAAAATAGAAAAAAAAAGTCTTCCTCCTTTCCTCTTCTTGAATTATTTTGGGCAATTGGTTTAGGCAACCTTCAAACTTCCAGCCGCGAGTGCACGTGTGTTTGGAAGTAGCTGTGTAATCTTGGGGAGCGACCGGCTAGAAGGATTTGCACCGGACTCAGGCCAAAACCGCTTTCAAGGCAGTGACTTGTCATGACATAGTTTTTGTAACTATTTACTTATTATTATTACTATTATTATTATTATTATTAATTTCAGTCCAATATCAATATTGTAGTAATTTTTTTCAACAATTTAAAAGCGATTTTCTTACATACAATATTGATAAATGGCTATTTCTTTAAACAAAACTTTTTCTGATTTGTCAAAACTTGAGCCATTGGACGAAAATAATTTTAAACATTGGTCACAAAATTTTTTGATTTTCTTCGAACAATTAGAAGTTGATTATGTTTTGTTTAATGAACCTCTTACTAATGGTTCTAACATTACTACTGGATCTAACACTATTGTAGTTGATGATATTGCTAAAAGACAATTCGAAAAGGATAACAAAATAGTTAGAGGACATTTGCTGAACCATATGACTAATCATTTATTTGATTTATTTGTTACCTATAAATTTGCTAAAGAAATATGGGACAGTTTAGAAAAAAAATATGGTGCCTATGATGCAAGAAAGAAAAAATATGTTGTCGGACAATGAATTAAATTTTAAATAGTTGACAATAAATCAATCATGGAATAAGTCGACGAATATGAAAATTTAACCTCTGATGTTCTCAATGAAGGCATAAGATGTGTGAGATTCTTCAGGATAATGTTATGCTTGAAAAATTTCCACCATCTCGAAGTGATTACAGAAATTAATTGAAACATTAGAAAAAGAATTTAACTCTCCAAGAACTTATCAGTTACATTAGAACAGAGGAGGAAAACCATCTCAAAGATAAGATGGAAGATCTTTCTCTTAATTATTCTAAAGTTAACCTTGTGGAATCTTCTGGTACTATTGAAAAAGACAGGTACGACGGTAAACAAAAGAATGTCCAAAATAAGGAACAAGTGAAGAACAAAAATAACTTCAACAAGTCAGAGAGTCAAATTAAAAAAATAATAAGGCCTTGTTTTGTCTGCGGAAAACTTGGCACAGGGCTATTCAGTGTTATCTAAGAAAAGGACAAAAGCCAAAATAGGGAAGACAAGATGATGTCCAAGCTCATCTTACTGAAGGTGGTGAAGTAATTTTTGCAGTAATCGTCAAGGCAAATCTGATAGTTAACAAGGCTGATTGGGTGTTGGACACAGGTGCTTCAAGACATTTTTGCACCAACAAAGAGTTATTTCATGACTTTGAGGAATCCACCAGTGGTGAGTGTGTCTACATGGGTAACTCCACTACTGCTGGAGTTTTGGCTAAAGAATTTTTTTTACTTAAATTAACTTCTGGAAAAACATTATCCTTGAACAATGTTCTGTATGTTCCTTCGCTCCGTAGAAACTTGGTTTCTGGAGCACTTCTCAACAAAGTAGGCCTTAAACTTATTTTTGAAGCTGATAAAATAATTATTACTCATGGAGGAGACTTTGTTGGAAAGATATACCTTAGTGGGGGCTTATTTGTGTTGAACATTGATCAAGAGATTGCCAATAATGCAAATATTCCGAATTCTGCTTATATTGTTGAGTCTATTAATTTATGGAATTGTAGACTAGGTCATGTTAATATTGCTTCCATTAAAAGACTTAGAAAAATGAGAATAATTCCTACAGTAAATATTGATAATATTTCTAAATGTCCTGCGTGTGTAGAAGCAAAGTGTAATAGCTTGTTTTTTTCCTAGCTTCAATCCGTCCCTAGAATGTCAAAAATTTGCTTCAAACATGACTACCATTTATTTCATGCAGTATTTTCAAGATTTTGACTTATTTATTGTGTGAGAAATTGAATAAGCTTTCCATCAATACCAAATTCACCTAAATTCGACACTCGGTGAAGGAGTTATGGCATTTTTAAGTTGACAGTGTGTCACATGGAATCTCAGCGCATCGCGGAGATAAGCCAATTGGCAGTTGTCAAATTTCAATGAGACTCCGCGATTCCACCACATCGCGAAGGAGTCCTATTTCGCATTTGTCAATTTCCAGCAAGCCTACACGATAATGGCGCATCGCACCAGTGGCCAAAATGGCAAAAACTATAAGGCACCACGATAACTCCGCATCATAGAGAAAGGCCAGTTCCCACTCATCCTTTTCCAGTGAGCCACTACGATTGTGGCACGTCGCGGTGGCCAGCCAAATCGGGATTTTCGGTCATTTTTTCAGTTCTGTTTGGGAGTTTAAAAGGATATTTTGGTCAATACCCAAGCCCCCAATCCGTCCAAACATAAGATTTAAGCCTATTCTAAGCACTTTAGGCTTATATTCATCAACTTTTTCTCAAACAAAAATCCTAGAGTTCAAAGCTCCTTCTCCAAGAAATCAAATTCCACCATGGTTTCTATAACAAAGATTAAGATTGAGAATTCCCAAGGCAAGATAATCAAGAACCCATCATCAAGAACTCAATAGGAATCCAACATTCAAGGTTTCTTCATTTAATCTTGAATCAAGGTGTGTGGGGTTATGAACAAAGATACTCTTTTCATCCTTATGCCCAAAATTAGTTTTCAATTACATATTTACATGATTTTGACTGAAATTACATGAGATTTGAATTAGGGTTCATACCCATTATTTCTATTTACAAGATTAAGGGAATTCAAGTGAATTATGAGTTGAATTACATGTTTATTTTCATGCTTATTGCAGTAATTTCTAGATTTTGAGATGAATTATCATTGATTGTACTATCGAGCATAATTACTATGATATTTTGACATGAGTTTGATACATGGGTTTAAGCTCCAAGTTTATATGTTGAGATTTTGAGAAAGATGATGCTTTAAGCATCGTATGAGTTAATTACTTCATTTTTACAATAAAGATTTAATCTTTTTATCCTCAGATGATTTTTGGAAACCACTATACAGAACCTTTATAGACTACAGAAAGCAAAATAACTTTATTTACAGATTTATTCAGATAAATGCATAATTGGTTTCATAATGAACCCTTATGCGAGTTTTAAAATAAATTTCCACAAGATGAGCGTAGCTAGTTAAAGGGAGTAGTATTTAGCATCGAGTTGGGTATGATTTCAAGGTCTCATAGCCTAGAACTACGTGCCACTGTAGGATTGAGATTAAGTGCCCATAGTGGGCAGAGTTATGATCACTTTAGATGAGGTTATACTTCCTTGCAAGAGTATGACACCTCTCTCCAATGTGAGGTTTCTTCCTTAGGAGGATGAGACATTAGACTCCATATAGCTCGCATGGTTTATGTCGGTTAAGAGAACCTTCCTTGCAGAACAGTTTTTCCCTATAATAAGCTTTTCAGAATAGTTTTCAAGTATCTCCCTTCAGATAAAGTATTTTCCCTAAAGTTGTAAAGATTACAGACTACAGATTCTAGAACAGAAAGAGTAATAGAAAAGATTTCAGAAAAACTAGGTGTTAAGGCTCATAAGTTTTACTCAGATTATGCCTCACAAAAAGATATTAACTATAATTTTCAGCTTTCAGATTTCAGATTTAGAGTGAATCCTTTCTACACTTAGACGGTATGATTTAAAAGAGGAATACAAGTTCATCTTTTAGAACTAAATGTTATGACTCACTAGATTTATAAAGCATGATTTTCTTCTCATGATTATTATTTTCAGTATTTTAGATATTCCAGCTTATGTGAGTCATTTACATTTAGCATGCATTGTTTTGCAAATTATGATGATGAGATGATGTTTTTACTTATGCATTCACCCTCATATACTCAGTACATCCTCAAAGTACTGATCCACATATATGTCTATATTCTACACTGTCTCATAATGTAGGTATCATTTTAGTTATAGCACACATACCATATCTAGACAGATTGCAGCTTTTAGTCAGCGGGTGATGAGTTCTCTTGATTTAAGGGCTCGAGTGAGTTATATAGTTTGAGTAGTATTTCATTTTCTTGATTCAATTGTATTGATTTGGGATAGTTGGGGGTCATGTCCCGGCTACCTATAGTCAATACTAATAGAGGCTTCATAGACAGTTAGTAGAGTTAACGTATTTGATTCTAGTTTTGTTTATAAAAGCAGAGTTATAATTATTTTAATTTAGTTTTGTATTGATAAGATTCAAAAAAGAGTTATCTTTTTCTTATTACATAATGATTTACGTATTTTATTCAATTGCTTATGAGTTATACTAGTAGAAGGGTTAACTTAAGATCGCTTGTGGTCCTAAGCACCGTGTGATGTCTCGGGATCATTTTTGGGGCATTACAAACTTGGTATCAGAGCACAAGGTTCAACTGTCCAAGGGTGTCTATGAATCCAAGTCTAGTAAAGTCTTGCGGAATGGTACGAAGATGGTTGTACTTTTCTTCGAGAGGCTACGAGTCATTTAAGAAATTTTTTCTTTCTTTCATACTCTATACCATGCAGTAAAGTAATTCCTTCAAAATCTTATGTCTACTCGTGAGTTATCCCAAAATTCTTTGCGTATGACTTATTCTCGAGATAACATAATTAGCAAGTTCCAATTTCTCCTTAGATAATGCTTTTAGATTCGCTAGCAGAAGTTTCAGAAGTCACACAAAGGGCTTGAGAGAAGCTCTCTAGTATGTCATAAGTTCCTTGAGTCTAAAGTCTATTTTCTCATCCTTATGAGTTTTTCAGTTGAGACAGAATTAGATATGCATTCAAATCCCTCATTATTCCTTCAATACAGATAGTGCTCGTGAGAGGAGATAGTGTGAACCTAGATTGTTAAACATAGTGTGCATTCGAGGGATAGTATGAACTTCAGTGTTATGATTTATGAATAGTAGACCCTTATTGTAGTTGGAAGTATGGGTATAAAAGAGTAGTGGTGAGAAAAGTGAGAGTGTCGATTGATAGAAAGTATAGAGATAAACTTTGCATGTTGTTGAGATTTGTTAAGGTGACATGTCCTTGTGTGCTAGTTTAGTAGAAGAAAGAGAAGGAGTTATTAGTTAAGGTGAATTGTTGTTTTCTTGAAGTACGAAAGGAGTCATGGATGGTATTTGTTGTGCTTGAAAAGTATAGGATATTAATCAAGTGATTGGTGATTTAGTATCATTTATTTAGGCTCCCTAGTTTAGCCGAAACTCGTAGAGCGATGATAGAAATTTAGATGTGTTGTGTAGAAGGGTACATAGTAATGAGGTGTAGAAGGAGGATGTGTTAATGGATTTTGATAAGATAGACCATATGATTATGATTGATTATTGTTGTTATGAGATTCTAGTGGACTAGTGTTTCTTGATGTTTTATTTCATAGCTTCCAAGTGAGAATTGTATGTGAAGTTGGGTTGTTAAATCATGTTGAGCACTAGAAATTAAGTTTGAAAAGTTGATGGTCATCAAAGTAGATGAAATAATTTCTTGGTTAGTGATGCTAGGAAGTGATCTAGTAGGCTTAGACAGTGTATGCAAGAGTTTGAGTTCAGTTATCCAAAATTAAGTATGATGTTGCATGTATGATGAAGAAGTATGCCCAAGGTGATATGGGATTGCCTTATTTTCCAAGGTTATTATGTGTTGTGTGTGGTTAGTAGTACCATTAAGTTGCTAAGTGGAAAGGGACTAGTTATATAGTATATGATGTTCTTAATAGCTAAGTTAAGGGGTTATGGGTAGATAATGTTGAGCCTTTTTGGTATATTCTTGATTCTCATGGTTTAGAAATACAAGTTTAGATATGTGATATCAGTAAGCTATGACAAAAGTAGTTTGGTTTATTAAGGTTGATGATATCAGTGTTAAGTGTTAGAATCTAAGTTTGAGTCCTTGAAGATTGAGCAAATAGAAATAAGAATTGAAGCTCTAGATGGTGTGAACTCATGATAAGATAATACCCAAGAAGATTCTAAGTTAGTGAGTATTAAAGATATTATGTGATGACAAGTGAGGCTATAGAAAGATAGAGTTGTATCTCGAAAGGAAGTATTAGAAATGGGTTTTACACTTCCAGATGTAGTCTTCTAGAGTAAGTTTATTACATGTGTATTGTTGTGTCCTAGACTCAACATTAAAGTGATTGCAGTTTAGATTGAAGTTTATTTAGTAGTTCATAAACTTAGATTGATGGCTTAAAGTCAAAGGGGGAGATGATAGAATGAGTAACCAAGTCAGACTTCCTAATTCTAATAAGTATGCCAGTGTAGCATAGAAAGTCAGTAAGAGAGGATGATGCTCGACCCATTCTCATCTCAGTACAAAGTTTCGTACTTCAGTTATTCCAATGTTTACTCATGCCTCGCGTGTTAGTTCCCTAACCAAAACTCATGTTCATGCGTATAATAGAGAGTCATGTACTCTTCCAATTCCTAGTAAGAGAAGTTCCAATTCACCCAGTAATTGGAGTCACATTCCATAAGTTATGAACTCTAAATTCAGGTCATGCAGCTCATGACTCATGTTCTCATGCTTTACAGTATGTTCAGTTCCAGTACTCCTACAATACGCTTAACGATCATCAAAATTCAGATTTACATCATGTACATCTTCAGATTAGATCTCCTTAAAATCTATGTCGTGAATACTCTATTCCTCAAGCCTCAGTAAGGTGTCAAGTTATGCTTAGTTTCCCTTCATGTTTGGGCCCTGCTATTTTAACTTTTCAGTGACTTTTCCCTGGTCAGGATAGTGATGATGAACAATTGTGGGGATGGGATATAGTAAATGTGTTATGTTTAGGAAGATTGTTGTAAGCTGGTTTTATGTAAGTCTATAAGTTTGAAAGAATTTTTGAGGTAAATTTTATTTTCTTGTGTAAGACTCGGTTAGTTAAGAATATTTCATGTGTATCATCCTAAGAATTGAATGGTGCATGGAGGTTACTATTGATAGAGGTATTAGAGAATACAGGAGAGATGCTTTTATGGGTATTTGTTTAGAAGTGCATGTGTGGATATGAAAATAGGCTTGAATGTTATGTTGGTATCTAAGGGGATACGTATATTGTGCATTAGAGGATTTCTAGTAGGAGGTTGGATTTAGTTGTTAAGTGATAAGAAGAATCATCCTAGATTGAGTAGTTGGGTGAAAACTCTTAGGGTGTTGAATCCATGGTTCAGACTAGTATTATGGTGTTATGTGCAGTACCTTGTGATTTCGAGTTAAACCTAACTATGATGAGAGGATTTAGTTCAGTTTAGACTTTAATAGATGGACTTACCAATGTTATGTGAGAATTATAAGTTGAATCAAGCGAGTATGGTATTTGAAGGGAATAGTATAGTTCAAGGAGTGTTTGATAAGTTTTGCTAAGCTTGAAAGTACGAAGTTGCATTACTTAAGGCCTAGCAATTCAATTCTATCCCAGTATATGGTTTATGAGTCTATGTTCCATGCTATAGAGTGGTAGCGATGTTGTAATCTCTTATTCAGAGGTCTTCTTCAGATCATGCCCGTAGTCCTTTACTCCCAAATATGGTTAGAATTTCTTAGAAAAGCGTTGAAGAAATATTCCATCGGAGTATGAGCGGTCAGTATGATTCAGTCAGTGTAGCTAGAAATCCAGTCTAACAATCAGACAGACGAATCTCCATAGTTTTTCCATCTTCGGATTTAGTTCAGTATCACTACCTGAAGTTTCGTGAGTATGACCATTTTAGTATATGCATCATGCATCAATTTCAGATTCAGATATTAAGTCATGATTTAGTTAATAAATATTCTGCGTATCATCTCAGTCTTTTCCTAGTAGTCCAACCAAATCAGTATCATTTGGGGGAGAATGATCCAAAGGGGGAGATATTGTAATACCCCAAGTTTTCATGTGATAAATCTCTCATTCTTTTCTCACGAAATCAAATCTAGCCTAATGAAATTGTTACCCCTGAGTTGACTCTCTCGTTTTAATCTCAGCCATATAGCTATATTTTTTTCATGAAAGCTCATGCACTTACAGATCAGTTTAGTAGCCCACTATGTTGGGATTCAGTTATACAGTTTATTTCAGTTTTACATGAAATCTTATAGCCTCAGATTCCTCAATAATTTCAGCCTAATTAGCCATATTCGAGGACGAATATTCCCAAGGAGGAGATATTGTAATACCCCATATTTTTTTCTAGCTTAAATTCATCCCTACAAAGTCAAGAATATGCTTCAAAGATGAATACCATTTATTTCATATGGTATTTTCAAGATTTTGACTTTTTATTGTGTGAGAAATTGAATAAGCTTTCCATCGATACCAAATTCGACTAAATCTGACACTCGGTGATGGAGTTATGGCATTTTTAAGTTGACAGTATGTCACCTGGACTCTCAGCGCATCGCGGAGCTAAGCAAATTGGCAGCTGTCAAATTCCAGTAAGACTCCGTGATTCCACAGCATCTAGGAGGAGTCCCATTTCATATTTGTCAATTTCCAGCAATCCTATGCGATAATAGCGCATCGCGCCAGTAGCCAAAATGGCAAAAACTATAGGGCACCACCATAACTCCGCATCTCTGAGAAAGCCCAGTTCCCAGACGTCCTTTTCCAGTGAGCCATCGTGATTGTGGTGCGTCACGGTGGCCAGCCAAATCAGGATTTTTTGTCATTTTTTCAGTTCCGTTTGGGAGTTTAAAAAGGGTATTTTGGTCAATACCCAAGCCCTTAATCCGTCCAAACATAAGATTTAAGCCTATTCTAAGAACTTTAGGATTATATTCATCAACTTTCTCTCAAACAAAAACCCTAGAGTTCAAAGCTCCTTCTCCAAAAATCAAATTCCACCATGGTTTCTCTAAGAAAGCTTAAATTCCCAAGGCAAGACAATCAAGAACCCATCATCAAGAACTCAATAGGAATCCAACATTCAAGGTTTCTTCATCTAATCTTCAATCAAGGTATGTGGAGTTATGAACAAGGATACTCCTTTCATCCTTGTTCGCAAAATTAGTTTTCAATTACATATTTACATGATTTTGACTGAAATTACATGAGATTTGAATTAAGGTTCATACCCATTATTTCTATTTACAAGATTATGGGAATTCAAGTGAATTATGAGTTGAATTACATGTTTATTTTCATATTTTCATGCTTATTGCAGTAATTTCTAGATTTTGAGATGAATTATCATTGATTGTACTATCGAGCATAATTACTATGATATTTTGACATGAGTTTGATACATGGGTTTAAGCCCCAAGTTTATATGTTGAGATTTTGAGAAAGATGATGCTTTAAGCATCTTATGAGTTAATTACTTCAGTTTTATAATAAAGATTTGATCTTTTGATCCTCAGATGATTTTTGAAAATCACTATACAGAATCTTTACAGACTACAGAAAGAAAAATAGCTTTATTTACAAATTTATTCAGATAAATGCATAATTGTTTTCATAATGAACCCTTATGCGAGTTTTAAAGTGAATTTCCACGAGATGAGCGTAGCTAGTTAAAGGGAGCAGTATTTAGCACCGAGTTGGATATGATTCCAAGGTCTCATGCCCTAGAATTACGTGCCACCGTAGGATTGAGATTAAGTGCTCATAGTGGGCAGAGTTGTGATCACTTTAGCTGAGGTTATACTTCTTTGCAAGAGTATGACACCTCTACCCAATGTGAGGTTTCTTTATTAGGAGGATGAGACATTGGACTCTATATAGCTCACATGGTTTATGTCGGTTAAGAAAACCTCTCTTGCAGAACAGTTTTCCCTATAATAAGCTTTTCAGAATAGTTTTCAAGTATCTCGCTTCAGAGAAATTATTTTCCCTTATGTTTTAAAGCTTACAGACTGTAGATTCTAGAATAGAAAGAGTAACAGAAAAGCTTTTAGAAAAACTAGGTGTTAAGGCTCATAAGTTTTACTCAGATAATGCCTCATAGAAAGATATTAACTATAGTTTTCAGATTTTAGATTTAGAGTGAGTCCTTTCTTCACTTAGATAGTTGATTTAAAGGGGAATACAAGCACAACTTTTAGAACTAAATATTATGACTCACTAGATTTATAAAGCATGATTTTCTTCTCATGATTATTATTTTCTGTATTTCAGATATTCCAGCTTATGTGAGTCATTTACATTTAGCATGCATTGTTTTGCAAATTATGATGATGAGATGATTTTTTACTTATGTATTCACCCCTATATACTCAGTACATCCTCAAAGTACTGATCCACATATATGTCTATGTGCTACATGGTCACATAATGTAGGTATCAGTTCAGTTGTAGCACATATACCATATTCAGACAGATTGCAGCTTCTAGTCAGTAGGTGATGAGTCCTCTTGATTAAAGGGCTTGAGTCAGTTATATAGTTTGAGTAGTATTTCATTTTCTTGATTCAGTCGTATTAATTTGGGATAGTTGAGGGTCATGTCCCGGCTACCTATAGTCAATACTAGTATAGGCTTCATAGACAGTCAGTAGAGTTAAGGTATTTGATTCCTGTTTTATTTGTAAAAGCAGATTTGTAATTATTTTAATTTAGTTTTGCATTGATCAAATTCAGAAAAGAGTTATCTTCCGCTTATTACATTCAGATTTATGTATTTTATTTAGTTGCTTATAAGCTATACCAGTAGAAGGGGTAGCTTGGGATCACTTATGGTCCTAAGCACTGTGTGATGTCTTGGGATCATTTTTGAGGCATTACACAAATCATGCCAAGAAACCTTTTCAATATGTTACTAGTAGAAAGATCGAACTGATTGAACTAGTACATTCAGACTTAGCATATTTTAAGAACACTATAAGTAAAGGTGGAAAGAAGTATTACATTATTTTTGTTGATGACTTTTCTAGCTACACTAAGGTATACCTCCTGAAGTCTAAAGATGAGGCTGAAAGCATGTTTTTAAAATTCAAAGCAAAAGTAGAAAATCAATTTGACAGGAAAATTAAGAGATTTAGATCTGATAGAGGTGATGAATATAGATCTAAAACTCTAGAAGATTTTTGTGAGAAAATACGTATTATCCATGAGTTTAGTGCTCCTTATACTCCTCAAAAAATGGTGTAGCCGAATGAAAAAATAGAACTCTTAAGGAAATGATGAATTCTATGCTTTTAAACTCGGGTCTACCTGACTATATGTGGGGAAAGTTGACTTATCTGCATGTTGTATTCTTAATAAAGTCCCTCATAAATGGTTAGACAGGACCTCATACGAATTATGGAAAGGATTTACTCCTAACTTAAAATTTCTAAAAGTGTGGGGATGTTTGGCTAAAGTTGGTCTACCTGATTTTAGAAGAGTAAATGTAGGCTCTAAGACTTTTTACACTGTCTTTATTGGTTATGCTCAAAATAGTGTTGCATATAGATTTATGTCATTAAATGATTATTCTATTTGTGAATCTAGAGATGCAGAATTTTTTGAGCATGTTTTTCCTTTGAAAAATGATGTTTCTAGTGATGTGCAAAATAATACTTCTTTATCTATGTTTGTTAACTCTCATGTTATGTTTGCATCTGATGTTATTGCTAATGAGCATGAAAATGAACTTAGAATGAGCAAAAGACGTAGAACTGAGACTAGTTTTGGTACTAATTTTATCACCACCTTCTTAACTGAGGATTTTGATATCAATACTTTAAATGATGAATTAGTGTCTATCTACTTAATAGAAGAAGACCCTAAAACTTATGATGAAGTAATGAGTTCAATAGATGTAATATTTTGGAAAGAGGCTATTAAAAGTGACTTAGACTCTATAGTCTCTAATCACACTTGGGACTTGTATGATTTGCCTATAGGTTATAAACTCATAAGTAGCAAGTGGATATTTATGAAGAAATTGAGTCCTAATTGTACAATTGATAAATATAAGGCTAGACTTGTGATTAGGGGTTTTAACCAAAAGAAAGGTGTTGATTATTTTGATTCTTATTCTCCTGTGACTAAAAGAACGACCATTAAAACTCTTATTTCTCTAGACGTTATTCATAATTTAGTGGTACACCAAATGGATGTCAAAACTGCATTTTTAAATGGTGATTTAGAGGAAGAGATCTATATGATCAACTTGAGGATTTTGTGGTCTCAGGACAAGAGAATAAAGTATGCGAATTGAGAAAGTCCTTATATGGACTTAAACGAACACCTAAGCAGTGGAATGAAAAATTTAATTTCACATTAATAGATAATGGTTTTGTTGTTAATTCATCTAATATCTGTGTTTATTCTAAAATGATAGGATTGGATTATGTGATTATATGTTTATATGCGGATGATATGTTAATCTTTGGCCCTAATGTGAATGTTGTAAATGAGACTAAGAAATTTTTATTTTCTAAATTTGAAATGAAAGACCTTGGAGAAGCTGATGTAATTTAAGGGATAAAAATCAAAAGAACTGTGAATGGATTCTCTTTGTGCCAGTCTTATTATATTGAAAAGATGTTAAAAAGGTTTGATTGTTTTGATGTAGTTTCAGTGAGAACTCCTTATGATCCTAGTATACACTTGAAAAAGAACAAAGATTTCAGTGTTTCTCAAACTGAATATGCTAAAATAATTGGGAGTGTGATGTTTCTCATGAACTATACTTGGCCTGATATAGCTTATGTTGTTAGTAGATTGAGTATATATACTCATAATTCCAGTAGTGAACACTGGAATACTCTTCATCGCTTGTTAAGGTATCTAAGAGGTACTATAGATTGGTGTTTGCATTTTAATAAATTGTTTGCTATTTTAGAAGGTTTTTGTGATGCAAACTGGGTGACTGACAATGATGAAGTTACCTCTACCAGCGGTTATGTGTTTACTTTGGGTGCAGGTGTTATTTTATGAAAGTCTTCAACGCATACTTTTATAGCACGTTCTACCATGAAATCTGAATTCATTGCTCTTAAGTTTGCAGGGCAAGAAGCTGAGTGGCTGAGAAACCTTTTGGCAGATGTGCCTTTATGGGGAAGACAAGTTTCACTGATCTCTTACATTGTGACTCACAGGTGGCATTGGGATTGCTAAAAATAGTGTATACAATGATAAAAAGAGACACATTCACATCAGACATGGTGCAATTAACCAATTGTTGAAACATGGTGTTATTTTCTTGAAATATGTAAGATCTGAAAGAAATTTGGCAGATCTTATGAACAAGGGTTTGATATGGAAAATGGTTCTTGAATCATCGAGGGGGATGGCTATAAAGCCCGTGGATTGAGTTAATATGGTATATACCTATTTGCGGTTAAACGAAGCCATATAGGCCTTCAATAAATACTACATATCCTATCCCTATGGTGTGAGGTAGTATATTATGAGTTTGAGCTTATTTTTGCTCTTAATGATCCATAGCCTTAAGGTGGTCTATGAGATAGACTTGATGGATCACCTATGTGAGTATAAAAGGTTGGTCACCTTTTTATGAAAGAATTGGGTTGTCTTTCTAGAGCACTCGTGAGACCCAAGGTTTGTGTGCATGACCATAAAAGCACTTTATAGTATTGCGGAGGTTGCTTAAAATCAAGGATATGGTATGTGTTATGAGCGTCTAAACTTATGTCCATCTAGTTCAAGAGTACTTCACTTTTTGGATATTTGTTGTTGCCTTATATCACTATGTGTCAATTCAAATCGAAAGATATTGACACTTAAGTACATGTTCCTTTCTTTTGCCCAAAATTTATCCATATTCTTTATCTTTGCATTAGTGGAGGATTGTGGAGTTAATGCTTCTTAAAGCATTTTGTGTAATGTAAAGAATAAAAAAGAAAACATACTTTTAGGAGGAGTTGAACATACACTCCTACGTTACAATAAAAATAAACATACCTCCGCAGAATGTAAATTCAATAACATTATAGTAATGACTCGTTAATGTCATTAATATTCACCATCAATATCTCCAAGTTCACTCATCCTTGTCGATTCCAATATGCTATATAATAAACACCTAAAGAAAAGAATATATACAACAAAAAGAAAGAAAAAAGAAAAAAAGAAAAAACATCTTCCTCCTTTCCTCTTCTTGAATTATTTTGGAAAATTGGTTTGGACAACCTCCAAACATTCAGCCATGAGTGCACGTGTTTGTAAGTAGCCGTGGAACCTTGGGGAGCGACCGGCTAGAAGAATTTGCACCGGAGTCGGGCCGAAATCGATTTCAAGGCAGTGGCTTGCCACGACACAGTTTTTGTAACTATTTACTCATTATTATTATTATTATTATTATTATTATTATTATTATTGTTATTATTATTATTATTGTTATTATTATTATTAATTTCAGTCCAATATCAATATTGTAGTAATTTTTTCTAACATTAAAGACCAGAATCCAACAAGTGAATATATGAAGCAAAGTAGTGATTCCGGCACTGAACATCATTGATAGCACAATGTTTTGTGCTTGCAGAAATCTAATATAACACTAGAGAAACCCGTACGCATAAATATTTGGAATCATATAGTGCGCATAACTTCCTACTTCGACTACTATTTTGGATCTTCTCCCAATAATACAAGAATTCGCCCTGTACTAGCGCAAATGAAGACAAGAGGTACACTGACGAGTAGAAGAATGAACATTGCCCTTTGCATATGCATACCAACCATATGATATTTCTTTGCACTGTATGATTTCCCACATAAAGTGTCCAATGCATTTGCCAGTCCCATATACAAAGCAAGAGATGACTTGAAATGTAGAGATGACAAAACACCCTCTTTAAGTCAGTACAAAAAATCTTAAAAGGTAAACTTTATGAACTCCAGTTACAAATCAAAACCTTTCCTACATGAACTTTTTTCTTGATGGTATCCACAAAATCCTACACGCACCTCAACTAATTCCTTGAAGTATATGCTATCTCTCACTAGCACAGGTACATGAACTTGGTTACATATGTATCAGGTATGAATGTAGGTAATTAAAGTATCTAGTAAAGCAAAATCTATCCTATATGTCCCAAAGGGATGGCCCGATGGTTGAGAGACAATTCTGCTGGATAGAGCTACCTAATACCTTTGAGGCAGCTATTAACTCATGGAATTAGTTAAACCAACCAGACATTGGTTCAGGCACCACAATTTAAAAAAAAATAAAAGAGAGAGAGAGAAAAAAAGCATAATGTTCAAATTCTTGTGGTCAGAGTTACTCGAAACCTTTGCTGCTGGGAGTTAGGTAGTACCAGGTACCTCATGGAATTAATCGAGGCGAGCAGAACTAGATACCACAATTGTCCAGAAAAAACCAAACTTGTACATGTAATATTCAAATAATGTATCCACCTCTAAATTTGACGATAACAATCGATAACAAATGAAATTAATGACATAAATCAATAGATAAAGTAAGTAACTTTACAACAAGATGAAACCAGTCACAGAGGCAAAAGAAGTAGCCATAGAAGCACCAGAAAGAGATAATTCACCAAGATGACCAACAAACTTGACAGATATAACCTGTAAAGCAAATAGTGAAAAATTTACTGACATAAGTGGCACTGCTAATACTAACAATGTAAGACCCCAAAAAATTCTAAGCTTAACTCAGCCCGTTAGAGCTTGAAAAGAGGTCCCAGACTTAGAAATTTCAGCCAAGTGTTTACACTTAGAAGTATTTTAGCCTTCGTAAGATGGCGATCCTATTTCATGACCCTTATGACCTTAAAGTATCAATTCTTAGGTTTATTCATGATCAGGAATGTCATTAGGTCACTTCGAGTGAATTTCAGATTTTTTGGACCTCATTTAAACCATGTTCAGGTGACCAAAATAGTGGGTCAACGCGATTTGGACGCATTGCGTCACCCATCGCGTCGACAGATAATTTCTCTGCAGCTTTCACTACAATTCCAGTGAACCAGTGCAAACTCAATGCGGTACATTGATCATCGTGTTGATACCATTGACATGATGCATCGATCTACGCCTCACTGGCCATGTTTTCAGTCATTAAAAGCTCGAGTCCAGAGGGTTATTTGGGTCTTTTTCCCACCATTAATCAACCCCAAAAATATGAGATTCATCCCTCAATAAGCAAAATACACTCACTTTCTCTCAAATTCTCTCCAAAACAAACCCTAACCCATCAAATTCAAGGTCAAGATTCAAGAAACTCACTATCTATCTTCAGGAATTCAAGCACCAAGGTATGTTAGGTGTTCATCCAAGGGTTTCCTTCCACCCTTGGAGTTCAAGAACCTCTGTTAAAACTTCAAGTTTATTGATTTCATGAATTTTATGTTGGGTTTGAATGTATTCATGATTATGATGTTAAATGGGTTTCTAATTCATGATTTATTAAAAGATTTATGTAAATTTATTTGACATGTGTGTAGTATTAGGTGAATTTATGTTAAAGCCCTTGAATTGTAAGTTGGGATTGGAAATCATGATGCCTACATGTAGAATAATATTGTGTGCATAGATTATGTTCCCCAAGTATTTGATAAATTGCTCATGTGGATTGAATGGGGAAATCATGATATGTTAGCATATGTACAAGCTTATGTCTTACAAGTGTTTGATAAAATGTCTCTATGAATGAGTTATGAATATTGTAATGCTTTTCAAGATCATGCTATGCTTTACTTTTCAAGTTATTGAGTCTTGGGGGTATCTAATACCTGAAAATGTAGTTGTTTATCTAGAATTACAGTAGCTTTAGAATAGACTGCGTGATGTCACGTACAGTAGTTTCAGTCAATACAGAACTCAGTATATCTAATCAACAAATAAAATTCAGAACACTCAATCAGTTACAGTACTCAGTGAACTCATTCCAGTTCAGTCAGTTAACACGATCAGTAACAGTTCAGTCTAGCCTAGAACATTTTAGAAATTAGTTCAATGTTTATTCAGTTGGGAGTAGGATTCAGCACTGAGTGAACCCAAGGATGGGAAATGACCTTCCAATAGAGGGTGTGATCCTTAGAAGCAGTCCTTGCATTCCAGAACTACGCAGCTAACGTAGGTTGAGACATCAACCTGCCAATTGAGGGTTGATGAGGTGTTCTACCTGCCAGTTGAGGGTCCACCGTTCTCGTTCAGAGTACTTTCCAGATAAGGGTGAATCAGCTCTTATCTTTACCCATGGCACGGTACTGATACCTTCCAACTGGGGTTTCAGGTTAGACCCCAAATTAGTTCAGAGAAGGGGTATGTCAGTTAAATGATTACCTCCCACAGCTTTAGTTTCTATCTCAGTATAGAACTCAATTCAGTTCTACAGAATCAGGACTGTCATACACAGTCACCTAGCTTAGTACAAAACTCAGTTCAGTTCTACAGAATTAGGACTGTCAGAAATAGTCACCCAACTGCCAGTAATACAGTTATTAGTAAACTCAGATATTAGTCATTCAGTTATCAGAACTCAGTATCCAATGTTACTATGATCTCAGACACAGTATATGTAGATATGTACACAGTATTACATAATTAGTATTTCATTAGTTTCAAATATACATGTACTCTCATTCAGTTGTATTCATGCTATTCAGACAGTTATTGTTCATGCATATGAACCCTTGCATATCAGTCTACCTCTCTTAGCATACTAATACATTCAAAGTACTAACGCACACCTCTTCTTTTGTGCTATGATGTTTTATATCATAGGTTCAAACGCATGGGCTCCTGACCGTACTTAGCAGCCTAGACTATCAGTAGTAGACCTAGTGGTGAATCCTCATAGTTTGAGGACAAAGTTATCATATCATTTCATTATGTCAGTATTCAATTTATTTTAGTAGTCGGGGTTAGTTGGGGACTTGTCCCATCAACTCCATGTTCAGACAAGATGAGGCTTTCATACTAGACTTTCAGATAGTATTCAGTTGTACAAATTATTATTACAGTTGGTATTCTTTATCAATACTTCAGGTTTTGAACCTTATGGCATTTAAGCGTATTTTTCTGCATTCATTATAGTATTATTACTCAGTGCTCTTAACAGATATCAGTCAAGGGTTAGATTGTGGTCCTTCGGGGTTGTAAGCACCATGTGGCATCCGGGGTACAGACTCGAGGCATTACAAAAAAACTTCTATACTTCTGCTAAATTATTGTTCTGGGTACAAAAATCTGTATGTTTCAACCCAAACATCAATACTAAGTTCAAGAACTGCAATGAAGTTCAACACCTCCAAACACAAGATCAAATGAATGATCAAATAAAGTGTGTTTATCAACTATTTTTAAGAAAGAAGATGAAGAAGAAAATTGTAGAATCAAGTCCACCGAATGCACGATGTATCCTTAAGAAATTTATTCTGCTCAAGTACTCGAGGTTATAAATCTTTTCTCCCAGGATAAAATGATTCTCTTTCTGAAAATAGCGGTTCATCAAATTTTCATAAACTTCGAACACACTCAATGATGTGCTGAAAACCCAAGAGTTTTTAGAAGGAGATGACGAAGATTATTTTTCTACTAAAAAAATTGTCTTTACCTCAGAAAAAATTCAGGTATTTATAGCCATCAAGAAGAGAAGCAATGGTTCAGAAAGGTGCATATCTTCATCAAGGTGCAACTCTTTAAAAAAGTCATAGCCCATTGGAAAGGTCATAATCATTCAATCCAAAAAGGTACCTATTCAAATTTCATCCTTTCTCTTGTTGCTTTTCCAAAAAAAACACCATTTTTTTCATTCACACCTCTTAATAATCCAAAAATCCCCCAGATGAATGGGGAATGGCTATCCTATAAAAAATATTACGGACAAGCATGTGATCAACAAGCAAAGACTCATTACATCTGGATAAGTAGGTTTCCCTTTGAACTTTTCGTAGTGAACATGCATCGGATGCACTCGGTCAATTGGTAGATTTGATATCTTTGAACCGCCAAACTTTAGTGTAGACCTAGACAACATATGTCACATAGCCAACCTTTTACTGTTTATGATTCTCATTGTTTTATTCATTTTAGCCATGAACATGTCCCGATTTCATGAGAGCATAGAGAATATGTCACGACCCAAAAATAAGGGTCATGATGGTACTTGTCGTGACGTACCTTGACAAGTAAGTCTATTACCCAAACTGATACAAAAAGAGGAAAAGGCAAAAATATCTCAAGGTAAGGCTTCTAGAACAAAGTCGAAGCATATAAATAATCATGACAATACGAGAAAGGACTATCCAAAATACTGATCATGCCCAAAACTAGGTTTCAATAGTGTAAGAACTACTAATACAATCCAAGAGTCAAATTTATCAGAAAAATAATCACAAAGGAATAATATCTATCTCCGAATACTAATAAAGACATAACTACTATAGAAATATAAAGGTAAACTTCGGATGCATAAATGTCCAACCGCTACCTTGAAAGCTCCAACAATCACCCGAGTCAAGCAAGTTGAGGCGCACTCGAGATAGGACCTGCACAGAAAGGACGTTGTAGGCATGAGTACGGTCCACTTGTACTCAGTAAGTATCATAGGCCGACAAAGCAAAGTAATAAATAAAGCATACAAAATATACACTAAGGGCAAGTCACCTGCAATTAGAAAATGTCCCACAATGGTAACCCACACCGCTTGCACTAACAGTTCTAATATATCACATATATAGCAATATCACAACAAGATAGAACACAAGTATGCATTATATCACATATAAGTATAACAAGAAGGAACATGCATATACAAGATCATAAAATACAAGTAAAAGAAGATCAAATAATTACATAAATGACAAGTTAATATGGAAATACAACACAATATAAACACAATAAAGTAAGTGCAATGTATATGATAATGGCGATGATGATGATGATGCACGAGATCATCGCACAACCTCCGAGATCATTACAGAATTCTCGTATATACCTACGGAGGTAGGCCTCCCAACACAGGACCCATTCTCGTATATACCTACGGAGGTAGGCCTCCCAACACAGGACCCATGGGGGGTTCGTCAACCCATATACAATCCATATATATCATATCTCTTTACTGGTACATCCCTTAGAAAGGTGTTATCAGGTATTGCTAGTGTTTCTCAGATGTTGCCACGGTGGCACCAATATGGCAACCAATGTTTCATGAATGAGTATGATATAAAGCTGTAATGCTTACAAACAATCACAATAAGTATTTCCACAACCAACCACATGATATATTTCCACAACCAACCACAATGATACATTTCCACAACCACATGAACCAATATTCACTCATTATTTTCATTTTATCCATGAATTTTCACATGTCTCATATGTCAATAAAGTGTGAATATAATCACACATTAAGCATTTTAACAACATAATACAATTATTCATATATATTCAAGGCTATCAATATCACATAGAACCCTAGACGGTCACACATATCACGTAAGATCTTAATTTCAACAATTATATCACATATAGGCCCCACACGGGTACAACACATAGATAACCATTTTTCATGATTAGTTCTCACTCTTAACATGAATTTTGTATCATCATTTACTATCCATCCCATTCTGAAAGAGTTAAGTCATAACCTACCTCAAAAACCAAAATCGATCTGCTACACTTCGAACCCATGAACATACTTTTCATGAACAGTATCAAACTCCACTAAAAATATCAAATATAAAATATATGTGTCAAAACAAAACCAACGACACCCATATTGACTACTTTTGATTCAGGGTCAAAATGGACCCCCAAACGAGTTTCCAAAGAAGAAGGGCAAAATCAGAACTTTACTTCAAAAACATGTTTTTCATATTTTTAGAAATCTACATATGAAAACTCAAGTTAAATTGAGTAAAAAAAGAGGTTCAAATTGAAAAAAAAAATATTTTTTAGCTTTACCAGGTAAAATCTTTGAAAACTGGGTTAAAATCAAGAATTGGAATTGTTTGAAGATTAAATTGATGAAAAACTAGTAATTATATGATTAAAATATTATTCAAGTGAAAAGAAGTGAAATTGAGGTTTAAAATCAATCCCTAAGATTTTGGAATTTTGAGAAATTAATCAAGAAATTACTAAGAAAAGGGTGAATTCTTATCTTAAATCCGTAATAAAACCAATAAATAGATGTTAATCTAGCTTCCCAAGCTCCCAAAAACTTTACTTTTAAGCTCCCACACTGTTTTAGTGTTTTAACTTTCAAGAGACAAGATGAAAAGTGAGCAAAACTGACCCAAAAACTTCTATAAATAGTGCAGATTTTCTGTTTTTTACACTAAATTTTCCCCTCAAATTCACCCCGGATTTCGACGGGGAGCTCGAAATTCATTTGGGGTCCGATATACACAAATGAGCTATGATACCATACTAAATTCGATGTTTTAGATGCGTTGGCAATGTCATATTTTTGAAAAAAATATCATTTTCACAAAGTTGACCCCAAAAACCCGAAATCACAATTTTTCAAATTGAGGATTGAAATGAGATTTAAAAGCCATAAAGTCATACCAAATATGATAACACTCTACATTTGATATTTTGGATCTGCTGGCAAAGTCGTATTTTTCATCCGAGGTCATTTCGACCAAATGTGGGTTCCGCACCCATATTTCCATATTTATTATGAGACTATTGGCGTAATTTGTTCGGCCATCCATCGCACAGATCAAAAGATTTTCACATAAATCTAAAATAATGCTCTCGAAGCCATAAAAAACCACAATATCGCATAAATGATACCAAAATGCATCGAAAATCATGTCAATCACTCCCACACCCCAGAAATACCATAATACAACTATGGAGAGGGTTAAAATAGTCAAATCACATAAAATCACAAATTTCACATATTTCCTCAAATTTTTAGGTCGTTACAGAATAGACCTTTACTAACATTCTCCTTGAAGCGGCTTCTACTTCACTCTCATATAGGTGATTTCTAAATGTTTAATCCTATATATCAAACTATTTGGTCAAATCTACCAAACTTAGAAATTCATTAAAAAACTTCAAACCATAAGCCTTATATTTGTTTCCTTAACATTGTCTACATCATGATAATATGTTGAATATATTGACAATGTTGAACCGTCAGTCACAACTTTATTTGGTCTCCTTGAACCTAGCTCGTTGGATCTCCAGTCTATTAGGTAGAGTTACCGTCATGATGACTTTTCCCAGACCGTAAACTCATTCCGCTCGATGTTCTCTCAACTCCCTCTCTATATTGACCTTTTGTAAGTGGATCCGACACATTATTCTTTAACTTCACTGTAACACCCCAACTTAGAAAGGAGTCCCACATTGGCAAAACACAGGAGGGATGCTGGGTATATAAGCAAGAAAGCCTTACTCCTAGTGATGCATTTTAAAGTCGTGCGGGCCTGTGTCCAAGTGGACAATATCACTAGTGGATTGGTGAGTTAAAGGGGTCTCTCGGTCCTTAATGGTTTGGGATTACCGTCACGGCCAGGGCCCCAGCTTGGGTCGTGACATTCACATAGTCGACAGTGATAATTCAACTAGAGAGTAGTTCTCTAACAGTATTATGTCTCTGTCTTATATGAAAAGATTTACCATTATACATCATTCTCCTTGCCTTATCTATCGCCCCTTGGATATCACAATGTATACATACTGGTGCGAATGGTTTGGACCAATAAGGAATATTTTTCAAGAAATTATGGAGCCATTCAGCTTCTTCATCTGCTTTATCTAATGCGATAAATTCAGATTTCATTGTAGAGCGGGTAATACATATCTGTTTAGATGATTTTCAAGAGACTGCTCCTCCACCTAAAGTAAATACCTATCCACTCATGGATTTTACTTTATTTGATCCTGTGATTCAATTTGCAACACTATATCCTTCAATATCACTAGATATCTATTATAATGCAAAGCATAGTCTTGAGTGTACTTAAGATACCCCAAAAGTCTTTTCATTGTCATCCAATGAGTTTTATTGGGATTACTCATGTACCAACTCAATTTAGTTATAGCACAAGCTATGTTTGTCGTATACAATTCATGATGTATATTAAATATCCCAATACTTTTGCGTAGTCCAACTGTGAGTCACTTTCACCTACGTTCTTTTGAAGTGCAAAGCTCACGTCTAATAGAGTCTTGGTAATACCAAAATCTAAATGCTTGAACTTGTCAAGTATCTTTTCAATGTAATGAGACTGTGGCAATGCCAACCCTTGTGGAGTTTTATGGATTCTTATCTCTAAGATCACATCTCCAACTCCAAGGTCCTTCATATCAAACTTGCTCTTAACCATTCCTTTCATAGAATTTATATAAAAAATGTCTATACTGATGATCAACATGTCATCCACATACAAACAAACAATGACTTTATAATTAAGAGTGTCTTTAATGTACACACATTTATCACATTCGTTTATCTTAAAATTAATTGCCAACATGGTTTGGTCAAACTTTGCATGCCACTGTTTGGGTGCTTGTTTTAGTCCATAAAATGACCTAACAAGTTTCCACACCTTCTTTTCTTTACCAGGAACAACAAAACCCTCAGACTGTTCTATGTAAATTTCTTCCTCTAACTCTTTATTTAGGAATATTTTTTTCACATCTATTTGATGAATTTCAAGATCATATACCGCCGTCAAGGCAACTAATATCCAAATTGACGTTATCTTCATTACAGGTGAGTATGTATCAAAATAATCAAGGCCTTCCTTCTGTTTGAAGCATTTCACTATAAGTCTTGCCTTATATTTGTTAATAGTGCCATCCGCTTTCATTTTCCTTTTGAAGATCCATTTAGAACCTAAAGGTTTATCTCCTGGAGGAAGATCAACCAATTTTCAAGTATGGTTGCTTAAGATTGAATCAATCTTACTATTGACTACCTCTTTTCAAAAAGATGAGTCTGAAGACGGAATCATTTTTTTAAACATTTGAGGCTCATTTTTTAGGAGAAACATTACAAAATATGATCCAAAAGAAGTTGATGTTCTTTGATGTGTACTACATCTTGGATTCTCATCATTATGTACATTCTCGCTTAGTTCATCTCGATATATTTTAGACCCTCCACTAGACTGTTCATGTCTAGTTTATACAGATAAATGTGTTCAAAGAACTCAACATTATCTGATTCAATTATCATTTTTTCATTTATATACGAATGTTTGAATTTATGAACCAAAAGCCTGACATGATTTACTACTTTTATCATATCCAATGAATACCCAGTCCATAGTTTTAGGTCCTATCTTTACCTTTTTAGGCATAGAAACTTGGACCTTCGCTAGACACCCTCACACTTTGAAATATTTTAATTTGGATTTTCTTTTTTTTCATTTTTCATATGGAATTGGAAGTGTATTACTATAGGGCACTCTATTGAGTGTTCGGTTAGCTGTAAAGATAGCTTCTCCCCATAAGTTTTGCAGTAAACCTGAACTTATAAGTAAAGCATTCATCATTTCCTTTAATGTTTGGCTTTTTATTTCCGCAGTTCCATTTGATTGAGGTGAATACTGGGCAATATTTTGATGGGCAATCTATTCTCTACACGTATCTCCATAAAATAAGATTCATATTCTCCATTCCTATCACTTCTTATTGTTTTGATCCTTTTCTCTAACTGATTTTCAACTTCTATTTTGTATTGCCTCAACGCATCTATTGTTTCATCCTTACTATTCATCAAATAGATATAACAGTACCTAGTGCAATCATCAATAAAAGTTATAAAATATTTTTTTTCACCACAAGAAGGTGTTGACTTCATATCACAAATGTCTGAATGGATTAATTCTAAGGGACTGGAATCCCTTTCAACAGACTTATACGAATGCTTAGCATACTTAGATTCCACACATATCTGATACTTTGATTTATTGCACTCAAAGTTAGGCAACACTTTCAAACTAATTAGTTTTCATAATATTTTATACTTGACATGTCCTAAATGACTATGCCACAAATCGTTTGACTCTAGCAAGTAAGAAGAAGCCTCAACTTTCTTCCTTTCAACAACCATTACATAAAGTTTGAAAAGACCCTTATTGAGGTAGCCCTTTCCTACATAGGTTTTATTCTTTCTTATTACAACTTTCTCTAAAACAAACACACACTTAGACCCATTTTTAACAAAAAGTGTTGTCGACACTAAGTTTTCCCTAATAGAAGGAATATGGAGAACATTATTGAGAGTCAACACGTTGCCGAAAGTCATTTTGGGGAATATAGTCTCACTTTATTCAACCTTGATTGTCGCATTAACCAAATACTTGATTTATGAATGGTGCTAAAAAAAATTTCCTTTCACCAAACAAGCACAAAAAATGAATATTTTTATAATTTTCTTAAAATTATTATTTTTTTTAGGTTTGGTAAAATCTATATTTTTCAACAATAACTTCAACACATGTACAAATTAACATATGAACAATCAAATGAAGTTGAAACTTCGTATTTACAACTTTGAACTTTTAACAATAAGTTCAAAGCAACTTATGAATATCAAAAAAATGAAGTTCAAGCTATTTTTAAGGAAAATAGCAAAACCAAATGTTAAGAACTTCAACACAAGTTCAACCAACTTATGAACTATCAAAATAAAGTTTCAAGAACGTCAAACAAAAATTCAAATAGTTTAAGAACTATAAATATGAAGTTCAAACTATTTACTAAAAAAATAGTAAAACTAAACAATACAGATTAGTTTAAATTCCTTAAGATCGTTGTTTTGGGTACAAAAATCTGTATGTTTCAACCCAAACTTCAATACTAAGTTCAAGAAAAACATTCAAGAACTACAATGAAGTTCAACACCTTTAAACACAAGTTCAAATAAATGATCTAATGAACTATCAAATGAAGTGTGTTTATTAACTTTTTTTTAAGAAAGAAGATGAAGCAGAAAATTATAGAATCAAGTCCACCAAATACACGGTGTGTCCTTAAGGAATTATTCCCCTCAAGTACCTGAGGTTATGGAATCTTTTCTCCCAGGATAAAATGGTTGTCTTTCTGAAAATAGCGGTACCTCAAATTTTCATAAACTTCGAACACACTCAACGATTTGATGATCACACGAGAGTTTTTAGAAGAAGAAGAAGAAGAAGAAGAAGAAGAAGAAGAAGAAGAAGAATGTTTTTCTACTCAAAAAAATTGTCTTTACCTGAGAAAAAATTCAGCTATTTATAGCTATCAAGGTGTTGCTTCATGAATAGAAGCAATGGTTCAGAAAGGTACACCCCTTCATAAAGGTGCAACTCTTTAAAAAAGTCACAACCCATTGGAAAGGTCATAACCATTCAATAAAAAAAGATGCCTATTCAAATTGCATCCTTTCTCTTAGTGTTTTTATAGAAAAAACACCACCTTTTCATTTTCATTCACACCTCTTAATAACCCAACAAAAATTTCACCACATCTTTCCCTCTTTTTACACTCTTCCTTTCTACTTTCTACAATCAATGGATACTCAAGATCTTACCTGCTCGTTTTTCCTCTATAAAATTTGAACAATTACTGGCTGAAATGTTAGAATTTCATAAGAGATGATATGTACACCAGTGTAATAGCACTCATGGTCCAATTGTAAAAAAAAAGTCAGCCATATGTACTAAAAGCTCCAATAACTTCTTGAATCCGGGATCTCCTGGTCACATGACAACAACTTCACGAATTTCTCCAAGACTCCCTTCAATAGCACTCGTGATCCAAAAAAACAAATATTTTTTTGCTACAAATCATAAAATTTGAGTTTATAGGTTTTGAATCACGTAAAAAATAAATTATTGAATTTTAAATAAGTTATTTAGGAATGTCCTATATCTTAAACGTACAAAATATCCTAAAGACAGATGCAGTAGGATTGCAAACAACACGGTACACAACTTGCTTTTGAATGATATGATAATAAGCTAGCTTTCAGCCAAATATTTTTAAAAAACCACTTCTGGGTGAAGTTTGGACTAAAGTTTTAAAATGTGTTCGAACATAGTTATTCGAAACATATTTCACTCTTAGAAATGAAAAAAAAAAAAAAAAAGCATACAATATAACTTATAACCATAAGTTCTAAAAAGTATCCAACCACAACTCTCTTAGTCTTTTATTTCCCCTGAAATATTAAATAAGTTATTAGCATGAGATAATGGGAATCGTGTGCCAATTATTATATTTGTAATCTATTCAAAGATTTGGAGTCATACTCTTGTATCAACTTGAATTAACCTTTATGAGTGTGGATGAAATAAGAGCATCTTTAAAGTTGTGGAATCAAATATTGTAGGCCAAAAATATTAAAAAGCTTATACTTCATGTTTATTTATTTTAACCAAAAAATGTTTAGATAGTGCTAAGACCTAGGTTTTGAGATATTAAAGGAGTGGAGTCTTATTGTATGTGAATAGTGGACCATTTAAATATTGGCCTCATAAGAGACACTGTTAACTCAGTTGGCCAACTTGCCAACTTATCATTTTGCCAACTTGAAGTCAAGTTTGGCGAGCTTAGAAACTAAGTTTGGTGTCTATAAATAGCCATCATTTGTACATTTTATGTAGACATTCAAGTAGTAACAAATGTACTATTAAAATTCTCTAAAGTTCTCTCATTTCTTTAAGTTTGATATTGATATTTTGTTTTTATTTTATAACACGTTATTAGTACGAGACTCTACCATCTCAAAATTTGAAGGCTAAGAAAAAAAATTGAATTAAAAGATGGAAAAGGCAAGACTGCAAAAATAATGTGATCATCACGACTTGGATTTTACTTTTCTACTGTTTATGATAAGATAAGTATATTATTAACTCATGTTTTTTTTTAAATTAAGTTTCACAAGAGTATTGATAATCACAAAGTGGTGATATTGTTATAGGCTCAAGTTTGAGTTTATTATACTTTGACCTAATATGTTATTGGCTGAGGGTGTGATGATAGATTTAAATCTCATGCCATTAAGAGGGTAAGACATCTGGTTAAGAGTCCCGATGCACCATGATAAGAAGATGTTGGGTTTAAGTCCCAATGCTTTTTGGCCTAAGATGTCTTTATATGAATAAGAGGTTGAGTTTGAATCTCAATGCACCATATTGATGATATAATAATGATTAAGGCAAAATTTTGTTGAAAAGTCATGAAATATGTCCCATTGAATATGCTCCATTCCTTAGAGTGAATGTGGTAGCATGCAGTTCATAGTATGTCTAAGAAATACGTGATTGAATTTATGAATATGAATATAGGCGCAACAAGGACAAAAATTTTCGTTACATTATATGCACGCCTCGTTTTGCGCATGAAGGAGCAATATTTTGAAAGAAATTCTAAGCTATCATAATTTGATAGGCTTAAGACATTATTATATTTCATTCCTGGGGAATGAGAATTTTGGTTATTAAAACTACAGATCCATTCCCCGAGGTGAATATGATAGGAGTAACACCTCCATAAGAGGTAGAATAATTGAGAAGAAATATTATGAAATATACTCCAAAATAGCAAACTTGAAAAACTATTCATGTTCAAGTAAATCTGAAATTTACTAAGTAAAACTCATACATCATGATGAACTTGAAGTTTACTAGTATAAATAAGTTCATAAGTTGGCATGAACGATTTTGCCACCTCGAAGATGTGTACAATGTGTATTACACAACATATATATATTAAAGAATTAGAAGGTTATTTTCTTCGAAGAACATTATGGTCATGGTATGAAAGGTCATTGCACACGTGATTGTCGTGCGACCTAATTTGATATAAGTTTTATAAATCCTCCATCAAAATAAAGAAACATAAAGTGATGGCGCACTTGACCTTTCAAAGTGATGTTGAGATCTGTCATGTAAATATAATAAATTTCATGGCGTGAGAATGAACTTTTAATGAAAATTTATGAAGCATGTACATATGATTATAATTCATTCCTTGAGGAAAATGATATTTGTGATAAGCATCGTTGATGCTTGACCATTCTTAAGATGAATGTGTCAAGATGAGACAAAAGTTATAAAAAGGACATGCTCATGCATGGTTGGATAAATGTCACATCTCACCTCTATGGAAGGTTTAAGAAAAAAATATTTTGATATAAACGGTCATTAATTGCGTACTTATAGTATGCCTTAAATAATTTGATACGTTTATCATGGATTACCAAAGTGTTAAAGAAAGAAACAAGTTTTGCTTATATAATATTATAAGATTATGACCGTACTTATATGATTTTCTCCTTGAAGGAGATATTCACCACATGAATGGTGTGTGAAATATGTGTAGCACACAAAATTAATTGAGAGGTCCAAAAGAGCTCAAGTGTTACATCTGGAGGAATGAAATTGTTCATAATATTGAGATTGTAATAAGTCTCGAAAAAAACTTATTAAGTTTCAAAGATATTACCAAACATAAATTATATTGAGAATATAAATAATTGAAAGATGTTGTATCTTCATATTACTACAATCGATGCGGGTTATAAATATTTATGTAAAGGTTATCCACATTTTTTCTCTTATTTATGAGCATGATGACAGAATCACATGCAATAGTAAATTAAAAATTTACTGAAATAAATATCAGTTGGCATGACGGTTGATTATCCCGGTTCAAATGTGATGCAAAAATAATTGAGAATTCATGTGATTCTATATTGAAAAAATAAAAGATTCTTCACGAATTCTCTTGTGCTGCTTGTTCTCACCATGAATTGATCATTGTACCAGCTAAGGTTGGAATGTATTTCCTAAAATTTTTGAAACATATAAAAAGGTGAATATGGGCCTGTTCGCCTGTCATGTGGACCGATTACTATATAGTTTAATAGATACATCTATGATATGGTCACATGTGCTTTTCTATTAACTTGCAATTTGATTTTTGCACAGTTGTTTGCTCAAATTATTAAATTAAGAGCACAATTTTAAACTATAAATTATGTTGATAATGCTGGTTGATTTAGTAGAAATTGTATGCCTTCAATTCTAGCTAAATCATTGATTATTCAAACAAATCTCCCAAAAAAAATTTGGTATGAGATGTGCCATTTAAAATATAGCAGCATTTATATGCATCAAGCCAATAAGGTTCCCCTATCACTATTGGTTCAAGGTCAAGAACCAAATAATTTTCATCTAAAAAAGATTTTGGTGTGCAACATATGATGCAACTGCTTCATCACAATGCACAAATATAAATCCCAATATAAGGTTGAGGATAAATGTTAGATTTTCTAATATTAGGGAGAGAGTTGATTAACAGTTGAAAATTATGCATGAAATGAATTATCTAGATCCTCATAAAAAAATATATATGTGAACTTGAAGTTCAAGAGATAATTCATTTGCAAAATGTTGCAAGCTAATTGTCAGATATGTTTGCTAACCCTATATGATATTCAACTATAAAATGATCCAATGAAAAGTCTGTAAAAAGGACAGAGTCTATGACACGCCTAAAGCGTGATAGACCAATCGGTTTCAAAGGTAAAAATCTTTGAAGAAAGAAAGGAGAAAATGATCAAGATGGTCATGATAATGAGGCAAGTGCTTTAACACCGACATAACACTTCATAAAACTATGGCAAAGGTTCAGGTACCTGAATAGTAATGAATATGAAGGGATCATCATTAAGTTATGTCTTATTGGAACAGATATCAGACAATCGTTGATGATAACTTTGATATAATATAGCACTTAACATTATAAATAATATCAAGGATCTTGGATACAAATCTGTCAAAGTGTATGGACAGATAAGTTATTGGACAAATAAAAGTATATAATTCAAGTAATTTATTTCACTTGAAAAGTGAATATTTGGACTCATAATCCAAAGACCAGAGGTATAAAGTTAGTGGGGTACAAATAATTTACTATGCAAGAAGTAAAATTCGTAAGATATAAAGTATAACTTATGCCTTGGGGCATAAAGATTTCACGAAGTTTCTGGTGTTATTGTAGGAGAATTATTCTCCTGTGGTGGATGAAATGAAATTTATTTCATTTTGACAATATTGAAAAACGTGAATGCATATAATAACTTATTGTTATGTCAAGTTAGATGAAAAAAGTTATATGAAAAATCTTGAAACATTTAAAATGTTATAAAGTGATTCTATTGAATACCTCGTAATTATAAAGATCGATTAACTTGAAAACAGATCAATTTTGATTTCATAAAAATGATTTGTAAGTACTATGTTTTAGTGCAGTTGGTGCACTTATGAATTGCAGAGCATCATTTATAAGAATAAAGTGGTATTTTAAATGATGCGATTACAATACGCGTGTTACACTCTTTTTTCCTTAGTTAAAGGTTTTATCCTACAGGGTTTTTCTGGCAATATTTTTAATAAGGCAGCTAACAATTCATACTATTAGATGTATACTCAGAGTGTTTAACAAATGAAATATTTGTCTATTGATGAACATGTGTTGAAAAGGTATTTATCTAATCCACATGAAATTCAATCTTAGATGGACTATTTATGTATATATGGAGATAAAACTGCATCATGGCGCGTTCAGTAAAGTATACAACAGTTGTCACTTCTTTAAATCATGCTGAGATAATTGTTATTCATAAAATAAGCCAAGAATGTGTGTGGTTGAGATCAATGATACATCTCATCCGAGAAAAATGTGATTTGAAATATGATAAAGTGCCTATGATTTTATATATGAAGATAATGCAACATGCATAGCGCAATTAAAGGGAGGATTCATAAAGAGATAGAATGAAGCATATTTCGCCAAAACTTTTCTACATACATGAGCTCCAGAAGAATGGTGATATCAAAAGTGCAACAGATTCATTCAAGTGACAATACTGTCAATTTATTCACCAAGTCTCTATCAATATACAACTTTCAAAAAGATGGTGTGCAAGATTGAAATGCGGAGATTCAAGTCATTGAATTGAAGTTTCATCAAGGGAAGTAAAATACGCGTTGTACTCTTTTTTCCTTAACCAAGGTTTTTGTCCCAATCAGGTTTTCCTGGTAAGGTTTTTAATGAGGCAACACTTAAGCCGTATTACAAGATGTGTGTACTCTTTTTCCTTCACTAGGCCTTTTCCCATTGGATTTTCCTAGTAAGGTTTTAATGAGACATATTGTCTATTAATGGACATCCAAGGGGGAATGTTAAATAATATGGATGTCATGTGACATGTATATGTGTGAAATATTAGAGATAATAGTTAGTTGTCAAGTTGAATTTGGAGACCAAAACATTCCTTGCTCAATTTGGATTTATAGATAGTTGGCCAACTTGTCAACTTGCCATTTTGCCAACTTGAAGTCAAGTTTGGCAAGCTTAGAAACTAAGTTTGGTGTCTATAAATAGCCACCATTTGTGTACATTTTATGTAGACATTCAAGTAGTAACAAATGTACTATTAAAATTCTCTAAAGTTCTCTTATTTCTTTAAGTTTGATATTGATATTTTGTCTTTATTTTATAACAAAACTGTAACTTAAAGCAATATTTGAATTGCCTATGCTACTGCACTTGAATCTTCCCTTGTGTCAATAGTTCATATATAACAAAAAAAAAAACTACTTCTTTTATCTTATTTACAGTCTACAAACTTTTTGATAAATGAATTTAATTTGAACCCTTTTCTTTCCTTTAGCTCCTCCTTTCTTGGCAACAATACTAGTCTATGTGTTCTATAAAGGTGGAAAACTCATGGAGATCGAGAATAGGTTTGAACTAAAGTATTTTATGTGAGGCAAATTTTGGTATAACGGTAAGAGTTATTCTTGTAATGATCAAAAAGTTAAAGAGTTTTAAGTTAATTACTGATCTAATAAGATACTTTCCCAAAGAAAGGAAGAGAATGTTACAAATATACAAATAGAAAAATATCATTGAATTCCCTTTGTATAACCAGAAAATCTTGAGTAACAATTTGAATACAAGTGTGACATGGACAGGCACTGAGGATCAACTCAAGATAATATATTACATAATTGAAATGGATTTAATTAATTTACTACAAATTAAAATACATAGTAATAACTCATTGAAACCCCATTCAAGGGGATCATAATTTCACTAACAAGAGGTGATAATCTCAACCAATTTCTTGAAATTTTGTGTTGAACTCCCATTTGGTCCAACAGCCTTGTGAACAAGTTCTTTGTACATTCCAATTTGTTTCTTCAATTCTTCTTTAATTTTGGACAAAACAAAGTCGAGTGCAACAATTGTTCCACTTTTAGTAAAAAACCCACCTTCAATTTTCACTCCAATTTTCCAAACTTTCTCAACCATCGAAGAATTCAAATGATGATCTCCGAAAAGCGGCATACAAATTAGAGGCACGCCAGAAGCTATGCTCTCCAGAACCGAATTCCATCCAGAATGATTTATAAAAACGCCAAACGATTTATGTTCAAGAACTTGTACTTGTGGTGCCCATGGCACAATTTTACCAAACATCCTTGCGTTTTCCAAGAATCCATTTGGAAAATGTGACATAAATTTCTCTTTAATTGACCAAAGAAATGGTATTTTTCTTTCTTCAAGTGTTTCAGCCATAGCTCTTAACTCATTAGGTGGTGGTGTTGCAACAGTTCCAAATTCAATATATGCCACAGAATTTGGTTCTTGATTATCTAACCACTCAATACAACAATTTTTGTCTATAACATTTGCTAAGGGTGGTGGTGAAGTTAATTTAAAAGGTACAACATTGAGAAAATTGTTGAATTCGGATTTGAGATATTGGACAATTGGAGGGTCCAATTCTTCAAATGAATTTATTGGTAAGGCTGTTCCTTTTGGTAATGTTTGGTGAATAGAGATGCGTCTTAAAGGTTCTATTAGACCGACTCAGAGTTGGATTATTATTTGGATCGGTTTGTGGGTTAAACTAAAATTATTTTCAAGTAGGATGGGGATATATTAAATTTTAAAAGGGTAAATGAACAAGATTGTGATACGTGTCCTACCGTTAGTGAGAGGTGTATATATGTACCTTTTCATTAACAGCAAGGGTATATTTATACCTAAAGTATGACGGACGATATATCTTCACCATTTATCGAAGTTCATGGGTATATATCAAAATACAAATATTCACATACAGTCTTATCACTCATCCAAAATTTAGTAGTAACCATTAACATATAATTTTGACGATTTAAAAGAATTTAAAATGCATATAGATGAATTATTAGAAAAACAATATATACAAAAAAGTAATAGTAAACATAATAGTCCAGCATTTATAGTAAAT
>NC_061115.1:209446358-209483795 GCF_002878395.1 Capsicum annuum | reverse complement strand
TTATTAAAAAAATATGAAACAACTATAAAAGATGAATTTGGTAGTACGACAACAATCGAAGAAGAACAAGATGAAGAAAAAAATACAAATAGAAATTTAATGTTAAAATTAGCAATATGTAATATGTGTTATATAGATGAATATACTTGCGCATTTAAAGAATATTATTATAAAGGAGCATATAGTATAAAAGAAAGTAAAGAGATAGTAATACGTTCCATTCATAAAATCCTTGTGGTACCGTAAATGCTGTTAATTCTTTAGATTCTTCTTCTAGCTTTAGGTGGTAGAATCCTGATTTACAATCGAATTTGCTAAAATAATTATGTCCCTGTATTTGTCTTATTTTTAATATCTTATTTGGTATTGGATAATTATATGTTCTTTTCTCTATTATTTATAGTTTTATACTATCATATTGATAGTCTCTATTTCCGTTGTACCAATTATTATTTCAAACGATCAACTTCTCTCATAATTATGACATCTATATCTTATCTACTATTGTCATAATATCAGCTATTTTCATTCACTCATAACGACATCTATATCCTACCTATTATTGTTATAATATCAACCTATTTTGTTCTTTTAAGTAATTGATTAAGAAAACACAAATTGATAAATCATGGTGGGTGAATCTTCCATCTCCAGGAAAAACGCTCTACCGTCCTGAGAAAAAATTTTGAGTTATCCTTTTGGAACTTCAACTCTCACACAAAATTCTTGTTTTGTCAATCCAAAGGTTGATGAAGGTTATTCTTTTAATTAGTAAATCGATATTCAAAATCATTCCATGCATGATCTTTTAATTTGTCACGTCTTATTTCTCTAATTTCCGTAAGGCTCCTCCTAGAATACCTTCCAGAGCCTATTGAATAATCCTTATGGATTCTATCATTTAACTAATTTGTATATATATAAATTTGTCGTAGAAATAAGAGTAAATACATAATTACTCCTGATTTTGTCCGAAATTTGCAAAAAGACACCTAAACTTTCACTTCGACCTATTACCTCACGATTTTTATTTATTTCGTTGCAAATACACAATTTTGATCCTCTGCTTGTATACACGCTCCACAGGCGCGTGAAAGGGCTCGAATTTGACTTTTTTGACCAATTAAAAGTTGCCACGTGTAAAATAATTGATATATAATTTATATTTTTAAAAAAAAATTAATATTTTTTAATTTTTAAAATTATCCCTACCCCCTCTCCCCCTACCCCCAATCCACCCACTCTTTCTCCTTCAACTCAATTCACCATTAAAGCTCCTCCATTGAATTTTTTTTAAAATCATTCATTAAAGCTCCATTTTACAATTAAATCATATCATTTAACTACCCACCATTTATTCTTCAATACAATGTCTTCTTCAACACCATTAAAGATCTTCAGCATAATGTCACCATTAAAGCTCCTCCATTGAAGTTTTAAAAAAAAAAAATCATATCATTAAAGCTCCATTTTCAGTTAAACCATATCATTTAACTATCTTTAAAACTCAATTCAATCATAAAACTCTCAATTCAATCATAAAACTATTTTTTGAAGTGATTTGAAAAAAAAAATGGACGGAAATGCTGACGGAGTGGGGGGTTAGGGGGAGATACTGATAGGGGTGGGGGTTTTGTACGGGGGGTGGGGGTGCTAAATGGGGATGGGGTAGAGGGGAGCTACTGGACTCGAGGGGGGAGGGCAGTTGTTGGATGGGTGTGGGGTGGGGGAAGAGGGGGTGGGGTGGGGTGGGGTGGGGTGTTAAATTAAATAAAAAGGAAAATTTTATTAAAAATAAAAAAAATATGAAATTAAACATATTTAACACGTGGAAACACCTGATTGGTGCGTGTGTTCACTCTCTTTGTTGTAACTGAGATTCAGCGAAAAATGGTGTGTTTACAACAAAATAAAAAAGAATCGTGGGGTAATAGGTCGAATTCAAAGTTTAGGTTTCTTTTTAAAAATTTTGGCCAACATCAGACGGGTAATTATGTATTTACTCTAGAAATAAATATGTACCTTGGATGCCAACTTTTTCTCTAATAAAATCAGTATCAATATGCACAGAGAATTCATGCCGCGGAAGTTCATACTATGGGTCTATGTGGGTGAGTTGGTGCAAGAATTTTATGTTAACTATGCGACAATACTGAAAAACAGTACTCCTTCAGGAAAGGAGAAGGATATGAAGAAGCAACCTCGACTTGACACTATTTGGGTCTAGGATACAGAGGTTGATATCTCTGTTCAGGACATCTCAAGAGCTATGTCCGAAGAAGAATTTGAGTTGGTTGAGGAGACCTTAAATTATAATTTTTGGATGAATGATCTAAAAAGAGTAAAGAAGCTAAGTAACGATGATAAGGTCATGCACTACAGGCAGATGGCTGGCCACATTGCTGAAGCTGGAGAGAATGCCCTGTAGGTTAAGAAGCCAACAATTATAAGCACAATTTGAAGTTTGCAACAAAGGCTTGGTGGTTGGTTGTAAGTTACTAGATCGTACCCTTAACCAATGTTAATACATTGGGTGCTACCAATACTTGCCTAGTAGCGACCCTTGTTTCAGGAGTGGAGTTGAATATCTCGCAGATTATTATAGAGAAGAAATGAGATAGGGTGCTCTAGTTTAGAACCACATTTTACCTTTCCCCTTTCTTGTCATATTAATTGATGCGGAATACTCATGTCCCAAACATTGATGCAGTGAAAAAAGTGATACAACCTATGAAAGTTGTTGACATGGTACTGATAAAGGATCTACACAACTCGGCTGCCTCAGCCAGAGGCCTTAAGATTTCAGATGTAGTTGGGGGTGACCCAGCTAGTGACATATCGATATTCGATGTCAGTTCCTCTTTATCCTCTACACCACCATCATTATTCTATAGTTGAGCATTGGTTCTAGCCGGTTATACATTGATTCCAACTTCACAGTTAGAATAAATCATGGAAAGACTACTTTTACATAATGCCTGGATTAAGAAGCTAGAGGTTGTGGCTAAGCCCTATGTCGGTGATAAGATTTAAGGTATAGTTAGGACTATCTAGACACTGGCAAATAGATTTGAGAGTTGGATGACAGCTAGAAGGGTTGCAATCTAGGCATCAGACCCGATAGATATTAGGGCATACCTCACTGAGATAAAGAAAGCAGTAAGGGTATTGACTGAGAGGGTTTATAATACACCTCTTCCACCACTACTTATGTCTTCATTGGAAATCCTTACTGTGGATATGGACTCATTGGTTCCCAAATTTTACTTTCCCATCTTTGATATTGATGAGATAAATAATAAAGAGGTAGGAGGTGAATTGGAGCCTTGAAATAGGTAGAGGGTTGATGAAACTAAGAAAGAAGAGAAAAGAAAATTAGATAAGAAGAAGATAATGAGAATAAAGGAGAAAGAATTTGGACAGACCTCCAATATAGTGATTCCAATGGGAGCTGGGATACCATTGATGATGCCTAAATTACACCTCCAAGAAAGTATAAAGTAGTCACTGAATCAAATATTGAATCCAACCAGGTTGGGGTCAAACCCATGAGGAATAGGCGAAAAATATATCAATAGTTTGCTGACATAATTGGAAATTGCATAAATAAGGGAATTTTTTACAATCAGAGTAACAATAACGATTGTTGGGTGATGAGTGGCAAATTTACCACTCATTTACATTCAAATTAATACACACTATGATGAAATGATTGTACATATGAGGAAAAATCTTTATTTAATGCACTTAATCCCATGGTTTACATGTTTGCAAGTAATTGGAAGAAAATGAGTGAAGCTAAGCTGAAAAGGGAAGAAAAAAAACCAAAGTGATTTCACAACCTAGAAATCAGGAGCAGGGATCGACCTTCAGGTACCTCGATCATGGCCTGAGGGTCGCGATTACGACCATTCAAAGTCAAGTCAAGTTGCAGTGATCACAAGGGAATCATCGCGATAGCGGGAGTCGCGATCACGATAAATGGAGTGCGATCACGATAAAACTTGAAAATTTCCAAGGGTAGAATCATAAATTTGTGGAGTTGAATACCATGTATTAAAAGAACAAACCCTTGCACAATTAGGGCATCTTCCAACCAATTTTGAATGGGGAGAGAAAAACTATTTTCTATTTTTGGCAAAGAACAAGTGTAGAAAAATTCACAAGGGAATTTAGTTGAATTTGTAATTGAAGTGAGGATTATTCTTGTTTTGATTTCCAATGGAAGCATTGAATTTTAACTTGAGTATATCTCTTTCCTCTAATATCATGAGTAGATAAATTCTTGTCTTGGGGTTATGCTTGAATAGGGTGTTAATGTGTATGGGTGTTGCTTGCTAGTCTACATTGATAGTTGATGATGTTGGGTTTCACTTTTACTCTATGTTTGAATTGATAATGGTGGGTGAAAACCACAATTTCCTTGGATCCCACATCATCCTTGAAAAAGGGATGTGGGTGATGAGTGATTGTGAACAACAAATTGATTTTATCTTCTTCCATAATATTATCTTAGAAATAAGGATGTTATGCAAATTTGCTATGTCATAGGCATTATCTTAGAAATAGGGATGTCAAGTTGAGGTATTGAGTTGATAAATGTACTATGCTTATGAGGTATTCGAAAGAATTCATGAGTGAAATTTTGGTATTTTGTTGAAAGACTAGCACTAAAACCCTTAAACCTAGCCTACCCTAGACTCGTTAACTAAAATTGGGACTACCTTTTATGTAACACCCCGTATTTTCGTGCTAGAATTTGAACCGCCGCTCCTACATCTATAAACTCTAATCCCATGATTTACATTCGAATACATGTGTCATGATCATTATCCTAGTGATAATATTACTTATAAGGTGAAAAATATTCATAGGAAGCACTTAGAGCAAAGTCGAGTTGAGAACACTTTTATCGATTGAGTTTTTGTATTCGATCCTTCAAGATTCAGCTTCAAATTATTGTATCTCCAATAAAATATTGATTTAGGTATCCTATTATATATCAAATGAAATTTATTTGAGTCTTCTTTCCAATGCACTTGGTTTCACCTTAATCCGATATTAGAGTGGAGAGTTATGCTTATTTTACCTCAGCATGTCCGTCTATCAACAAGGTGACTACTTGAAGTGATAAGCCATCAACTAAGTGATGACTTATCAACCAAGTCGTCAGCCTTAACTAGAATGTGATCAATTCTAAAAATAAAGTGACGACTTGAGGTGATAAGCCGTCACCTAAGTGATGACTTATCAACCAAGTCATCACCTATAACCAGAATATGATCAACCTCAGCTACAAAGTGATGACTTGAGGTGATAAGCCGTCAACTAAGTGACGACTTATCAACCAAGTCATCACCCTTATACAGAGAGGGTCCAAATCAATCTATGGATTCATGACTTAAGTTGATAAGCCATCAACTAGTTGATAAGCTATCTATTAAGTCATCAACTGAAAATTTCAGCAATTCTTATTCAATTTCGTAGTGGTATTTTGGTCTTTTCCTCACCTCAAACCCTACCCCACCCACGTGTTAAAGCATCATAAGGTGTTATTTTCACTTATATTCAATTACTTAATACATTATTTCTTCTCCCACTCTCAAGAACAATAAGATTAGGCTTCTTCCCAAGAACAAACAATTCAAGTCTTCTTTTCAAGAAAAACCAAGAATCTAAGTTTCCTAATCCAAGAATTTCAAGAAAAGCTTTCAAGATCATCTCCAAAGCTTTCAAAGTCAAGATTTATCCACCAAGTCAAGTCTATTAAGGTATGTGGGGTTATGAACAAGGATACTCCTTTCATCCTTGTGTCCAAAACTACTTTTAAAGTTGAATTTACATGAATCTTAATTTAGGGTTCATACCCAATTATTATTATTTGAAGTTTATGAAGTTACAAGTGATTAAAGTGTTGAATTGCATATCTACTTTCACAAGTTTATGCGTGTGACTTGATTTCACATATTGAGAATTGAATTTCATTATCTTGACTAGAATTGTTAAAGTATTTCAAGATTAATAATGTTGAGAATGAAGTTTGTTGCGATTTGACATGATTTTCAAGTATGGGTTATAATCCCTAAGTTTAAGTCTTGATATTTCAAGAAAGATAATGTTTCAGCATTCTTTGATAAGCATGTATTCAGATTTTAAGAAAGGTTTGATCTTTGATCCTCAACAAAGATATGGAATCCACACACTTAGTTTTGATTACAGTTTAAAATAGACAGATGAATTTTGATTATAGTTTAAAACAGACATATGCATAACCAGTTTTCATTATAAACCCTTATACTATTTTTAAGGTGGATTTCCTACAGAATGAGCATATAGAGTAAGGGATTAGTATTTAGCACCAAGTTGGGTATATGTCTCAGTTCACATACCCCAGAACTACGAGCCAACGTAGGTTCAGATTATTCCCCATTT
Source organism: Capsicum annuum (assembly GCF_002878395.1). Taxonomy (NCBI): domain Eukaryota; kingdom Viridiplantae; phylum Streptophyta; class Magnoliopsida; order Solanales; family Solanaceae; genus Capsicum; species Capsicum annuum. The sequence continues at coordinate 209,477,363 of NC_061115.1, read as the reverse complement.
ATATGGATGCAGATACAGATTGTGATCACTTAGCTTAGGTCATATTCCTTCGCAAGAGTATGACAACTCTCCCCAATGTGAGCTTTTTTCCTCAGAGGAACTAGACGTTAGACACCATGATATCTCACATGGTGTATGTTGGTTAGAAAAACCTTCCTTATTCCTAAGACAGAATAATAGAACAACTTTAAGAAACTAACTGTAAAGGCTCACAATTTCATTCAGATATTTCTTTACATAAGACATTATCTATGAGATTTCAATTTTTAATTTACAGATGATAAAGGTGAGTCCTTTTTACACTTAGCCTGCATGATTTGGAAACAAACTTAATTTCTATCCTACTTATTCTACCAATAGAAAGAGTAAAAGTACAACTTTTAGAAACTAAGTGTTGTGGCTCACAAGATTTACATAGTATGCTTTATTATTCATGATTTATGATTTTCCATTTCAATTATTCAAGCTCAAGGTGAGTCATTTACACTTTGCATGCATCATTCAAAAGTTTATATGAATATTGAATTACTGTTCTACTTATGCATTCACCCCCACATGCTCAGTACATTCCAAAAGTACTAATCCATATATATATATTAATGTACTATATTATCTCATAATGTAGGTACCAATTATAGCACACATATCATAATAAGACAACTTACAGCTTCCAGTCAGCAGGTGATGGGTTCTATTGATTCAAGGACTCGAGTCAACTTTAGTTTGAGTAGAATCTTGTGTTCTTTATTCTGTCGTATTGATTCGGGATAGCTGGAGGTCATGTCCCGGCTACCTATAGTCAATACTAGTAAAGGCTTCATAGACAGTCTGTAGAGTTGTGTATTTTATTTTAGTTTTGTTTGTATAACCAAAGTTATAATCATTTTAATAGTTTTGTTTTGAGCATATTAGGCTAAAGACTTATTTTGCTTATTTCTTTCAGTTATAAGTATTTAAATCAGTTGCTCACGAGTTATGCCAGTATAACGGTTAGCTAGGGATCACTTATGGTCCCTAAGCACTGTGTGACGTTCCGAGGATAGTCTTGGGGCGTTACATTTTAACTACCCATACATGAATTACCCCTATAATGGCATAACTCCAAGAACTCTATCTATTGGTTTTGATCATCACTTGTTTGCTCTTATATTAGTGTTGTAGTGTAACTTTGTTCAAAAAACGTCTAAACTCACAACCCCCCATTTAATTTCATGGTTTATTTTAGTTTTACTTTATGGGTTAACTCTTAGTTAAATCTCAACATACATAGGATTTGAAATCGAGTTTGCACTCCTTGTGGATACGACCCCGATTCTTGTTGGGTTTATATTGACAACGATCGCCTTGCACTAAAACAATGGTGTAAGTTAAGCGTTATCAAAAATAACGCCATTGCCGATGAGTGAAACTTAGTTTTTGCTTATGTGGTGTTGTTAGTAACTTTTGGTTCACCCATAGTGTCTTTACTTATATTGTTTGTTGTTTTTGTTTTGTTAGGTGATTTTTTATAACACCTCGTATTTTCGTGCTAGAATTTAAACCTTCATTCCGATGAGTGTAAACTATAGTTCTATGATTCATACTTGAATCCATGTTTCATAATCATTAACCTAGTGTGAATAAAGATTATGAGGTGGAAAAGATGTTCATAAGTGTCACTTAGAGCAAAGTGAGCTAAGAACCTTTGATTTGGCCAATTTTTGATGTTCGATTTCACAAAAGTCATATTTGAACGTGTATAACTTTTGATATACATAGAATTTTTTAGTTCAACACCCACCAAACTGTAGATAATTGAATTAGCTTTCCAATGATATCAATTTTGCCTTGATCTGATACCTGAGCAAAAAGTTATGCCATTTTTTGAGTGAGGCAGTAAGGGGTTGTGATAGCCCCGCACCGCGGTGGCTATTCAACCCGACTAGGGGTCGCATCATGAGGGCTGCTTGACCCAATAAGGGGTTGCACCACAGGGGCTATTCCCCCACAGTTTTAGCTTCTTAAGGGTAAAGGGGCACTTTGGTCCTTTCCCCTCAACCCCAAACATCCATAGTACGAATTATAACACCTAAAAGGGTATTATTTGCCCATCTTCTTCAAATCAACTCACGTAAAAGCCCTCTTCTTTTCCAAGAACAATAATTTAAGATTTTACTCTAAAAAACACAAGGATTTCTTCAAAAACTCATCAATAAAGGTATGTGGGGTTATGAATAAGGATACTCATTTCATCCTTATGCCCAAAACTTAATCTTTATTTATGATTTCATATTTTGTAAGTTAGGGTTCATACCCAATTATCTTTATTTTAGGATTATGATATTATAAGTGATTTAAATGTTGAATTGCATGTCTATTTTCACATCTTTAAGCATGTGACATCCAGGGGGTTGTCTCGGGGCGTTACAAACTTGGTATCAGAGCACAAAGTTCAAGTGTCCTAGGGTGTCTATGAAGTCGTGTCTAGTAGAGTCTTGCGGAATGATATGGAGATGTCTATACTTTTTCTTCGAGAGGCTACAAGGCATTTAAGAAAGGTTTTCTTTGTTTCATACTCTAAATCATGTTGTAAAGTTGTTCTCTCAAAACTTCTGTCTATTCGTGTGTTACTTCATAATTCTCCATCTATGACTTTTCGAGATAACATGAGTACTAGATTCCAATTCCTCTCAAGATGATGCTCCTAGATTTACTATCATTAACTTCAGAAGTCATACAAGGGGCTTGAGAGGAGATCGTTATTGTGATATAAGCTCCTCAATTGAAAGTTTATGTCCTTATCCATATGAATTGTTCAGTTAAGACAAAATAAGATATGTATTCAGATTCCTCATTAACCCTTTAATATAGATAGTGCTCATAAGAGGAGATAGTATGAACCTAGATTGTTAAATAAAGTTTGCATTCAAAGGATATTGCCACCTAGAGTGTTATGATTTATAAGTAGTAAAACCTTCTTATAGTTGGAAGTGTGGGTTTAGAAGTGTAGTGATAAGAAAGTGGGAATGACGATTGATAGAAAGTATAGAGATAAACTTATGCATGCTATAGATTTTGCATTATGGTGATATGTCCTTGTGTGTTACTTTAGTAAAAGGTAGAGAAGGATTTATTAGTTAAAGTGAATTACTGTTAATATAGGCTTCCCTATGTGGCTATGAAAAAAAAGATTTGTTGATGTTTTAAGAGATATGAATGTAATTTAGGTGTATAGATGAGTAAATAGTCGTAATATATAGAAGGAGGATGTGCTAATGGATTTTAATAAGTTACACCATATGATTACGATCGATTATTATTGTTATGAGGTTCTAGTGGACTAGTATTTCTTGATGTCTTATTTTATAGCTTCCAAGTGAGAATAGTATATAAGGTTGGGTTGTTAATCAAGCCTAGCACTAGATACTAAGATTGAATTATGGATGATCATCAAGGTGGATGTAATGGTTGCTTGGTTAGTGAAGCTAGTTATATGGAGGTGAACCAATAGACTTGAAATAGTGAATACAAGAATTTAAGTTTATTGATTTGAGATAAGTATGATGTTGTAGGTATGATGTAGAGGAGTGCCCAAGGTGATATGGGGTTGAATTATTTTCTAAGGTTATTAAGTGTTATGTGTGGTTAGTAGTTCCCTTGAGTTGGTAAGTGGAAGAAGGCTAGTTATATAGTACATGGTGTTCTTAATAGCTAAGTTGGGGAGTTTTGGATAGATGGTGTTGAGTCTTTTAAGTATGATTTTGATTCTTATGATTTGGGGAAAATATAAATATAGAGATGTGATCTTGGTAGGCTATGATATATGTTTAGTGAGGTAGATATGTTTGCGAATAAGAGTGTAAGCCTTTAATGATGATTATTGAAGCTAGAAAGTTAAGGATGGTATATGAAAGGGTTGTTCAAGAATGAAGTTAGTAAGTTTGAAATGTAGTTTATTCTTGTGAGTTTAGCATTTATATGTAGACATTAGAATGAAAAAATTATGGCTCAGTCTCAAGGATATAGAGTAGACCAATAAGTTTAAAATATCAGCTTTCACCTGAGGAGGAGATGGTAAAGTGCAGAACCAAATCAAGTTTTGACAATTAGATTATGATACATGTCAATAAGAGTTATGATGAGATAGTGATCCTTTCTTACTCTAGAGTATTCCTTGAATTTCAGTCATCATCACACCAAATCCATGTCTTGCATGATAGATCCATGCCAAAGGCCAATGCTTATACACTTCACGCAAACTCAAGTCCATTCTCAGCTTCTAGAAAGAAAGTAACAGCTTCCCCCTATGATCCGAGTTATCCCTCATTAATCTATGATCTCCAGCCTTATGTTTAATAGATTATGATAAGTATGAACTCATGTTTCAGAGTATGATCAGTTCTCAGAAACTCATGATCCTAGTGAAATCCAGTTTATATCATGTATGTCCTCAGTTTAGATCTCTTTAATGAATCCATGCCTTTGACATTCTATTCTTCAGGCCTCAGTTAAGTGTCAGATTTATGTATAGTATTCTTTCGTACTTCAGGTCCTTATGCGTTAGCCCTTCAGTGACCTCTTCCTATGTTAAGATAGTGGTGATGATAATGGATAAGCAATGGTTTAGATGAGAGGGAGTTGATAACCCTCATTAAGAAAGGTTACTAATGCTTTTCTATCTAAGGCTAAAGTGTCAAGTAAGATTAAGTCCAATTCTTTGATACATGTCATGGTTAGTTAAAAATTAATGTGTATGTTCTTAAGAATAGTGTAAGAAAGTTGTTCTTGATAGAGGTTTAGAGAATATATGAAGGATGCCTTTATGGTTGTTTGCCTTGAAGTTCATATATGGTTATATAGATAGGCTTGAATTTCATGTTGGGATGTAAGTGGAGAAATGCAATATGCACTAGTTAATCCATAGTAAGAGTTCAGAGTTAGTCATTGAAGTGGTAAGGCATGTTATGCTTAATGTGTGAGCTCTAGAAGAGACATAGATGATTGAATCATGTGGTTTAAACTAGTATTATGGTGTAGCGTGTTTTACCTTATAATTTCGATTTTGGCTTGATCGTGGTGAGAGAATTTAGTTCAGTCTAGACTTTAGTAGGTGGATTTTTCAATGCCCATGTGAGAATTATAAGTTGAATCAAATGAGTATGGTATTTAAGGGTAAAAGTATAGTTGAGGGAGTATTTGAGAAGTGTTGCTAAGCTTGAAGGTATGAAGTTGCATTGCCTAAGTCCTAGTAATTCTATCCTAGCTTATGATCTATAGGCCTATGTTCCATGCTATAGAGTTGTAGCAATATTGCAATTTCTTATTTCAGATGTCTTGTTCAGGTTATGCCTAAAATTTTTTGCTCCCTGATATTATTAGAATTTTGTATAAGAGTGTTGAAGAAATACTCTCATTGGGTATGAGCATTCAGTATGATCTAGTCCATATAGCCTGCAATCCAGTTTAGCAATCAAACAGATAAGCTCCTATAGATTTTCAACTTTCCATCTAGTCATACTACCTAAAGTTTCGCAAGTAAGGAAATTCTATGAGGTAAAATGTTCGCATTTTTGCAAATTACGAATTCAGATCAGTCCATGTATCAGGCATCAGTTTCAGATTCAGATATTTAGTCATGATTCAGTTCATAAGTGTTCAGTGAATGATCTTACTTTTCCAATTATTCCAGCTCAGACAGTATAATACCTATTTATGATTTTAGTTTCATTGTATCATGATTCGTTTCTTCATAATTTAGCACTTCACAGTTCTATATGTATGATTGTATCATGAACACTTAAAGCTAATTCTAAACTCTCAGCATGAATCAGCTCCTTATTGTCAGTAAAGGCAAGTTAGCTCAGAAATCAGTTTCATGATAAAAGTTTTAATGTTTCAACTCAGTTATATCCTTTATTAAAAGACATATCATGTGCACTTATTCCATCCCTCTAAGTCTTTAACAAGTTTCTATCTATCATTCGAGGACAAATGATTCCTAGGGGGAGATAATGTAATACTCTGTATTTTTGCACTAGAATTCAAACCTTCGTTCCGACAAGTGTAAACTCTAGTCTTGTGATTTGTACTTGAATCCATGTGTCATGATCATTGACCTAGTATGAATAAAGATTATGAGGTGGGAAAGATGTTCATAAGTGCCACTTTGAGCAAAGTGACCTAAGATTCTTTGATTCAGCCAATTTTTGGTGTTCGATTTCACAAGGGTCATCTTTGAACGTGCATAACTTTTCATATAAGTAGAATTTTTCAGCTTAATACCCACCAAATTGTATAATTGAATTATCTTTCCAACTATACCAATTTTACCTTAATCCGATACCCGAGCAAAAAGTTATGTCATTTTTTATGTGAGGCAGTAAGGGGTCGTGATAGCCCCACACCGTGATGGCTATTCAACCCGACCAGGGGTCGCATCGCGAGGGCTGCTTGACCCAACTAGGGGTCGCTCCGTGGGGACTATTGCCCCACAGTTTTATCTTCTAAGGGTCAAGGGGTACTTTGGTCTTTTTCCCCCCAAACGTCTATAGCACGAATTATAACACCCAAAAGGGCATTATTTGCCCATCTTCTTCAAATTAACTCACGTAAAACCCCTCTCTTTTTTCCAAGAACAATAATTCAAGATTTTCATCTCAAGAACACAAAGATTTCTTCCAAAACTCATCAATTAAAGTATGTGGGGTTATGAACAAGGATACTCCTTTTATTTTTGTGCCCAAAACTTAATCTTTATTTACGATTTCATATTTTGCAAGTTAGGGTTCATGCCCAATTATCATTATTTGAGGATTATGATGTTACAAGTGATTTAAATGTTAAATTGCATGTCTATTTTCAAATCTTTAAGCATGAGATATGATTTTTTTCAGATTTTCAATTGAGTTTAAGCATGATATTATGATTCGTGATTTCATTATCTTGATATTTTTGAAGTATTTCAAGAAGTATATTGAACATGACATTTTTCTATGAATTTGCATGAATTTAAAGCATGGGTTTTAATCCCTAAGTCTAAGTATTGATATTTCATGAAGATTATGATTTTAAGTCTCTTTTAAAAGTGTTTTCCAAGATTTAAGAAAGAAATTGATCTTTTGATCCTAAGCTAAGATAAGGAATCCACATTGTTCATACAGTTCGAGATTTAAAGAAAGAGAAGCATAATTGGTTTTCATCATAAATCCTTATGCTATTTTAAAGTGGATTTCCTAAAGTCTGAGTAAAAGCATGAGAGTAGTATTTAGCACCGAGTTGGGTATGATTCCAAGGTCTCATGCCCCAGAACTACATTCTACCGTAGTATTAAGATTAAGTGCCCATAGTGGGCTAAGTCAGTGATCACTTAAGATAAGGTTATACTCCTTGGTAAGAGTATGACATCTCTCCCCAATGTGAGGTTTCCCCTTAGGGGAACATGACGTTAGACATCATGATAGCTCACATGGTGTATGTCGGTTAGAAGAACCTCCCAAAGTTCCTAAGTCCTAAAACAGAATAACAGAATAGCTTTTAGAAACTAAGTGTGAAGGCTCACAATTTTATTCAGTTATTGTTTTTCATCAGATATTAGCTATGAGATTTCAGTTTTCAATTTACAGATATATAGGCGAGTCATTTTTACATTTGGCCTGCATGATTTGAAAACAGACTTAACTTCATTACTACTTATTCCACTAGCAGAAAGAGTAAAAGTACAATTTTTAGAACTGAGTGTTATGGCTCACAAGATTTATATGGTATGCTTTATTTCTCATGATTTATGATTTTTAGCTTTCAGTTATCCAAGCCAATGTGAGTCATTTACACTTAGCATGCATTCTTTATAAGTTATATGAACATTGAGTTACTGTTTTACTTATACATTCACCCCTACATGCTAAGTACATTCCAAAAGTACTGATCCACATATACGTCTATGTACTACATTTTTAATAATGTAGGTACCAGATTAGTTGTAGTCCATATATCACGATCAGACAGTTGCAGATTCCAGCCAGCAGGTGATGAGTCCTCCTACTTTGGGGACTTCAGTTAGAAGTTATTCATATACTTTACTTTCTTACTCATAAGTATTGATTAGTGGTAGTTGTAGTCGCATCCCAGATATCTATAGTCAGTATAATAGAGGCTTCATAGATGTCACTCACAGTCAGTTATGTAAATTTCAGTTCCTCTCTTCAGTTTCATCAGAATGTAAAATTGTATCAGTATTGGATTTTTCCCAGATTTCATCATGATTATGTTTCTGCATAGTAAACTCAGTTATTTTATGCATGTTTAAACCAGTTGCTTAAAAGTATGCTAGTTCATGGGTTAGGTTGGTATCACTTGTGGTCCTAAGCACCACGTAACATACAGGGGATAGTCTCGACGCATTACATTTTCATAGTAACCACGACACCATGAGCTATAATAGGAGAAATAAAGGCTCATTTGATAGGTACCTCGAGGATGAGGATCATCTTTATGATGTGGGGAATGCTAATTCCATCTGCATTCCACCAAATGAAGGAAACAACGTATTCCATGTGACGAGCATAATGCTCTATATGTTGCAAATGAAAGGTCTATTCGGAGGCCAAGAACATGAAGATCCAAATCTATATTTGAAAATTTTTTTTGAGGTATGTTCCCCATTTGAAATTGCTATTTCACACAAGAGTCCATTAGGTTGAGGCTATTCCCATTCTCTTTAACGGGTGAAGCGGTGTTGTGGTTGAGGTTTCTACCCACCGGGTCCATAACATCTTGGGTCGAGCTTACGGATACATTTATAGATTGGTATTTCCCTCTATCAAAGATATTATAATTGCGATATTACAAATTTTTGTCAACTCAATGAGGAACCTTTGTATGGAGTATAGGAAAGGCTTAATGACAAGCTCATGCAATGCCCTAACCATGAAGTGTTGGATAAGATGCTTCTTCAAATATTCTATAGGGCACTATACCAATTAAATAAGACTATGGTAGACAACACTTCTAGTAGGTCACTTGTAAATGGAGTGGCTTCAACTCTGCTTGAGAAAATTACAAAGAAAAATAGGGGGTGGAATATAAGGGACACCGAAGTAGCCAGCGGATCTCCCACCGCCTTAATTGTGAACAAAGAGCAAAGAAAGAAAGATAAAAAGAGGGACAAAAATATGGCTAAGATGACGACACAATTAGACCTCCTTACAAAGCATATAATGAGTGCACCCATAAAAGCAGTCAACACCGTGGTTTCTAAAGGTTATGATGAAGATAAAAAAAGGCCCTTGATGAAGAGATAAGGCACTTAGCTAATCACCTAGGGGGTTTCCGCTCGGCCTATCAAAGGAAAGACGGGAACTAAGGTTAGAACATTCGTGATAGAGAAATATATTTGCACGATAGACATCACAATTGGAGAGAGAAAGAGAGGGAGTATGATAGGTATGTACCCCTCACGATCGGGCAAAAGTAAAAGAAGCAAGCTCTTTGGACCCCGAGAGTGGAAGGTACGAACAACATGATCCGAGAAGTAAAAGGGGACTTTTGTCAAATCAACCAAACAATTGTATCAAACTTGTCCTCAATCAAGCAATTAAAGACTCAAATTTTCCAAATCTCAACCACACTTAATGCTAGGCCTAAGGGAGGCCTCCCGAGTGACACGGTGAGAAATCCCCAAAATGATGTTCATGTCTTAAAAATTATCACTCGAAGCGGCAGAGATTTTAGTTCACATGATGTTGAGGTTGAGAAAAAGTCTCTTTATGATCAAATGAATGTAAAGAGGAAGAGGTTCAAAATTCCAAGTGATGGTGTTTCAAAGTCTGTTGAAGTGGGGGATGAAGAACCAAGAATGATGATAGAGAGAAAACTCCTATAGTGATAGTTGGTGACAAGATAATGGGGGATGAGCCTCAAAGTGTACCATTACCCCCGAGGAAAATTAAGCCACATTTTACACAAAGATTAAATAAAAGAATGCCAATGACAAGTTCAAGAAGTTTATTACAGAGCTTAGCAGCCTCTCAACCAATATTCCATTGTTAGAGCCCCTTCAAGAAATTCTGGAGTATGCTAAGTCGATGAAGGACTTGATGTTGAACAATAAGCTTATGGATGGTGATACTATTGAAGTGACCCATAGTTAGAGCGCCATCATGTCCAATGCCATGTCTAAAAAGAAGGATGACTCGGGTGCTTTTATAATCCCTTGCACCATTGGGACTCACAAATTTGACAAGGCATTATGTGATCTTGATGCTAGCATAAATTTGATGTCATACACGGTGTATGAAAATCTTGGGTTGGGTGCTTCTACACCCACCATCATGAGATTATTAATAGCATATCGCTCAATCAAGAAACCGATTGGGGTGCTATATGATGTATTGGTAAAAGTTGATAGATTCATTCTCCCGATGAACTTTATTATGCTTGATTATGAAATTAACCATGAAATATCAATAATCCTTGGGAGACCTTTCATGGCAACGGGAAGGGCATTAGTGGATATAGAACGTGGAGAAATGATATTCTGGGTACATATTGATGGAGTCTCATTCCGGTTATGCAAAGCTGAGAAGCAACTAAGTGGGTTAAAAGTGGTCTCAATTATTGATGTTATTGATGATGGAGAGGAGGTTGGGTCAGGTCATCTTAAAGACCCAACTTGAAGATTGAAGAACGTCGGGCTGCGACATTAAATTAAACACTGGAAGTGAGGCAACTCATCATTGCCATTAAATTGGCTCGTATCCTTAAAATTTTATTTGTTAGATTAGATTTTGTTTGTTTTAATTGATCCATGCAAATGAGATTCCCCAAAAGGTTGCATTTGAATGATTTTGAGTGAGGTGAAATATAGTAAAATTGAGTTATAGGCTGAGAAGTTAAAAATAGGAGAGAAAAACTGGCCTCGATTACCGCGATTGTGGTCACCATGCCATCACTATTTCCGTCACCGTGCCATCACTATCGCAATTACCGTGTCATCACATTCGCGATCTTCTGACCGCGATCATGGTCAAGTCATTTTTAAATATGAACAGTCACCCATATTTTTGCTCGTACTCACTTTCAAATTACTCTCAATTGCACCCATTTTTAATTTTGTTAACAGCATCCAAAAGTGCATAGCATCCCCTCTATATCTCCTTATCTAGTATGTTATCTAATCCCTCTATTGAATGTGTATTTATGGGCCTAGAAGATATATTTAGGAGAATGACCTAAAATTGTATTTGTATGCTAAATCTTGAGTTCAATTGTGCATGTTTGGTGTGTTAGCTACTGTTATTGGTGTGTGCATTGATGGGAAAGTCTTGAGTACCCAAAATTGTTCAAAATTTATAGGAATATCATGTGCACACCAAGTGTTCGATAAAATGCCCGAATGAATTAATTTCTAGTTTTCCATGTTCTAAGGGCATAATTGAGTGTCTAGGGATTGTGTTTCTTGTTCCTAATGTCAATTATTGGCTATGAACACAAATTGGGGTAGAAAATGGGAGTTTTTAGGACATGATCGTTCTTAGACAACAACCTCAGGTACTGCGATTGTAGTCACTTATTTCGTGATTATAGCTAGGTGTCCTGCGATCGCGGCATCTTAGGGCTGTGAGGAAACCAAGTCAAAAACTCTGAATTCTCAGTTTTAGCCTAAACTTCACCAAGGAACTATCTCATTAGATTAATTAAGTTACATAGCATAGTTTTCACATGGTGACATTAATGCTTAATGTTGTGGTGTTATTTTCAGGTTTTCAAAGCTAAAGATGATAGACTATGACCAAACTCGCTTCATTTCCCCTAAGTGCCAAGCCCTGTACTATGCAAACCTGCCCAAGCCAAAGCTACTCCCGAAGTGAGGCATACGTTTAGACAAGGTGCCGGAGAAGCTCCCGACATTTCATAACAGATTGGTGGCCACCGGGTGAAGATGCTTCGGCTCGGATCCATGCTGGGCAAATAAATATTGTGTGAGGGAGTTTTATACTAACCTCAACGTAGTATCTTTCTCCTACCAAGTTATAATAATTCGGGGGAGGAATGTTCACTTCGGGGTTAAGCAAATCAATGACATATATGGGTTGTCGGATACTGACATGGCACAGTTCGAGAAAAAGGGTTGTGAATCAGGGAGCTAACTAATTGAGAGGTTATGTTTGAGAAGAGAGGTCCTGTGGGCCGCCACAAAGATGGGAATATCATTGCATGATTTTACAGCTGAGGCTAGGATTTGGTTGACTGTCATTTGTAGCCGGGTGTTGTACCCCATGCTCTCAAAGTTACTGTAGAACTTACGACTCAACCCTCAAGTCATCAAGACTCACCACGAGTCGTAAGATGCAGTCGTAACCAAGGCAGTGATGGATGATTGAAGTTTATGCAGTCGTAACCAAGGCAATGGGGTTGATTAAAGTTTCTGGTCACTTAACAACTCAACCCTAGAAGTCATTACTTCATTTTTTGAGTCGTATAGTGAGGGTCATAAGGTCAACATTATTGGTTCTCTATGTTTCTATCTAAGCTATGAGACAAGTCGTAATGAGATATTACGAGTAGTAAGATACAACTCGTATCTAGACCAGTGCATACTTTCTTCATTTTTTCCAAGCTTATGATCTTCTAGGTCCACTCGTAACCAAATGTTATGAGTCGTGATATGACTCGTGACGATTGACGATCGAATTTCTAGAAGTTCAGTTGAGGGGAATTTTGGTCCTTTTCCTCTTAAAACTTCCAACCCAGTAATTATAACTTAAGAGAGGTGTTATTTTACTCTATTCTCATTTGATTAACAAAACTCTTTCTCCTCCCATTCTCAAGAATAACAAGGCTAGGTTTTTTCCTACGAAAACATCTCTCGAGTCTCTAAGTTCAGAATCTCTTTACAAGTCAAGTAAATCCAGGTATATGGGGTTTTGAACATGGATACTCTTCCATCCTTTTGCCCGAAAAACTTGATCTTCAAAGTTGAATTTACATGTTTTAATTAGGGTTCATACCCAAACTCTCATCTTCTTGAAGTATAATATTATCATGTGATTGAAGGGTTTAAGTGCATAAGAGTTTCCATCTATCTAAGTTTGGAATTGTAAGAAGGATATTATTATTTGAATTTCATTTGTTTAACTTGAATTTTGATAAAAGTTTTCTATGTAAGTATTGAGCATGATAGTTTGTTATAAGTTCTATGAATGGAAGTATGAATTTCAAGGATTAAGCATAAGCACTGAGTTTACGAGAAACCTAAGCTTTAAGCTTCATTTATATGTATTACAGCATGATTAAAGTTCAATTTGATCTTTTGATATAAGATAAGATATAAAATCCACAAGTGTTCCTTCTAGTTATGATTTAAGTAAATAGAAGCATAACTGGGTTTCAGTCTATAAACCCTTATGCTATTTGTATTTTGGGAGTAGTATTTAGCACCGAGAAGGAAATGTGGATGAGCATATCCTAAATTCATCGAAACTATAAGCCACCATAGGTTTAAGTCCCAATATGGGTTAAGTTCAGTGTTCACCTAAGTTAAGGTTTTATTTCAATGGTAAAGGTAAAACAGCTCTCCCCAACATGGGTAAGACGTTGGACTCCATGATAGCTAATATGGTTTATGTCAATTAGAAGAATCTCTCACGAGAAAAACTAAACCCAGAGATTTTAGAAACTAAGTGTACTGACTCACTAAGTTCATTTAGTATGCTTTATTACTCATGTTTTATGATCATACAACTTTCAATTTTACTCAAGTCCAAGGTGAGTCCTCTACACTTAGCATGCATTGGTTTGAAAGCATATATATATTTCACCCCCATATGCTCAGTATATTCTAAAGTACTGACCCACATATATATGTCTATGTGCTACATTGTCTTATAATGTAGGATCTAGTGCTCATTCCCAGCAGCACGATTGATCACGGGCATCACTTCTTGCATTCCGACATTTGGTGAGTCTTCATAGTCCAAGGACCCAGCTCATCAGATTCATAGTTGTTGATGTAAGTTACTTTAGTTACTTAATTTCAAATTTTATTTGGGTCAGCTGGGATCTATCCCTGTTTCTCTCTAGTTAGCAGTAGAGGCTTATCCGACTACGTACCTTTCAGTTTAAAGAATTTATTTGAGATTTTAAGATTTCAAGTTGATAATAATATTTTAAGTTGTTTCCTTCCATATTTATATGTTTGTGCTAGTTCACTTTCCATAATATTTCCAGATTATGCAGATGTCAAGGGTTAGCTTGGGCAATTCATAGTCCTAAGCACCGTGTGAAGTCCAGGGGGTACTCCTAGGTCGTTACAAACTTGGTATTAGAGCATAAGGTTTTAAAGAGTCTTAGGGAGTCAGACAAACCGTGTTACACAGAGTCTTGATCATGAGTGTAAAGTGCACCACATTTATAAGCAAGAGGCTATGGAAACGAGTTAGGAATCTACGAGAACGAGTTAGGAATCATCCTTTCTTTCATGATCTATCGTGCTTGAAATTATCAATATCTACTCTAATTCATGCTTTCATGTGATAGAATATGCCTCCTCACTGAGATGACGCCTGCAAAATGGTGATCAATCACTACTGCACATAGATCCTCTAAATAAAAATATCTCTCATGATGAATTTTGGCTGCCTTTCAAGTGTTGGCCCAAGCTGTGAATGCTAATATTCAGGGAAACCAACAGGCAGCAGTCCCACTTCAGCAAAATGGTAACTTGGCTACAACCAGGAATTGGGATTTTATAAGAATGAATCCACCTAAGTTCTATGGGTCAAAGGTGGATGAGGATCCTCAACTCTTTATTAGCGAGGTGAGAAAGATTACTCAGATTATGCATGTTACTAAAGAAGAGAGTGTGGAACTGGCATCTTATATATTGAAGGATGTTGCTTATGATTGGGTTGTCATGTGAAAGGATGTTCGGGGTGAAAATGTAGCTCCTATGAGTTGCCAGGTATTTCAGAGTGCTTTTTTGGACAAGTTATTTCCTTGTGAGATTAGGTAGGACAAGGTAGAGAAGTTTATAAATCTATGACAAGGCTCGATAACAGTGAAGGAATATTGCTTTAAGTACACTCAACTAGCTAAGTATGCCCCAGAGTTGTTATCTGACTCTAAAGCTCGTATGAGCAAATTCATTACTAGGGTATCAGATTTAGTGGTTAAAAAGTGTTGGACAGCCATGCTGATTGGAGATATGGATATTGCTCGATTGATGATGCATACACAATAGATTGAGGCAGAAAAGTTGAAATAAAGAGAGAAGAGAAACAAAAGAGCTAGGACTAGACAGTTTGAGTACAGTCAACAAAGATCTGGAGAGGAAAGTCATTTGCAGTTTCAGGTTCACTCATCATTGCCTGCACCATCCTCAGTCAGTGCCACTACACCCAGGACCAGGCAAGAGTAGTGGGGTAGGACTTTGAATTCCAGTTCTCAGAATAGTGTAGTCGGGAGGCCCAAATTTTTGACATGTGTAGAATATAGTAGGACCCATCCTGGTGAGTGTTGATGGGCAAAAAGGACTATTATAGTTGTGGGAAGTTGGGCCACATGATCAGGGAGTGTCCGTATGCTAAGCAGGAAAGTAGGGATGTTCATCCTCAAACTCAGGTTACTAATTCAACAACTCAACTAGGCTGCCCAATTCCTCCACAGGGCACATAATCCAGTACTGGTGTCGGTCAGCGCCAGAATCAGTTCTATACTTTGCCATCCCATCAGGAACAGGAGAGCTCACCAGATGTTGTCACTGGCATGCTTCGTGCCTTTTACCTTAATGTATATGTGTTACTAGACCCAGGATCAAATCTCTCTTATGTAACTCCACTGGTTGCTATAAGTTTTAGGGTAAGCCCTAAAAATCTTGTTAAGCCCTTCTTAGTCTCTACCCTAGTGGGTGAGTTAGTTATCGCTAGGCGAGTCTATAAGAAGTGTCTTATTACCGTTCTCCATAAAGTCACACTAGCGGATTTAATAGAGTTAAAGATGATAGATTTTGACGTCATTATGGGTATGTATTGGCTTCATTCATGTTATTCATCAGTAAATTATCGCACCACATGGTAAAGTTTTAGTTTTTCGATGAGACAATTTTCAGTCTCCCAAAGGTCGATTCATTTTCTATCTTAAGGCCAGGAAGTTAATAACAAAAGGGTGTATTTACCATTTAGCTCGAGTCAAAGTGATTAGGTCTGAAAACCCGATAGTTCAATCAGTCTGTGTGGTCAATGAGTTTCCAGAGGTTTTTCCCAAAGATCTGCCAGGGGTACCTCCAGCTAGAGAAATAGAGTTTAGTATTGATCTTCTTCTTGATACCCAACCCATCTCTATCCCTCCATATCGTATAACTCTAACTGAGCTTAAAGAGTTAAAGGAGCAGGTTAAGGATCTTTTAGATAAGGGTTTCATCAGACCCATTGTTTCTCCGCAGATTCTCCAATTTTATTCGTACGTAAGTAAGATGGCACTCTCAGAATATGCATAGACTATAGATAGCTAAACAAGGTTACCATCCAGAACAAGTACCCTATTCCTCAAATCAATGATCTGTTCGATCAACTTCAGTATGCCCGATGGTTTTCCAAGATTGACCTTTGGTCAGGGTACCACCAATTGAAAGTCAAAGAGCATGACATTCCAAAAATGGCTTTCTGAAGTTCATGGTTATGTCATTTAGACTAAAAAATCTACAACCTTTATGGACTTGATGAACAGGGTCTTCAAACAGTATTTGGACATGTTCGTCATTGTCTTCATAGATGACATATTGGTATATTCTCGGAGAGAAGGAACATGCAGATCAATTGAGGATAGTGCTAAAACCCTCAAGGACCGTCAATTATATGCGAAGTTTAGTAAGTATGAATTTTGGTTGGAGTCTTTTACCTTCTTGGGGCACGTCATTTTAGGGGTTGGTATTCATGGGACCCTTAGAAGACAAATGCAGTGAAGCATTGGCTTAGACCCATCACTCTATCCGACATCAAAAGTTTTTTGGATTTGGCTGGGTACTATAGAAGATTTGTTGAAGGGTTTTCCTCCATAGCGGCATTGTTGACTAAGCGACACA
Source organism: Capsicum annuum (assembly GCF_002878395.1). NCBI lineage: Eukaryota > Viridiplantae > Streptophyta > Magnoliopsida > Solanales > Solanaceae > Capsicum > Capsicum annuum. The sequence goes on along the minus strand of NC_061115.1, from coordinate 209,460,307 downwards.
AAAGAAAGTAAAGTTTATATGGTCAAATAAATGTGCGAAGAGTTTCCAAGAATTGAAGGATAGATTGACTTCGACACTAGTGTTAGCTCTGCCATAGGGTTTGGATGGATTTGTAGTGCATTGTGATGCTTCCAGAGTTGGGTTAGGTTGTGTGTTAATATAAAATATAAGAGTACTATCTTATGCCTCCAGGTAGTGGTGTTCATGGTTTGGTTAAAAACCAAACCGAACCGCGAACCAAACCAAACCAATTAAAAAAATCAATATTTGGTTAGGTTTAGTTTGGTTTGGTTTTAAATTTTTAAAATCGATACTTATGTGGTTTGGTTTTGGTTTTACTCTAAAATAACCGACAAAATAACCAAATCGAATTGACTAAAATTATATACATACATATATATATATGTGTGTGTGTGTATATATATATGTATACACACATACATATATGAATTATTTTTATATTATTCATAAATAAAATATAAATATTTTTGATATTTTAAATTTTACTCATGAATTTAACTTTAGTCATATCACTTTTAGTCATATGTCTCCATCTAGTTGATGGTACGTTATGAGATTCTATATAATTTTCATAATTTGAATGGCAAATGATACTAATTGTGAAAAATATTTTGTTGTCTATGGGATTTTATAGGTGAGTTTTATTAGACTATAGATAATCACTAGTTTTCAAATTTCTTTTTGGTCCCTATTGAGCAAAAAGTTTATGTGTTTACCTTTTGGGGGGGTTATCATATCATTCTCTTATATGTAGTTTCTAAATACTTTTGTAGAAGCGTTCATGTGGTGTTGTTCATGGCTTTGCCTAAGTATAATACTAAATTGACATCTTGATTTCAAGGTCGAGGAACAACATTCGATTCACATCTCATATGTTGGATTGGATTTTTTAAAGAAAAACTTCAACTTTTATCATTAACTAAAGTTATAAGCCGAAAAACCGAACTAAACCAACAAGAACCAAACCGACGGTTATTTTTTTGTGTTGGTTTGATTTCGTTTTAGAAACTTAAAAAACGACTAAATTGGTTTGGTTATGATTTTGACCAATAATCGGCCCAAACCAACCCATGAACACCCCTACCTCCAGGCAACTTAAGGATCATGAAAAGAACTACCCAACTCACGATTTGGAGCTAGCTATTGTGGTGTTTGCTTTGAATATTTGGAGGTACTACCTTTATGGTGTGCATGTTGATGTTTTCACTGACCACAAAAGTCCTTAATAAGTATTTTCTCAAAGAGAGATAAATCTTCCTCAAAGAAGGTGGTTAGAGTTATTGAAAGATTATGACATGAATTTGCTTTATCATTCGGGTAAGGATAACGTGGTGACAGACACCCTGAGTAGGTTGTCTATGGGTAGTGCGTCTCTTGTGAAAGACAAAGAATGAGAGTTGGCCAAAGAAGTGCATAGGTTGGACCGTTTGGGAGTGTGTTTGCTTGACACAGATGATGGGGGAGTAATGGTTCAGAACGGTTCAGATTCATCTCTGGTAGTGGAAGTAAAGGAGAACCGGCATAATGATCTCATACTTAGCCAAATATTGGAAGCAGTCTAGTAGCAGAAGGTCAAGATTTTTCTCCCAAGGGGGAGATGGTATAGTTCGCTATCAAGGTAGGCTTTGTGTTCCCAATGTAGATGGGTTAAGGGAAAGGACTCTAGCTGAAGCTCATGGTTTGAAGTATTCTATTCATCCTGGTGCTACTAAGATGTACCGTGATTTACAAGAAATTTATTGGTAGAATGGTATTAAGACGGACATAGCCGAGTTTGTAACCAAGTGTCCCAATTACCAACAGGTTAAGGTTGAACACCAGAGACTGGTTGGTATGCTACTGGAGATCAGTATCCCTACTTGGAAGTGGGAGGTAGTGAATATAGATTTCATCATAAGGTTGCCTCGTACAAGCCATCACATGATTCAATCAGGGTCATAGTCGATCGCATGACCAAATCAGCCCATTTCCTACCTGTTAATACTTAAGATACGATGGAAGATTATGACAAAATGTATATTTGTAAGTTAGTAGGGCTTCACAGGATACCCTTGTCCATAATTTCAAAACCCTTGTCCATAATTTCAAACAGAGGCACACAATTCACTTCCCTGGCAATCGTTTCAGAAAGGCCTTGGTACAAATATTAAGCTTAGTACTGTTTTTCATCCGTAAATCGATGGTCAGGCTGAACGCACAATTCAGCCATTGGAAGATATGCTGAGGGAGTGTGTTTTAGACTTTAAGGGAAGTTGGGATGATCATCTACCTTTGATCGAGTTTGCCTATAATAATAGTTACCATGCTAGAATTTAGATGGCTCCATTTAACGCATTGTATGGGCGTAGGTGCAGATCACCTATAGGATGGTTTGAGGTTGGTGAAGATGTATTGGTAAGGCCAGATTCTATTCTCGAAACTATGAAAAAAGTTTAGTTGATTTGTTAAAGACTAAAGACTGCTCAGAGCCGACAGAAATTGTATGCAAATATAAGAAGGAGAGAGTTTATATTGATCCCTCCATTAGTGGTACCTAAATAAAGTCATTTGTTAAAAAAAGTTAATAGTGATTTCATAGTACCGTAACATGAATCCCAATAGATGTGTAATTTGTTGTAACAGGTGAAAAATAAGTTACAATAGGTAAGTGATCAGTTGCAACAGATTACTTACCTGTTGGGATTCATGTTACACTCCTGAAGCTGATTTCAACAGACGAGTCATCTATTGTAACAGGTGAATCATATGTTGCAATACATCTGTTGCAACAGATGGAGTGTCTGTTGGGATAGATGCTATAGTACTAAGGAACCTTTGAAGCTGATTCCAACAGATGAGTGATGTTGCAACAAATAATTAACTTGTTGCAACAGATGGCTTACCTGTTGCAACATACGATGCGTCTGTTGGAATCGAGTTCTGGTTCTGTTGCAACAGGTTACTAATCGGTTGCAACAAATATTTTTTCTATTGCAACATATGACCCATCTGTTGCAACAGATGGGTCATATATTGCAACAAATGACCCATCTATTCGATTCATATTACGGTACTATAGAACCATAAACATGAATCCAACATATGAGTTTTACATTGTAACAGATGGCTCTTTGGTCGCAACAGATGACTTATCTGTTTAAACAGATTACTCTTATGTTGCATTCATGTTCGCATGCTATCTATTGTTGAAAAAACAACACAATAGTAGTTAACCAGATAACAAATTCAAATAAAAATCATAATTTGATTTACCACAGTCTCCTATGAAGTAATGTCAAAGTGAAAAGTGATGTACGAAACAAAATTTGACCTAAGAAATTGGTCAAATAGCAGCAATAACGGTAACAACAACGACAACAATGGTCAACAAGAAAAAGATGAAGATGATAATGAAGTATAAGATGATGATAATGAAGTAGAAGATGATGAATAAAGCAGTAGCAACAATGAACAACAAAAATCGCTAAGAGAAAGAAAATAACAACGAATGACAAGACAGAGAAACACATCTTTTTTTTTCTTCGTTTTCTGTTATATTAACTAACATTTGGATCAAAGAGTAAATTTAAAATTTCCCCAACTTTCTTAATTCATAATAAAGTAATTGTCACCTGCAATCAATTATTAAGACTTGAGTCACCTACACCATATTTTCAAACTCTTTTGTCACTTTTAGCTCAAAGCCCCATAACAGTAGAACATTTTTAATAAAAAATAATTTAATAAATATCATTAATTTTTTATCCGATTAAACTATGATACAAAATGAAATGGAGAAATTACACATTATTAACCCGTAACAAAAACTATCACGTGAGACTTTAACATGGACAATATGAAACCAACAAAGTAGGGGACTCATTTACCAATTTTGTACAAAACAATCATTTCTTCTTTGGCTTTTTTAATCAGTAAATAGTGATTTCCCAACTACCATATTATTATTTTTAATTTTTTTTCAGTACTCGATATTCGTATTATATCCAATTATATTTAAGTTCATGCATTGCAGAATTTATTTCTATGGATAGTGCTTTTAATAGAATTTTCTTCGTTTTTAGAAAGTGAAGCTCGAAACTTTTGATTTAAGATGGAGAAATTTCAACCATCTTATCACACCTCCTATCAATGAAAAAAATTATTTTATTTAGTGTAGAAAAGATGTTTTGTCCTTCTTTTGGATTTAGGTACTTCTTTATATCAAATCTCAACACTCACAGGGTACAAATTAGTACGTATAAATCAACAAAAATTGTGCTACTAACAAAACGAATAGAGATATATGTTTTGGAATTAAGTTATTATATGTTTAGAGCATAACAATTTTTATAATTAATATATTTAGTCTAGATGATTAATAGTAACATGCCATAACAAATTAAGAGCCCGTATGAGCTAGGTGATCGAATTAATTAAAAAAAGACAAAAAAAAAAAATTATTATACTCTTTGTATTAATTGTATTTTTTTTCAAATTAATTTTAAGAAATAATAGTAAACATCATTTAATAGCAATATTATGGTAAAATAGTTATGTCAATAATTATTTTTCTTAACAAATATTTTAAGTCAAAATATAACAAGTAAAACGAATGGAGCGAGTACAAAAGTCACTTTTTACCACACATATTAATGCAATACCTACCTACAGGAGTTACTATTTACAACACATTAATTAGCTTAGATCATCCTCAATGTACAAACTGTTAACAACATCAGGTTAATATGGGAAACTCTTTCAATAATGGAGGAAGCATAATTCACCCATCGGACACTAAAGTTGCCAGTTTTAGCAATGTTTGTATAGGAAAAAAAAAAAACTCTTACTTATCGTTTTTAGTAATTTATACCCTATTTTATTAAAAAATAAAATAAAATAAGGTGTAAGTCGTAACGAGCAAATCATACATTACTCAACTATTGGGTAGTGCAAATGACAACTAGTTAGGAGAAGAAATTAAATCCATTGGGACACTGGACAGTCCCAGCTTGACTTGTGAAGTCATGTTCTAACTTGTTCAAGCTTTGTTGCTATCCTAGATCAGCCTCTGCTTGTAGCCAGTTATCCCCTAGTCAATCCATTTTCTTAAAACCTGTTTTGGACTGCTTGACATGAGCTGAGTGTCTTTTGGAAATAACTTGTCTACCTGCACGAGATAGAGGTAGGATTTGTATACTGCCCTCACGAGAATGTAGATGTCTGTTGTTGTTGTAGATGTCTTGAGTTTCTTGTGTGTGTTTTTTCCTACTTGTTCTCTTCTGATAAAGGTTTATGTACTTTTTATACATGATCAGATCTTGAAAACTTAACGAAAGCTACATGCATGGAAAGAGAAAAGGAAAATGAAGGGAAAAGAGAGGACAGAGAAGCAAACAGCTCATCGGTATTGTTATACAATATTTGTTTATATCTTTTTACATTTTGACATAATTAATTTAGTCTTGTAAGTGTGCTCCTTTTTTTTTTCGAGCTTAATCGACTTACACATGTTAATCGTCTTTTTTAAAAAAAGTTTCATGTAGTTTGTATAAGAAAAATGATTTTTCTTTTCTAGTGGGATAAGTTGTTTTAAGCGCAGGGATTCAATTTGGGTAACGTGTCCTTTTTATGGTTGGGTTTGATGTGCAAAATAATGTTTATAACGATTTGTTACTTAGCCTAACTCAACCCCAAAGACTAACTCAAGAGAGGAGGATTGCCCAAAATTCATATAAGAATCCGAAACTGTGTTGAAAATCAAATGACTGTGTTCAGTATCTATACCACAGACATCCATAGGATGACTTCCCTTTTAGAGTGGTCTATTGATAATGTACCTGCAGTAGACTCATTCCCCCCCCAAAATTTCGACGCCGAACTGAGTGGAAAAGTTGTTGAGCTAAACTTCCACTTGGAGAAATTAACAGTAGCAGTTGAGGGACCTAGGCAATCCAAGTAACTAAACTGCAAATTGGTTAGCTGGTCGCGTCATGGAGTGGGTCAGCAAAATAGTTTTAATGACAGTTTTTTATTTTGTAAAAGGCTGACACATATCTAAAACCAGTTGAATACCACCTGAATGTGTAGAGTGACTTTTTAGGTGAAATGGTAAAATTAGAGTGGTTTTTCTATTACAATACAAAGAAAAGTGACTTTCTCGAACAATTTTCATTGGTTGAGTCACCTTCTGAGAAATCTAACTCTTGTTTATTATATAAACTGTAACTATAGGACAAACATTGAGCTTATGCAGTAGGTTATTTTCAAGAAGGCCCTCTATATTTACGTTAGTTGCCTGTTAAGTTAGAGTAAAATTTGTCATGGCGAATATGTGCACTGAAAATTTTGATGCATATTTGGTCTTTTAGCAGGTATCATCTGCTGTGCTTCACGAGGACATTGTCAATCTTCTTGATTTCATAGAGAGGTTAAAGAACGAAGAAGATCAAATTGTTCTTGTTACGGATCAAATTGAAAAGCTGAAACTGGAGCTGACATTTTTGTCGGCATGTTTGCAGCTTTGTTATTACATTTCAGTTGGTTCTAATGCCGAAATGTCTTGCATATCATATGAGGTTCATGATCTGGTTCAGTCACTTTTTCATCAGAGTGGAGATGCCATGCTGGTTAAATTAAAGGATCATGTTGTTCCTCGCCTTCTTGAAAATATCAGAAGTTGTAAAATCTCAGATCATCATTCTGAATCAAGTGCCACCATGACTGAGGATCAGTTGGTTGAACTCCTGGACGCACTTCTTGTGAATCTGCATTATCTACCCGAGGTTCGTGCTGAGTTGCTTTTGCCATCAAGGACTCAATATGAGCTTCTTCAGAATGTTTTTGGTAATTTAAGAGGTTTTCATGGTCTCATAGTAAACGGTTGCATTGAGCGTAAGACAATTGAATGTGTCTTACCTCAGTTTCAACTTATGGCTGAGAGAGTAGGACACTTTTGTTTTTCCCTTTTGTCTTATCAACTTGATAAGACAGATGAAAAAGATGAAGATGAAACAGATGAAGATGAAGATGAAGTCTCTCAAGTCAATTCCATGCTAGTCCATCTACTTTTGAAGATAATTCCGGTTTCACTGGAGGTTATGCACATATGTTCTACAATATTGGAAGCTTCAAAGTCGGCAGAACTTGGATGTTTCAGTAAGAAGCTCCTAGAAGCATCTCCAGACATTCTTAGAGTACATCTGATTCACCTACAACAGCACATGGTTAATGCTATACCTCGTAGCACATCAACGTTCAACATTCATGTCATGATAGAGTTCCTATTGCTTTTATTTACAGATATGCCAAAGGACTTTATTCATTATGAAAAATTATTTGTTCTATTGGCACGTGTTGGAGCACTTATCAGGGAGGTGTCCATTCTCATTCACAACTTAGAAGAGAACACAAAGGATGAAGAGAATATGAACAAAATAAGTTGTGCAAGTCAAGACTTGCTGGAAAATATTGAACTTCTGAAGGAAGATCTCAAACATGTTTTCTTGAAAGTCCCTGCAGACTCATCTTAGCTCTGCTTCCCCATGAGTGATGGACCGCTCTTCATGACTCTTCTACTCAGAAACTTAAATGACTTGCTCAATTCCAATGCTTATTCAGTTGATTTGATAAAAGAAGAAATCGGTTGGGTGAAAGAAGACTTGGAACACATAAGATTGCTGTTTGGGAATGTGGAGCAAGAATTGCATAGAGATCTTTGGACTCGTGTTCTAGATGTGCCATATGAGGCAGAACATGCCATTAACTCAATTCTTGCCAGAGATCGTGGTCTCTTGCAGCTTATCTTCTTACTTCCTGATATCGTAGAAAAGGTCAAGCTTGTCAAAAAAGAGGTACAAGAGATCTTCAAGAACACGAGTATCATTTCTGCAAACTCTCCCAACAAGCCAGTTGAAAACAAGTTATCAATAACTGGTAAAATAATTGTAGGGTTTGAGGAGGAGACAGAGTGGATTATCAGGAAGCTCACCAGTGGACCAGCTGAGCTAGATGTCATTCCCATAGTCGGCATGCCAGGGCTTGGAAAAACTACTTTGGCTTACAAAGTGTATAATGATAAGTCTGTTGTTTGTCATTTCGACGTTTGTGCTTGGTGCACAGTTGACCAGGAACGTAATGAGAAAAAGTTGTTGCAGAAAATTTTCAATGAAGTTATTGGTCCGAAAGGAAGAGTCAATGAGGATGGCATAGACAATGACGTTGCTGATAAGCTACGGAAATGGCTGTTTGGAAAGAGGTACCTTATTGTCTTGGATGACTTGTGGGACACTGCAACATGGGATGAGCTGACAAGACCTTTTCCAACTGAATTTCAGAAAGGAAGCAGAGTTATTTTAACAAGTCGAAAAAAGGAAGTGGCTTTGCATGGAAAATGCCACAGTGATCCTCTTGATCTTCGATTGCTAAGACCAGAAGAAAGTTGGGAGTTGTTAGAGAAAAGGGTATTCGGAGAAGAACATTGCCCTGATGAACTAAAGGATGTTGGAGAAAAAATAGCCCAAAAGTGTGATGGGCTTCCTTTGGTACTTGATTTAATCGGCGGAGTCATTTCAAGGAAAGAAAGGAAAGAGGCTTTGTAGCTTGAAGTTCTCAATAATTTGAGTTCCTTTATTTTTAAGGATGAAGAGGAAGTGATGAAGGTTATACAATTAAGTTATGACCATTTGTCAGATCACCTAAAGCCGTGCTTTCTGTACCTTGCAAGTTATCCAAAGGACAAAGATATTAGGATCTCTGAGTTGAAAGATTTATGGAGTGATGAAGGACTTGTGGAAGCAACTGATTTGAGTGTGGAAGAAGTAACGGAAGTTTATGTGGATGAGTTAATTTCTAGTAGCTTGGTAATAGTGAGAGGTGGTAGGCACCCGACTTGCCAAATTCATGATCTTGTGCATGATTTTTGTTCGATAAAAGCCAGAAAGGAAAAATTGTTTGACTTGACAAGTTCAATTTTTCCGTCTTCCTCCTCTTCTTCACATCTGATGCTGCGTAGAAGGACCATTATTTATAATGAATACCTTCATTCGGGTGATACTTCTTCTTTGTTCAGTCCTTATATTAAACACCTCCTCTCTTTGCAGATAGACTCTGAATATCTGTATAACAGTGTTAGCTATAACTGGCACCTAAGACACCTGAGGCTTCTTAAAAGGTTGGATGTGCAGGGTATAATCTTGACAGATACTGTGCTGAATGAAATAGGCATGCTTGTTCATTTGAGGTTCTTAAGGATTACGATGAAGGCAAAAGCTCTCCCTCCATCATTTTCAAACCTCTGCAATCTAGAAAATCTATTGGTGGATAACAGTGAATCAAACCTGGCATTATCCCCTACTATCTGGAGTCTTGCAAAGCTACGATATGTGGACATTGTAAGTACTTGTTCTGTCTTTGATTCGGATATTGACAAACCAACAAAGTTAGAGAATCTGATATCACTAATGTGTCTCAAGCTTTCTTATTCGGTAGACTCAGAGAATATTTTCAAAAGGTTTCCAGTCTTCAAACCCTTGGATTCCACATGGATTGTTCAGTAGCAGAGCAGATATATTTTCCAAGATTGGATGTCCTTAATAAACTTGAAAGAGTTTATGCTCAATTTGAGTGCTGTGCGGATACACATGTACATCAGTTTGATTTTCACTTCCCTTCGAGCTTGAGAGAAGTGAACTTCAATGGGTTGGATCTGGCATCAGATGAAATGTCAAGAACTGGGAGATCACTACCCAACCTTCAAAAGTTGGTACTAAGTAGTGCAAGCATCCAGGGTGGAAAAGAATGGAAAATGGAACAAGTCACCTTCCACAATCTCAAATCTCTAGAACTGTTTCGTGTGTCTTTTTCTGAATGGCAGGTTACTGCTGATGAATCTTTTCCCGTTCTCGAGGAATTAGAAATAACATATTGTACTAAGCTTATAGAGATCCCAGAGAGTTTTGGAGATATTGCTTCGTTAAAGTTCATCTCAGTGTGGTTAAGCCCTCAGCTTAAAAAGTCGGCACTCAAAATTAAGGAATATGTTGAAGAAATGACCGGAGAAGACAAGCTTGAGGTAGAAATTGGGTCGTAATGGACTGACGTTACTTGTGTTCTTTATTAGAATGGATGAGATGTATGTATGCACAGTACAATATTTTACTTTTAATTTTTTCATGCTCCAAAAAGAATTGCTATTGGCCGTCTGTTTTGAGTATAATATGAGATATGAACAATACAAGTCTTAAGAATGGTCTTATAACATAATTTTCCCCTTCAAGGAATTGAACTCACTAGCAACATACCTACTAGTATACTCTCATAAGTAGGTCAGGGGCAGATTATACAAGACACTATTTATTTGAGTCGATCGGAGAATCTAAATTTTTTGTGTTAAAACTTACAATTTATACTCCCCTTCACTTTTACATGTCACTTATTTTTAACATGAATTTTTATTTTCTCATGTTTTACACTTAGCATTAATTGTTTATTCTCCAAACCATTGTCAAAATATAACCCTGAACATCAATTAATAGGGGTGGATAGTAAAATAGTCATGTCAATAATGATTTTCTTAATGAATGTCTCATTGAAAAGTGAATGGAGGAAGTGTCTTTTAAATGGGTGGGGGTCCTTTACAAACACTAAAAAGCAACTAATCTGTAATTCAATTTTGTTTTTGTTTTTTTTGGTTTCTCAAACTGTTTGGTATCCATATCAAAATTTGTTTAGTTTCGAATTCTCTCATTGCAAAACTTATTTTTATGGGGATGTTTTCAATAGGAATTTTTCTGTTATTATAGGCTCAAACCAGGGTGTCCAATATCCTCATCGAAGCTCAACTAAATTCGAATTTACGTATTGCAGATCTTATTTTTAGAGGCAGTGCTTCTTGTAAGATATTTTTTCATTATCTTTTGGACACTTACTAGACTTAATCTTTTGTTGTTGTAAGAGATGCAATGTTTGAACAAAAAGTCAGAGGTGTAAAGATATGATTTTTGGGCTCAACTCAACTTCAAAAGTTCACTCGTGAGTGGAGGATTGCCCAAATCCATATAAGCAGACCAATAGTCCATTCCCCAACTAATGTGAGACTCGATCCAACTCTAGCACCCCCTTCAAACCCCGGCCAAATTGGAGCATGGACCGGAAGGGAGTCATCTTAGGTCCTTCCTTATCTCCAGGAAAATCATTTTTAGTACATTAAAGTAACTTCATTCCTACATTAAGTTCCGTTTCAGTTTATATATATATTTCGGATTACTTCAACATGTATAATCCTCTTTGCAGTGAGCTCATTTGATTTGCCCTTCTCGAGCTGGTTGTTGTAATAATGAATAACAATCATTAAGTCGCTTTTATCTCAAGTATTTGAAATGGAATATGTTTATCTTTAAGTTGTTCCCAAGTACAATTCTGGCTTTTTAAAGTTATGAGTTTGTCCCCAACATTATCACTTCACATGTACGAGATAGTCACTTCAATTTCGGAAACAAAGCTCAAGTTAGTGCTACTCATCTAAATGATTCTATTGAAAGGCTTAAAGCCATCTACCATGAGCTTTTGAACGATAACAAAGGATAAATGTTTGATTTTGCAAGAGAAAAATTACTGTATATACGTTAAGAGCTACATATCTAAGATGCCTTTAGCTGTGGCGTATACTTGGATCTGAGGAATTAAATAAAATTTAAGATTCTTATTTTTAAAATAGCAATTGATGCATGATCGAATTGGATTTTTGACCATCGAGCGATTTGTTTCTTATACTTTGGTTATCACATTATTTTATTGTGGTTGCTGTTCTTTTTTCCTGAATGCTTTGTATTGCTTTCTCCAGTATTTGTTTTGTCTTCCTTTCTTTTGTATGTTCATTTATACGTGTTACCTGAGATGGGAGTCTTTCGGACCCAGTCTTTATACCGCCACAAGGTAGGGTTAAGGTCAGCGTACACTCTACCCTCCCGGACCCAATTGTGAGATTTCTCTTAGTATGAAGTTGTTGTTGTTGGACCATCCTTTCAGGACGAATCTTTTGTTCACAAAACAACTATGTCGACTAGACTAGACTATTTTGGATTCCTTACATTGTTAGTGCACAATACATCAACTCGTTTGAATATCCAGCCAAAGCAAAATTCTTTGTTTTTCTTGTCGGAAACCGGCAAAAGGGTCAAGATTTATATATGGTCATTGAACGTTACCTATTATAATAAGATGACTATCTCTGATAATATATTTGTTCTAATTCGATTTTGTACTAAAGCATTTGTTCTAGTTATTATACTTCATTACATAATTTTAGTTAGTTCAAACTAAAAAAGGTAATGGAAATTATCTTATACTTCCTAGACTTGATTTTTTGTTGTTGTAAGAGATGCAATGTTTGAACTAAATGGCAAGATTGGAGGTGTACATATTTGGTTTAACTCAAAGTTAGCTGGTGTTCATATAAGTAGACTACCAGTCCATTTTCTAATTGATGTGGGACTCTAACACCCCCTTCACACCTAGGCCCAACTGGAGAATGGACGTGAAGGGAGATCTTAGGTCCTAATCTCCAGGCAAATCACTGTAGTCTGTTACATTTCACATGACATGCCCATAATCTGAAAGATAGTCCAGATAATGAGTTAGTTTTAAATAAAAGGGTCAAATATGTCCTTGAAATATTTAAAATGAGTTAGTTTTACCCTTTGTTACGTTTTAGCTCAAAAATATCATCGTCGTTAATGTTTTTGACTCAAATATGTCCTCCAACTAGTAGAACAGCTCAAGAGTAACCTTACTCAGGCTGCATCAAACAAGGAAACTGGTCTTATTTTACCTTTTAACTATTCGAAATGTGAAAATTTTGCCCTCCATTTGAAGTCTTGGACAAATGCTCTATAAAAACTTGAGTTTGAGATTAGTTTGACAATTTTAAGTGACATTTTTATACAATGTCAATTTTATGTTGGGTCAAACCCATCGATAGGACCTCAAACTTTTCCCAAAAATTTACTTAGGCTCTAAACTAAGACTTGTACCTATCAAACCCCTAAACCTAGGGGGTGGGCGTTCGGTCAGTTCGGTCTGATTGTTTAATATCGGTTTGGTTTATCGGTTTTCGGATTGACAAAAATGACATCCGTAGCCAAACCAAAATAAATTCGGTTTAGTTCGATTTTTACAAATTCGATTCGATTATTTCGGATTTTTATTTTGGTTTGAAATATTAAAGTAGTTAGCCTCTCTTTTTCTTAACTGAGCATTTAAAATTGATGGAGTTTTTATAAAAAATATTTTTTTCAAACCTGTTTTTCATTCCCAAATATAAATAACTCAACATGGATGAAACGAAATAAAATAATCATAAGCTTAACATAATACATAACGTCATTAATCATTACATATAATATAACCTTGCATAAATAATCTACAAAACAACATAAAACTCATAAAAATAATCCATGAAACAACATACTTTCTTCATAAATAGTCCATAAAACAGTCCAAAGTCACCAAAATAGTCTATAAAACATAACAATTCATAAACAGCTTGCGGCGTATTCGAATTTGTTGTTAAATTTTAATTGTGAATATGAATTACTAAATATCATATATATATATATATATATATATATATATATATTTGCCCAATCAGCTAAAATTTCAAGTGTGTGTAATACACACAGGATGATGTGGCAAAAAAGGCTAATTAAAAGTTGACACGTGATATTGTGGGTGTAATAATTATTAAAAATTAATTATAATTTAAAAAAAATGTTCCTTCAAACCCCCCCCCCCCCAAACCCACCAATCCCCTTCAAACCCCGTCCTCCACACCACCCCTTTCATTCTTTTCTCCATAAAGATGAATTTAAAAACAAAAAAGAAAAAAATCACACTAGTTCACCCACTGCCCCCCTCCCCCTTTCCATTCTTCTTCTCCATTATTTTGCAAGAAG
>NC_061115.1:209433697-209446258 GCF_002878395.1 Capsicum annuum | reverse complement strand
AACTTAAAAAAAAAAAAAAAAAAAAACAGTGAAGTTCTCATGATACTTTCTTCATCAAGGATACCAATTTCTTCATTTTTTTTGTAAGAAAATGATTTCCCATTATATTGGATTTGAGTTATTTAAGTTTATAAAACATGTAATTTCGAACAATCTTAAAATTTTGAAGTTAATTTTTCGGCGAGTCTCACTGAAAAATGCATTCAAAAATAGCTAAAGAAGATGACTGAAGTCGTGGTTTGCAAAGGAAGGCATTGATGATGGAGGGTTGTGAAGAAGATGATGAATGGGAGGCAGGGATTGCGAAGAAGATGATGAAGGGGAGGGGGCGGGGTGCTATTTTTATTTTTTTATTAAGAAATTATAATATTTAAAAATAATATTAATAAAATGATTTAAATATAAACTTTTTAATTAAAAAAATAAAACATTATATAATCTACTGTTCACGTGCTCACACTCTCCTTGCCAAATCAGCATTTTGTACCTGATAGGTATCAATTTTAGTACTTAAGGGGCCTGATAGGTAAAGATCTTAGTTGAGGGGTCTACGTGAATTTTCAGGATAAGTTTGATGGGTTTATATAAAGTTTAATTACCTGCATTAATTTTTCAACTAAATATTTATTCTACTGCATTCTTTTAAAATTATTATACCAGCAGACCTCGACTGAAACATAGGACGACTTAAAGACATCAAGAAACAATTGTCAAACACGGAATCTAAAAAAGCTAAAATGTCACATCATTCGTCTCATAACAAAGGAGGTATTAAAAAGGACTTAAGAGCTTAATTTCAAAAGTCAATGAATTACTATTTAAGTCTTCTTCTTGTTTCTATTGGGTGGCCTTTGAAGTTTGTCATTAGCAAATTAATTACTTCAACTTCTTTCTTTAAACAGCTTTTCTTTCTGTCACACAACTATTTTTCTGATTCCCTGAGTTTACTTTCTTCAGACAAGCTTAATCCTAAACTTCAAGGTATGATTATGTTGGAATAATATTTGGGTGTTATACTTTCTTCTTTACTAATTACTTAAAATTTGCTATATTGACATTTCTGGTGTTAATTAGAGACTAATAAAGATTTTTATGTACTTTTTATACATCAGATCTTGAGAATTGCGTACATGGAAAGAGAAAAAGAAAAATGAAGGAGAAATAGAGAAATTAGCAAGCAACTCATTGGGATGTCATTCAATATTTGTATTTATACTTATATTGACCAGGATGAATATTTGCTTTATTTATCTTGCTACTCTTTTGTCGTTATTTTTCTTTATACATCCCAGATCGCCCAGTGTAATCACACTGGGTATGTTGTTCGTACTAAAGTGAATGATTTTTCATTAAAGGCTTTTGAAACTTGTGGTTCTAAACATGTCGGTGTGTACAAAAGCATGTCATTAAGGGTATGAACAAGAAGTTTTAAGTTAAATTGTTTCCAAAATGGAAAGAGATTTTGACCAGTCATCCAGCCTATTCAATTAACAAAAATAGAACCCATTTTATGCATAATTTGAAAGAAAATTTCAAGCCTAAGCTATGTTGGTCGGAAGATGGGGGCGAGTGGTGGTCGTGGTTCCGTGGAGCTAATATAGTGATGTAGAGAGTAGTTGTGTGGTGATTGCAATTGTAGATGTTTATAATTGGTGAGAAGTGAAGATGGTTGGGGGTTTGGTAAGGTGACAAAAAAGTTTTAAAATGAAGTGTAGGTGACACAAGTCTTAATTATTAGTTGGAGGTGATAATTACTTTATTATAAATTTAAAAAGTTGGAGAAGTTTGAAAATAACTCACAAGTTTTTAAATTTATACTTTGATCCCAATGTTTACCTAAAATAATGAAAAACGGAGGAAAAAAAGGTGTTTCTCTCTCTCTTCTCATCCATCGTTGTTTTCTCTCTCTTAGCGATTTTTGTTGTTCATTGTTTCTGTTGCTTTATTCATCATCTTTTGCTTCATTATCATCATCTTGTACTTCATTATCATCTTTATCTTCTTCTTGTCGACCATTTGTTGTTGTTGTTGTTGTTGGTACAGCGCTACTGCTGCGATCTGACCAATTTCTTTTGTCAAATTTTGTTTGCTACATTACTTTGTACTTTGACATTACTTCATGGGTGACTTTGGTAAGTAAAATTATAATTTTTATTCGTATTTGTCATTTGGGTACACTTTTATTTTTTCAACAATGGATAGAACCCCGATCATGAATCCAACATAAATGCCCATAATTTAACAGATCAATCATCTGGTGCATCAGATGAGTAATCTGTCGCATTAGAAGATTTATATGTTGTATTAGACTGTTTATCTGTTGCATCAGAAGATTTATCTGTTGCATCAGACGTATTAACTGTTGCATCAGGATGTTTATCTGTTATACCAGACTAATTATCTGGTGCAACGAATGCTTAATCTGTTTGGAACAACACAAATCAGTCGCTTGCTATTGCTACAGGATTCAAAATTATTCCTTACATCCAATTATCCGTCTCAAATTTTCTAATTCGATTTCTCATTTTACTTGTTTTTTTCATTAATCAAGAAAAGATTAAAAAAATTCATGTTTTACCCTTTGCATTAATAATTTTTTTCTTCAAATTAAAATGGAAATATCATTTAATAGAGGTACTATACGCCGACCGACGTTAAAAGCTTTCTTCTCTTATGAAATTTCGATTGAATAGCAAACAATGGTTATTTCAAACACGTCTACTGTCCCACCAACTGATCAGTGGGTTATGGTAAACTAGACATGTTATTAATTATTTTTCTTAATCAATGTAGCATAATTTGAGACGGAGGGAGTACGAATTAAAACGTTAAAGCCAAGCAACAAACTAGTCATCTGTTGAAACAAACTATTTATCTGTTGCATCAGACTTCTTATCTGTTGCAACATGAGTAATCTGTTTTGAACAACACATCAGCTCCTGCCACAAACCCAACAGATAAATCTTGCTATTGCTACTGGATTCTAAATTATTCCTTTTTACGTCGAATCGTCGACTTGTTTGTTGAAAAGATAATAAACAGAATGAAAATTAAATATGAATTAAAATGCCAAAGATCAAACATAATTTTTTATTAAACAAAACCAAATAAAAATACATATAATAGACTAAAAGAAAAATAATAATCTAATTATTATTTTTATTATTATTATTATCATCATCATCATCATTGACAGTCGGCCAATCTTCAACCGGAAGTAGCAAGGCCCTCCTCAGTCTGCGTATCTCACGGAGCATTCTTGCTCTAACTCCTCCCAATTCCCATTGTAGGTCACGAACTTGATTCTGAAGTTCATTCACGGTGTCTTGCAGAAAAGCAACGTCCTACACTGGATCAGCCATAATCTTCTAGAGTGTAATATGAAAGACAAGATGCAATAAATAAATAGAGTGTAGTTGAATGAACGATTGACTAAGGAAGGACCTATTTATAGAGGATTGAATTTGAATGAGAGGCAAAAAGGCGCGACTATTCACCTCCATTCATTAATTACATTTTTGATTAAATTAAGAAAATAAATATTGTGATAAGTCATGATTTTTCAGATTATTATTATTAATTAGTTCTTTCCAAGAATCATTTTTATTGAGTTGTGGCAACAGATCTATATCTGTTGCATCAGATAATACATCTGTGACAACAGATATATCATCTGTTACAATAAATATAAAATATTTTGTATCAGATAACCTATCTGTTGCAACATATAATCTAATTGTTCACCTCCATTTATTAATTACATTTTTGATTAATTTGAAAAGTAATGACTTAATTAAATTAAGAAATATTGTGATAAGTCATGACTTTTCAAATTATTATTATTAATTAGTTCTTTTCGAGAACCGCTTTTATTGAGTTGTGACGACAGATTCGATATCAGTTGCATCAGATAAATCAGTTGTGACAACAGATATATCACTGTTGCAACAATAGTGAACATGTTGCATCAGATAATATATTTTTTGCAACATATAATCTACTTTAAAAAAAATATCATCATATCATTAATCCAAATTTGCTTAATTTTTTATTTTATAAATAAAAAACACCTTTTCAAATTCTTTAATAAAATAATAACCATTTTTATTTTCTGGCAACAAATTGTATATCTGTTGAATCTGATAAACCATCAGTTGCAACAGATATATCATCTGTAGCAATAAATAGACGTTCTATATTAATATCTTTTTTGATTTTTTCTAACAACTAATACATCAGTCGCAACAGATAGGGAAGTTGATGCAGCAACACTGATGAATGTATGTGTTTTATTTTTAGACAAAAAGTCACAATCGATCACCTTGTTTTTCTTTATCTTAACAATCATCATCATATAAGTTAATTAATCCAATATTGTGACTTTTTTTTATTATATAATAAATAATTTTAAAAAATAAATTCAAAAACAAAAATAGTGAAAAGTCACATCAGTTATTAAAATTAAATAACCATTCTTTTACGGTTATAAATTGTGTTTATCATTTATTTTCTTATTATTTATTTACAAAATATTTTTCATATTGAATAATCGGAAAGTTATGTCTTTTTCACCCTCTCAATAACAACAATAACCCTTTTTTATTAATAACCATCAGGTACAACATATGATCTATCTATCGTAGCAAATTAACCTCTGTTTACACAAATTGCTCAATCCTTACCATCAACCGTCGACATGTTTAGAAAAAGGAATAAATAGAATGATTATTAAATACTAAATAAGAATTAAAAATTCAAAGTCGACAACAAAATGAAATGAATGTTCATAGATTTTTGAATCCCTTGGGTAGATCCGATATACAAAAGGAGGAAAATACATGCACTAAAATAAAAAACATTACCTAATTATTATTACTACTATTATTATTATTGTCAATCGGGCATTTTTCATCCGGAAGCCTTACTCCGAAGTCAGCCAAATCTCTCTAGAGTTTATCAAACTGCTTTTGAAGTTCACGCAAGGACTCGATATGAATATTCTTGTACGAATCTGGATCATCCATATTTATAAGGAGGGACCTATTTATAAATTATTGTATCTTGAAAAGAAAAGAAAATTGCTTTAAAATAAATCTAAAAGATGGGTAATCTGTTGCAAAATATATTCTTTCTGATAGACAACTTACAACATACTGCAATCTTTTGCAACAGATGTGTATATCTGTTTGATTCTCCAACAGATACGTCATATGTTGCAACAGGTTGATCTTCTATGGTAATAGATGTCTCCAATTATTTGACAATATAAACAGATGTGTCATCTTTTGCAACTAGCTAGTCGTCTGTTTATTCAATTTAAGCCATAGATGGGCTGGAAAAAATAAGGTGCGTGCAGATGGATCTACTATCATATGTGTGGGAGTTAAGTATGTATTACTGATAAGGTCACCGGGACAATATACACAAAGTATAATATTTTTGTGAATGCATTTTTTAATCGATTAGGCATTGATCATTCAAACAAGATCCTACATTAAACCGTTAAGTTTGATGGGTTCGAAATTGATAAGGCTGGGGACCTCATGAAGATGGTACAGATACCCTGTTACGAATTACTGATGGTTGTTGCTCGTGTTTATGCGTGTCAAGTTTTGAGAAAGGATCAATATTTGTCGTCACTACAGAAAACCAATAGTGATTGGACTTAACTTTAAGTGTGCATTGGACCCTTAGAGGGCCCTCGAAGTCTCGCACTGCATCAAACAAGAATGGAAAATCAATAGAAATTCCCCTGGCCAAAATTTATATGGTTGGGTTGCTCGCTCGGGGTGATGATTATATTTCAGAAGGTATGGTAGAAGAATGCCTTCGAGGAAAAATGGGTGGTTGATGGAAGACTATACCATCTGAGAGCTAATTGAAGAAGAGAAATAGGGTAGAAAGTAACTTCTAACGAATCTGGCCGATGAAATTATCTTAAAAGATACGAAATCTGAATCAAGTGCAAATCTGAAAGTGTATCCGGTAATGTAATTTCATCTGTTGTCTCTATGAAAGAAAAATAATGCAGATGGACACTTTGTTAGAGAGCTGTGTGGTCGGGATTATCACCTAGATAGAAAATAGGAGAAGACCAACAAAGCAGCCTCACAGGCATCGAGGGTTGAAATGATGTACAACAAGTCTAGAAAACTTACGCCAACAACAACTGCAGTCAAAATAAGGAATCTAAGCGAAGGCAACAGTTTCTGAATTTTAAATTTCATCCCATGCCTTCTTGTTTGTGTTTTCGATCAGGTCCACTGTCGTTGACCTGATCGGAACCACGAATGAGATTAAAAGGCAAATAGAGTATCATTACTTCCTTAGCAATATGGATTAATTGATTGTTTTTTCTTGCCTTAGCATGCTTTCAACATTTCTTGGAGAAGATCAGATGTTTGCTATAGTATGTGAATCTCGATAATTTTCAAGCTTGCCTTTAGCTTGTTGATTCTATATTCAAGCTGGTCGTTGTCATCTTCAAAGTTGGTAAAGAGTTTCCCATTACTTGTGAGATCGATCAGGAACACTACCTTCAAAGTTGTGGCATTCTAGAAGCCCTTCAGAACACTTTCTTCAGAAGCCTTAAAGGATACATAGAGGGTCGTTGTGTTTGTTTTAGGTCAAAATATGTTATGCACGTTGAAGATGTTGTCCCAATAGTTGAACAAGACACTTTTATCGAGCGTTTCTCCATGCATCTTGCTCAACCAATTTGATAAATTAATATGCAAAGAGTTACATAGCATGTGATCTAAACCGACTCTACCAAGCCTATCAAACATTACGTAACTCCGAGCTCATTACCCTATCAAAAAAATATGCCCGAGTTAGTGCACAAATCAAAGAATCTCAATCTGTCAGCCTTTCTGCTAATCACTCTTCTTTAATATAGATCACAAGATATCTGCTATGCAAAAGTCTACACCGTCGCCAGACATGCTTGCCAGGGACCAATTCTTTAGAAGGCATCAACAGATATCTTTGAAAGAATTACTCCCAGGCAAGCATGTCTGGCGACGGTGTAGACTTTTGCATAACAGATATCTTGTCATCTATATTGGAGAAGAGCGATCAGCAGAAAGGTTGAGAGATTGAGCTCATTCGATTTGTGCACTAACTCAGTCATATTTTTTTGATAGGGTAATGAGCTTGGAGTTAAGTAACGTTTGATAGGCTTGGTAGAGTCGGTTATCACACGCTATGTAACCCATGCTTACTAATTTATCAAATTGGTTGAGCATGATGAATTGAGCAACGCTCGATAAAAGTGTGTTGTTCAACTGTTGGGACCACATCTTCAATGTACATCAACACATTTTGACCTAAAATAAACACAGCGACCCTCCATGTATCCTTTAAGGATTCTGAAAAAAGTATTCTGAAGGTCTTCTAGAATGCCATAACTTTGAAGGTGGTGTTCCTGATCGAGCTCACAAGAGATGAGGAACTCCTTACCAACTTTGAAGATGGCAATGACCAGTTTGAATACAGAATCAGCAAGCTGGAGGCAAGCTTGAAATTATCGAGATTCACATACTACAGCAAGCATCTGATTTTCTCCAAGGACTGTTGAAAGCATGCTAAGGCAAGAAAACACAATCAATTAATCCATATTGCTAAGGAAGTAATGATACTCTATTTGCCTTTCAATATCGTTTGTGGGTTCGATCAGGTCAACGGCAGTGGACCTGATCAGAAACACAAACAAAAAGGCATGGGAAGAAATTTAAAATTCAGCAATCGTCGTCTTCGCTTAGATTCTTTATTTTAACTGCAGTTGCTATTGGTGTAAGTTTTCTAGACTTCTTGTACATCATTTCAACCCTCGATGCACGTGAGGCTGCTTTGTTGGTCTTCTCCTATTTTCTATCTAGGTGATAATCCCGACCACTCAGCTCCCTAGCAAAGTGTCCATCTATATTATTTTTCTTTTAGATAGACAACAAACGAAATTACATTATCGGAAATACTTTTATATTAGCACTTGATTCAGATTTTGCATCTTTTAAGATAATTCCATCTGCCAGATTCGCTAGAAGTTACTTTCTACCCTATGTCTCTTCTTCAATTAGCTCTCAGATGATATAGTCTTCCATTAACCACCCATTTTCCCTCGAAGGCATTCTCCTACCACACCTTCTGGCATATAATAATCACCCCAAGTGAGCAACCCAATAATATAAATTTGGGCTAGGGCAATAACTATATTGATTTTCCATTCTTGTTAGATGTAATGCTAAGCTTCGAAGGCCCTCTAAGGGTATAATGCACCCTAAAAGTTAGTCCAATCGCTATTGAATCTCTTTACAATGTCACCAAAACTAGATCCCTTCACAATGATTGACAAATAAACATGAGTAACAACCGACATTAAATCTTAACAGGGTATCAGAACCATATTCATGGTCCCTCAGCCTTATCAGTTCAAACCTACCAAACTTAACTGTAAAATTGTAGACATCTTGTTTGAATGATCTATGACTAATCAGTAAAAACAATATTAACAAAATTAGTGCACTCTATGTCTGTTACCACGACATTATCAGCAATACATACCCCCCACATATGAAGTGGTTCCATCTGCATGCAACTTATTCCTCCGAACCCATCTTTACTGCAGCCTCTTATTATGGTCTGGCAAAAGTTGATCAACTGTTATTTCCTTATATCTACAAAAAAGAGGAAAAAAAAGATGTCCCAGAAAGAATATTATCCATCTGTTGCAACAGATGTATAGTCTGTTGCATCAGATGTGGAGTCTGTTGCAACAGATGTGGAGTCTGATGGAATACATCAAACCAGCTTTTCTGGTGGTTTAATTTGTTCTAACAATTTCTCCATTTGTTGCAACATCAACAACAGAATAAACTACAAATAAAAAATATCAACAACAAAGAAACAACAACATTTGTTTCAACAACATCATCAACAATAAAGAAGTAACATCATTCGTTCCAGAACCATCAACAACACCACACCACAAGTTCCAACAATGCCAATCCCACCAACAACATCAATTACTGCATCAACAATAAAGAAACAAATAAAATATATACAAAAAAATGATACTGCCAACAAGACTTTTAAACTTCTCCCAACAAATGAGTTTTTTCGCATATTGTAATAAATATTCTCAGTTTGTTTATTCAACACTTAAAAGTTCCTTCAATTTTTTTTAATAAATATGATATGAGTAAATAGTAATTAAATAAAAAAATAGATTTAAATAACTTGTAAATAAGAATACGGGAATGAAAAAGCAACAATGAACCATACCTTAATATCAAAAAATGGATCAAAACAGCAATTTCAATCGAGGAAAGATATGGATCGGTTTAGATCCAAAAGGATCTTTATGAGAAGAGAAGAGAAAAGAGAGAAAAAAGGTTGTGACCCTAACGAGGAGAGAAAAAAAAATGAGAGTGGAATAAAATAAACTGCAGCTGAAGGAAGAGATGAGATATTTTCTATAGATGTATTGTGTACGTAGACGTGGGGGTTTTCAATATTCATTAATTACTCCCTCCGTTTCATTTTAGTATATTTACTCAAATTTATATTTTCAAAGCATAATTAATAAGGCTAATTTGGTAAAATAAACCCCTTATAAATACTTTCTTAATAGGAGTACCAAGTTAAAAAGGGTCAACTATTTTGAAACGGAGGGAGTAATATTCATTAATTTCATTAATAATTTGAGGGGCACGAGGAAGACTAAGACTAGTGACATTGAAAAGACAAGATAAGACTGCTCAATGAACTCACTTTTGAGATATCCAAGAAACATTTTTTACCGCCTTTAGTAGTAAGTACTACTACTTGATACATTATCTACTCGGACCAGAAGCTTGCTTTAAATTTAAAAGAGAAAAAAAAATTTCAAACAAATATATCATCTGTTGTAACATATATAAATATTTGTTTAGAAATTCGAACATCTTAGTCATCTGTTACAATAGATATCAATATCTATTTAAAAATCCCAACAGCTCATTCATCTGCGACAACAGATGAAAATGTCCATTTGATAATTAATTAAATCAAATATGTCATCTGTTACAATAGATATAAATATCTGTTTGAATATTTCCAACAGCTCAGTCATCTGTCACAACAGATGCAAATGTCTATTTGATAATTAAATCATATATGTCATCTATTGCAATAGATATGAATATCTGTTTGAAAATTTTCAACAGCTCAGTCGTTTGTTGCAACATATTTTATTGCAATTGATTTTGGTGGAAGTAGGGATGATTGAATAATCTCACAGGGTTAACTACAAATCCAATCGAGTCTTTGTACTTGCATGGTATTGGTATTGCGTTCCTCCCGATCCGAGTTGTCGATCAATCACTCTGAGTTGAAATGAGTTCTCATCAACTCAATATTAGGATAGTGATAGTACCTAATTCGATTTAGGTGGAACTAGGGATGAATGAATGAGCTCACAAGGCCAACTACAAATCCAATCGAGTCTTTGTAATTGCATAGAGTTGGTATTGCATTCAACCTAACCCGAGTCGTCGATCGATTACTATGAGTTGAAATGAGTTCTCATCAACTCAATGTTAGGATAGTGATAGTACCTAATTTGATTTAGGTGTAACTAGGGATGAATGAATGAGCTCACAGGGTCAACCACAAATCCAATCGAGTATTTATAATTGCATGGTGTTGGTATGGCGTTCATCCTGACCCGAGTCGTCGATCGATCACTCTGAGTTGCAATGAGTTCTCATCAACTCAATGTTTAAAAACTATATCTTTTAAAATTTTTAAAATTAATTAAGATCAATTCGGACCAAATTAGCAATTTCAAAACTTGTAGTTCTTTTCCAAAATTACAAATCAACCAATACAAATCATCCATTTGCATGAAAAACTTTTCATTTCAAATCTTAAGTTCTCTCTCTTCTCTCTCTCTCTCTCGGGGTCTCCTCTCCCTCTCAACAATACAAACAACAACTACTCAACATATTGCTCAACCTTTCAAAATAGGTCAATTTTTTTCCAATTTACGACTCTATATAGTTATTATTTTTTACTTTATTTCCATTTGTATCCGTCATTTTCTCTGTCTTCGCAGTCAACAAAGTTTGAGAAGATTTCTACATTTGTTCTTTATTCTTAAAAAAATAGGGTTTTTTAGTTAATGATGAAAAAGAAGACTTTTAGTTGTGTTATCTTCGAGAATGGGTTAACAATTTTGAGTTTTGATGCTAAAAAGGTAGGAAGCACCTGAGAAAACCCTAGTTTTTCTCTCAGTGTTTTGTTGACAGTCGTGGTATTGTTAGATGGTGTTTGTGGTGTTAGAGGTGGCTGTTATTGGTGGTGTTGGTATTTGTGTTTTTTGGCGGTGGTGTCGGTGGTCTTGGTGTTGGTATTGGTGGCATTGGTGGTGTTCTTTGTGGCATTGGTGGTGGCAATGGTTGTGGTGGTGGTGGTCCATCTATTGCGACGGGTAAAAGATCTGTTAGGAGATATTAAATAGGTCTTCAACCAGATTTCCCATCTGTTCCAACTGATGGGTTATCCGTTGGAGTATTTTCTTGTAATGTGTCATAGAATAATTTATTAAAATTTGTCCATCTGTTGATACAGGTGGAATATCTATTGGGATATATTAAATAGGTATTCAAACAGATTTGGGTTCCCTATCTGTTCCAACTGATGGGTTGTCCGTTGGAGTATTTTTTTTTTTAGTTATGTAATGTAGAATAATTTATTGAAATTTGTCTCAACTTTTTTTAAAAAAATTATGCAGACATCAAATGCAATGTATTTTTTGTTTTTCTATTATTTGTAGTTAAAAGATGTCTCCCAAAAGAAAAAAAAACTGAAAGTAGGGAAAGTAGACCAACTTCTGATCACCAAACAAAAAAAGGCTAGAGTACAGATAGATTTGGAAGAACTTCCAGAACAATCTCAATAAGGGCAAAATGAAGCCGAGGAAAGTGATAACTCCTCCTCACCAATGGGGCTTGAAATAATATCGAAATTCCATCATAATTCTGGCAAAACTATTAGTATTGACAAGTTTCGAGTTGTGATGCCAATGAATAGCCCTAAAGTAGTATTTGGTGATATTGTACTTAAATGTCAGTTAGGGAAACCTTTTGATGAACTTAGGAGTATTATCAAGAAGGAAAACATAGATACTTTTTAAGAAGAGCTGCTTTGCATACTTTCTTGAGCTTTCTGGGGCACGTCCTTTCCTTTTCCCAATGACCTTGGTATATGGCCTTCTCAAGCGCAGTATCAAGTATATAGGGGATGATGGAGGTCCGAAGGAGGGTATAAAAAAATGGATGAAGTCTGGATCAACTACTGTGTCATACTGGTTTGTTTTGGATTGAAAGAGTTTGCCATAGTGACGGGCTTGAGATGCGGTCGTCCAGAAGAACCTCTCATCAAGAAAACACCCCAAAAAGGGTTCAACAAATGCAAGGTAAAAAAAGATGGGTTGTTGGGCATTGTTGGACCTAGCTACAGAGTGGAGGATTTGATGGCGGATCTCAAGAATAAAGACATACCAAAGCACTACAGGGAGAA
>NC_061115.1:209429139-209433597 GCF_002878395.1 Capsicum annuum | reverse complement strand
ACCAAGTGATCTCCCATCTTAGAAAAGTATAAAGCTATCACCAACCCTAAAGGCCCGAGAAAATTTAAAAGTGATGTACCTCCTTCATTTCTGTCGCCAAAACAAAAGACTATGCACATCATCCTAATCCCTCAGAGATGACCTAATGACCCAATGGGATATCTCTTCCTAAGAAAAGCTTCTCGGTGTTAGGTTCACCTCTTACCACCTCATCTAAAACCTCCAAAAAGCTTTTCATCTCTTCCTCGTCCAAGCGTACACGTGCAACGTAAGCACTAACAAAATTCAAAGAAAACCCTCCAATGTCTAATTTAATCAACATCATCTTGTCGTTAACGCTCCTAACCTCTACCACTTGATCCCTGAGCTCTTCATCAACTAAGATACCTACTCAAATCCAATTCCTCATACTCCCTGAGAACCACAACTTATACCTGTCTACTTTTTGCGTCTTTATGTACCTACCCATTTCATCTCTTAGACACAAGATATTCTAATATACCATTTCCTAAGAATTCTCACTAGCTCTATGGACTTTCGCTATAAAGTCCCAATATTCCAAGACTATTCTCAACCTAAAGACTTCCTTAACCCACTAATCCCTCCCACGCCCTGCCCTACCACTGCCACCACCCTTAACCCAGAAGCTGATCTCGACTCCAACCGCAGCCCTGACCTCGACCTCGACACCAACCTCAACCCCGACCAACCCTAATCTACCATCATCCACCAATTCCACTAAAGCAAATATATATCAACTACAATACAGGAGATGTTAATAAGAAACAAACAAATCAACGAATGGATATACCAAGTATACCTAGATTGGGCAAATAATGTTCTGTGAAACACCCCAATCAAGCAAGACAGAAATGGCAGAAGAATCAATGATAGAAATATAAATTGCACTTCAGAAAATCTACCAAAAAATAGAAAAAGATTAAAACAAATGTCAAATCCAGAAAAACAATACTCAACCAACAAGAAACAATAAACTGAACGATAGAGGCAAACTATAAGATGAAAATAATCTACAAGAATACACAAGACTAGAGGTACCTTTGGTACCCTAACACAAAAAAAACCCTTTCTAGAATACACTACCAACAAAAACAAAATCAATAAAAATAAATAAATACAAAACTAGCAACTACACCAAATATACTAGTTCTAAATCAATGTCTATAAATTCTGCGGAGATCTCCAATAAAGTTGAGAAAAAATAAAGATTCAAGGTTCAAGGATAGAAATCATCAGAATTACGCTGAGGGGGACTAGGTTTTCTTGCTTGATTTGTTGGTTCTGGCAAAAGTTGGTGCTGAAATTGATTGCCAAAATCTTGTCGCCGCTGCAGGAGATATGCCGAAAGGCCGCTGTAGAATCTGGATCTACTAACCCGAAAAAAGGGACCTACCTCTTGTTCGTTATCGGAGAGAAAGTCCCCAGCATGCACCGAAGAAGTTAGGTGGAGATGGATCGATCTTGGTGGAGAAGATGGTAGACGGCCGGAGGCGAGATAGATCTAGAAGAGAAAAAAGATGAGAGAGAAAAGACAGAATCACCTATCACTAAAACTAAGGTTGTTGGCGCCGAAACTGGTGTTAGCACAAAACTTAAAGAGAGAAAGGTAAAATAAAACAATCAATAAAAGCTGATTTCTGCTAATTTGAATCATTAAATAAGCATAAATTTAAAGAAAACTAATTTACCACAAAGAGTGACTAAAATTCCAATGTAATGAAAAATCTCAACACATATATTTCCTCACACAATCAAATACCAATTCCACTCTATTCACAATTTCACATCCAATTAATGCCAACATCAATAATAATTCATCTTTTACAAAACCTAACCATTCTATAAACCTAAAGGGACTTAATAGATTCATGGACAATGATGATGGTTATAGAAGCTCTAAAAAGACCATTAAAGTCCCAAGCCCAAATTGTTGGGTTTCAATGTGGAATCAAAACATGCTTATTATAGAAGAAGAGCCCAAGAACGAGTTCAGAAATTATGGAGAAGAATGGGCTAAGTGCTACACATATTTCATGATTAAAGTCCAAGACCAAACGGAAGAAGATTGGGCCCATATGGGTTTTTATTAAATTTGAATTTTTTTCCTTATTCCTTTATGAGAGAATTTTTAGTATTATTTTTACATGCTTTCCTAGTTTCAACTTTACAAGTTTAAAAGTTTCCTAGTTAGGTTTTCGATTTATTATTTTTATAAAAGTAGAATTTAAATCTCATTCTATTTGGGATAAGTTTTTCCTTATATATAGGTAGCATTTTATTTTCAATAAGACAACATTATTATTAATTGAGAGTTTCTCTTATTTACACCTTTGTGTGTGATTATACTAGGGATTTATCTTACAACCTTATAAGAACGATTCTTTAGGATTTAAGATTAATAATTCTTAACTTGTTTTCTTTGATTTCTACTAAAGTTAATTAAAGAAGATGATTAGTCTTATACTAATTGTTATCTTTAATTTCTTTGAAATAGGGGTGTAGATCACTTTTGATCTAGGAAGGTGTTTGGATAAGATTATAAGTTGGTCAAAATGGCTTAAAAGTCATTTTTTACTTTTAGGAGTGTTTGAAAAATTTAAAAGTTGCTTAAAAAAAAGCCAGTTTTGGCTTTTTAAAAGCCAAAAGCTAGAAGTTGTCCATTCCCTATCCTTTTTAGCTTATAATCCATTAAAAGTTGACCAATTAAAAGACATTTGTGTCCCTTATAATTCTCACTTATTCCAAAATTACCCTCTTTGAGCCCTAAAACACACTTCTCTTTCACTACAACACATTTCTTCTTGTATTAATTAAACATTTCCACTTTTTGTATTTATCGTGAACTTAACTCTAGCCATATTAGTACCTCTTTTGTATGAAACTTCTAATTTATGAAATATGATTTTTATGTATTATTCTCATTCTTTAATAGATTCTTTTAAATTTGGACATTTATTACTGTACAACATATGAATTCTCTAAGAGAAAAATAACTCATCAACCAAGATATATGGAAAACATTCACTAAAGATATACAACTTCATGAACGATTCATGTATATTTGACGATGCAACGTTCATATTTGATAATGTTTTAATAGTGATATAGTCATTACTCAATCAACGAGTAATGTATTTTTCAATTAATAGTCATTTTAGCAAACAAATTGTATCATTTGTGACCAACTAATTTATCTATTAATGTAATTATAATGATTAGAAACATAAATCATTATATATATATATATATGTATGGTTATGAATGCAAACTCAAGGAGTCATTACCTCTAACAATGGGTGAAAACTAAGATAATTTGAGGGTAAAATCAATCCCTAAATGTTTTGAGATTTTGAGCAATTAATCAAGAAATTCAACCATGAATCAATCCCTTCTCGTCGATGTAGTCTAACCAACAACCTCTCTATTAGGTAAAACAATCAATAAAATTAACTAGTTGGTTTCTGCTAGTTTGAATCCTTAAATAAGCATAAACCTAATGGAATCTAATTTACCAGAAAGAGTAACTAAAAATCTCAATGTAGTGAAAAATCTCAACAACACATACATTTTCTCGCACAATCAAATGCCAATTCTACTCTATTCACAATTTCACACCCAATTAATTCCAATATCGATAATAGTTCATCTTTTAACAAACCTATCCATTCTATATTCCTAAAGGAAACTAATTAACAACTAAAATCGCTAATGTAAAGAAAAATCTCAACAATGCATACATTTCTTCACACAATCCACTATTAATTCCACTCAATTCACAATTTCACATCCAATTAATGCCAATATCAATAATAATTTACCTTTTAGAAATACTAACGGCTCCGTAAAAACCTAAAGGACACTAATTTACCATGAATAGTAACGGAAAGCCCCAATGTAGTCTATATAACAATCTGTCCATTATAAAAAATAATCAATCAAATCAACTATGCCTTGTTTCAAGTTAGCTGACTTATGCTAATTCAAATCATCAAATAAGCATAAACCTAAATGAAACTACTTTACCGCAAAGAGGAACTAAAATCGCCAATGTAGCCAAAATAACACTCTCTATTAGGTAAAATAAAACAATCAATAAAATTAACTAATTGATTTCAGCTAACTTGAATTCTCAAATAAGCATAAATCTAAAGGAATCTAATTTACCACAGAGGAACTAAATCTCAATGTAGTGAAAAATCTCAACAATGCATACATTTACCCACAAAATCAAATACCAATTCCACTCTATTCACAATGTCACATCCACTTAATGCCAATATCGATAGTGATTCGTCTTTTAAAGAACCTAACCATTCTATAAACCTAAAAGGAAAACTAGTTAATGACTAAAATCCCCAATAGTGAAAGTCACAACGAATTGGAAAATTCCACAAACAATCTCCCCATTAGGGAAAAAAATTAATCAAATCAACTACG
>NC_061115.1:209411061-209429039 GCF_002878395.1 Capsicum annuum | reverse complement strand
AACCAAGAATCCCAAGTACATTTGTAGTTGAATTAAGAAAAAAAAAATCAGATGTAGAAATAGAGAAAAAAATAATTTACAAATGCTTGTTAACTCTTTTAAGAATTTAAGATACCTAAATTAATAAAAAATAATATAAAAATAATACTCACTATACAAAATGTTAATTTGAGACCATTAATTGCTTTGCTGGAGTGATTCTTTGATGAGTATAATATTCACCATTAATATAAGTAATTATCATATTATCATATCATAATACCTAATTCATTTTATTTCAAGATCAGTCTATATTTTAAGAAGGCTTACCTAAATTGTATTGCTCGAATTCTCCACAAATACATCATGATGTGTGTTGAATCTTTCAATAAAGTATTTTATACAGAGTATTCAATATGAATGCGAACATAACATAATACGTAGAATCTTTTAGATGAATCGATAATATAAAAAAAAAAAATTATGTTATCAACGGACGATATATATAACGTACTTAACCTTTTTAAAAAAAATTAGAATCTTTTGTCGAATGACTTTTGAATGGACAGGTGCTTGCATATTATATGATAATATTCGTTTTAAGTTCTTCACAACTTTTAATTTACATAATGCTTACTAAAAGCCAAAAGGCATCATTTGATTTAATTTGTACATCCAACTTGTTGACAATACATTTGATAGGGAAAATTCTCTTATGAAAAACACACTACCGTTAGAAGTTGGCATGGCCCAATGACCAAAAATGGTAGGGGGATAGGGGTACTTTTGGACATAGGACATTTGCATGGTTGACTTTTGTATTAGCAAATTATAGAATAGTGGTGGAGTAAGAATTTTTATAAAAATTTATAAACGAAAAAAGTAAATATACAAATTAGTCGAAGACGATTTAATTGTTATATATATATACATAAAAAATATTTTTAATATTATTTTTCGTCGACGGATGTCCGGATGAATCTCTGACATAAGTTGGCTCTGTTGCTACTATAGAAAGTAGATATTATTGTTGAGTTCGAAATTGAAAGGACGTCATGATCCAATGACCAAAAATGGTAGGGGGCTACGGGTACTTTTGGAGATAGACATTTGCATGGTTGACTTAATATTACCAAACTATAGATAGTGGCTTTCACAAGGGGTTGTTTGGCTGGAAACAAGTTTTTTCAAGATTATTAATTTTGAAATAAGCTATTTCAAGATTAGTTATTTCATCCTAAAGAAGGAATAAAAAATGCTATAATTTCGAAATAATTAATCTCAGAATGAGTTATCTCATTAATTTTATCTCAATTAAATATGGGATAAATTTATCTTAAAATTAATTCTAAAATTAGTTATCTCTTATCCCTCCTGCCAAACGACCCCTAAGAGGATTCACAATAG
This sequence comes from Capsicum annuum, assembly GCF_002878395.1. Taxonomy (NCBI): domain Eukaryota; kingdom Viridiplantae; phylum Streptophyta; class Magnoliopsida; order Solanales; family Solanaceae; genus Capsicum; species Capsicum annuum. Next base: position 209,427,653 of record NC_061115.1, on the reverse strand, counting down.
AAAAAAAGGAATTCACAATCGAAAGAAGTTAACATTCAAACTAATCGAAATCGGGTCAACCGCTATATATACATAAAAAATAATTTTAATTATATTTAAATATTATAATTTTTTATCGAAGAATATCCGAATGAACCGCAGGCTCCGCCCCTACTATAGAGTAGATATTGTATTGTGATTTGTGAGAAAAGTAAAGTCCTTTATTTCGTTTAGATGCAATAATTATTTGTTCTAACTATGCATTTCTCTTTTTCTATCCAAATATGTAGAAAAGACTTGGTCGAAATTCTATTAGTTTAGCTACATATAAAAGGTTTTAGCCAAAAATAATGTAATTTCAACTGTATTTTTTATTTCTTATTTAGAGACTAACGAATATTTATTCAACTATGTACTTTCTGTTTGCCAATATCTGTAAAATAAAACTGCAAGAGCTCCATTATTTTTAACCACATGAAAGTATTAGCTAAACTAATGAACTTTTCAACGTACAATTTTTTTTTAGATGCAATGACGATTTATTTCAAGGGTTCGAATTAAATTTGTAATAAAATTAGAAAAACCTCCATTTTATATATCCAAATAAAAAGATTTAGCCTAAATAATGAAGCTTTATCAGAATGTGTTCTGTATGGAGGAAAGTATTTTCTGGAAAATATTTTCCAACTTTTCCATCGATCTTCGGTTGATCAAATGTTTTGAAAAGTATTCTCTAAGAAAATAAATTTCTTAAAAATGAGAAAAATGACTTTCCTAATAAAAATAGAGAAAACAAGTTTCATAATATTGCAAATTCATTGTCTCTTCTCGACTCATCTAACGCCTCCAACCCAGAGGCGGAGCCAGGATTTCAACGAAGGGCGTTCCATATTTAAAGAAAACTTAGGATTTCAACTAAGGGGGTTCCATATTCAAAGAAAACTTAGCCGAAGGGGGTTCAACATCTACTATAACCACATAAAAAATAATTTTAATTATGTATAAATAATATATTTTTCTATCGAAGGGAATTCAGCCGAACCCCGAACAGAAGGCTGGCTCCGTCCCTGCTCCAACCTCCACCCAAGTCACCCCCAAACCCCACTCTTCACGCCATTCCATCCTTATAGTGTTTTACAAGATTACATATAAATATTTTTGGGTTAATATTTTTTTAACTTACTCACGAACATTTAAAAGTAAATAAAAAATCAACTTATATTTCCTAAAAGAAACATTTTCCTTCTTATCGAAAACACTCTCAATCATGTTTTCAAATTAAATAATATGCTTACCAAAAGACAAAAGTCATCATTTGATTTGTTAACATCAACTTGTTGACAATAGGGAAGAATTCTATTAGGGCCGGTTTGATGTGAGGTATAAGGGATAATAGTCGAGGGATAAAATGAAGGACTATTTTATCTCATAGTTAGTATGAGGTATTAGTTCGTATCATGATTATTTATCCCACCATTTACACATAGTGATGAAATAAGTTATCTCATATACATGCTGGGATAACTAATACCAAAATATCCAAACTAACCCTTAGTAAAAATAAAACACAACCGTTAGAAGTTGGCATGAACCATTGACCAAAAATGGTAGGGGCTACGGGGGCTTTTGGACACAACTTTTGCATGGTTTACTTAATATTAGCAAATTATAAAGTATATATTGTAATTTGTGAGCAAGGCAAAAGTCTTTTTCTAGTAAGTGGACACACTCTTTTTTTAGACACATAAGAGTGGAGAAAACTTCAAAAATCAACTTTAAACTATGTTCTATTTGACCCGCAAGGGCATGGTTGAGTGGTTGAAATGTGGGTCTTTCATGTGGGAGATCTGAGATCGAATTCAACTTTCGTCTGTCGTTCAGCCACAAGCTCGTCGCATGAAGCTTGTCTAGTGCAGTTTACATCTCCGATCGTATGTGGTCGGCGAGCTATTGCATCATGAGCAGGTTACCACAAAGTGCTCACCACTACTGAATGCTCACCGGAAGTACAAAGACTCTTGCAAAGGTTCTGGGTTTCCTTGGAGGTTCCAAAAAAAATGTCTAATTTGTTCTTTAGGTGCAATAATTATTTGTTAGATCTAATGTGTGTTTCTCTTTTTTCCATCTAAATATGTAAGAAAGACTTAGATCGAAATTCTATTAGTTAGCCACATGAAAGGTTTTAGACAAAATGATGGAGCTTCAATTATAAATTTTGTTTTTGTTTCTTATTTAGAGACAAAGAACTGTTTACTTCAATCGTGTAATTTGTTTTGGGCGAAATTTGTAAAACGAAATTGCTAAAGCTCTATTATTTTTAGCTAAACAAAATTGCTAAACTTATGAACTTTCTAAAATTAATGCTTATTGAAAGCCAAAAGGTATCATCTGATTTTTACATCAACTTGTTGACAACACATTAGATAGGAAAAAAATTCTGTTTGGAAAAACACACAACCATTGCAAGTTGGGATGAACCAATGTCCCAAAAATGGCAGGGGACTTCTGGATAGGGGCCGGGCCTATGTGAAGTAAGAAAAAGTATAGAAAAATGCCCTCCCTCCATTATATTCCTCTTCGGGATTAGGACTGGACATCTGAAATATGAAAAATATAAGAGAGGAGACTCAACACTATGCAATGTTAAACACGACATTTGACGTAACTCAACCTCAAAAGTTAGCTCGTGAGGAAAGGATTGTCCACTCTCATATAAGGAGAGACTAAGGACCCTTTATTCCACCGATTTGCAACTCCAACAACCAAAAAAAGGGACAGTTTTAAGTGAAAAAAGGAAATTGGGATCCAATTAGTGAAAGGAGGACAAATTTGGGTAAACAACATAAATCACGACAATTTGGAGTTTGATTACAGAAAATCCTGACATTTTGCATGATTACTAAAAATTACGGTTTTGGATTTATCATGAAGCATAATTAGCTCCGATACATCCAACGAAGATACATTTTTTTCTTTGTAAAGATACATAATTAACTCCTAATATATTTTTCGATTTTGTGTCTATCGAGATACAAAATTAGCACCCGATACATCCAATGAAGATACATAATTAGTTAAAATTCTTATAATTATTTTATAAGGATGAGAATTTATGTAAATATCATAAGTTTAGGTATATATTTATGTTTTTTTTTTTTTTCAAATTTAAATAAGTTTCAATATTTTAAGAGGCCTTATGACTCTTCCATATGATGTATTGTATAAGTGTTTCACTTTATTATGGTAACTATATTTGTTTGTTTTTCTTCTCATTTTCATATGATATTCCATTAGAAGGGAAACCCCTCCCTCTCAGGATTTGTAGAAGGGTGTCTTTCATTTAGTGTAGAATATTTTAGATATTTTATACCGTGACAGTACACAAAACCTAATTAAATTCGTCTTCAAGAGACAACATTAGTATATTATATTGTGACTTGTGAGCTAAGTTCGTTTTCTGGTTTTAGAGTTCACACTCATTTCCATGGTGTTACGTTTTGCATTTGATCCAAAACGTATGATTCTACATGAACTCATTCTGCAATTATACTATCTTAAGAGTCAAGCAGTTTCTTCCCTTTTAAAGTTATTTTCAAATGAAATACTCATCTTATTAAAGTTTAGTCAATATCAGTAGAGATGATGATTAAAAAAGAAAACCTAGACTATCACTTTTCGTAAGTTATACACTTTTAACTATCAGTTGTTTCTTCTCTTTCCTACACGAACTATTAAAATTTTAGTGTAAAAATAATACTACCTCCTTCTCATTTTATGTGTCGCTATTTGACCGGACACGGAGTTTAAGAAATAAGTGATGACTTTGTAAAGTTTACAAAATTACCCCTTTTAAAGTTATTTTCATGTTTTCTTTTTTATTGACTTTTCTTAATAAGTGGGATCCACTAAGGATAAAATGAGAATGATGCCATTAAATAGTTACCAAATAAGAAAATGTGACTTTCTTTTTGGGACGAACCAAAAAGGAAATGGAGACACATAAAATGAGACGGAGAGAGTACTTATTTTAAGTAACACCCACAATAAAACAGGAGATAAATTTAATCCTAAAATATTAGAATAACTCACGTAATCCCTTAGCTTGAGCCAAACGAGTCCTAAATATACTCCATTGTCCATGCACAAGACATGACAAGTGAAACATTATGGGCCGCAAGCAATAATAACATATTCGTGTAATTTCATAAGTGTGTCTGAAGAGGTGTGTGTGGTTTTACCCCTCCCTTAAAAAAATAGAAAAACTATTTGATAAATCTTTGGCTCCAAGAAAAAAAATATGTCAAAGAAAATAATGAAATACTCCATTCTCCATGCATAAGACATGAATAGTGAAATATTATGGGATGCAAACAACAATAACATAGCCGCGTAATTTCACAAATGTGATCTGAAGAGGTGGGTGTATATAGTCTTATCCATACCTTGAAAAAATAGAAAGATTATTTGCGATAAATCCTTGGCTCAAGAAAAGACATGTCAAGAAAATATGAAAGCAAATACAGTATTAAAAAAGTCATGCTGAAAACAATAAGGAAGAAAACGGTAGCAACAACAACAACAACATGGATCTTACATACAAAATGAATTCCCAACTTATGACGTTTAGCTTATTTTTGTATTTTTCCAACCTAAAAAAAGAGCTTAAATTATTTTTTGTCCTTCCTAGACACCTTCAAAAATAATAATAAATAAAATTTTAAAATCAAAACTACAGAGTAAATCAATCCAAACATCCTCATGGATCTTACCTCTGCCTCAAAAGTACAGATTCTGTTTCAAAAGAGAGTAATAGCAAGTTAGCAACGACAAATAATTGGATAGGCATAATACATAAATGTGTCCTTTAACTTGGATGCAACTTTTATCTAGGTCCTCCAACTTCGGGTGTACACAAGTAGATACTTAAACTTGTTTTAAGTTGAACAAGTAGACACATGCATCCTATATGGCCAATCTGTGCCCTACATAAAGTCCTACATGTATTATGTCATATAGGACGCGTGTGTCTAATTGTTCAATTTATATAAATTTAAATATCTGTTTGTATACATCAAAAGTTGGAGGTCGTAGATGCAAGCTGAGCGCAGTGACGAAACAGAATTTTTACTAAGGGAGTTCAGATTTAACATACGAACAAACGAAGAGGGATTCAACATCTAATATATATCCATAAAAAATAATTTTAATCATATATAAATAATATAATTTTCTATCGAAGGAGTTTCGAATAAACCCGCCGCCCTGAGGCCAAGTTAAAGAAATGCTTATGTATTATGACAACCGGATAACTAAAGATAGCTCAATATTTTGGGACATTGATGTAATTTGTAAGAAAAGAAAGCCCCATTAGTAAAAAAAAACTTCCTTTTCCCCCCCACAACCAAACCATTCAAAAAATTCAATCAAGAATGTTATATCAAATTTTGTTGTTGTGTAAGTATAATTTTAGTTGTATGAAAAAACTTCACCAACACCCCAAATTTCTCAACCATCCAAAAAAATCTCAGCTGCTGCTGTTGCCACTGCCAATATTCACCTTTCCATCACAATCCTTCTCAGCAGATTCCCAAATTCCCCCTTTCTCTTCAAGCCAAGAATCTTAAAGATTCTCCATAAAAAAAAACTTAGTTAGAACTTTATTATTATACATATGATGCCATTGTTCTGTTTCTTTTCTCTTCATACCCCTCCCCTTTCTCATTCTCCTTACTTTGTCCTTTTCATTTTTAAGCCACCCTTTTCAAATCTTGAAAAATTTCAAAGATTTTTAGCATCCTAATGTCTTCTTCAAGTGTCAATCATATATCTCAACCTTGCATATATGGTAATGTTTTAAGGATTATAAAGATTGTATCTTTTTTTGTGATTGTATGAGTATCCTTTTAAGTACGTTTCATTAAGTTTAGTTTTGTTATGTGAAAAATGTTGGCTCTTTTGGTTGATGGTTATTTTTGGTTTGATATTTATTGTGTGGTTTAAGGACTACAAAGATTGAATCTTTTTGCAATTGACAGAGTACCCTTTTGAGTTTTTTTCATGAATCTTTGTTTAGTTATGTGAAAAATGTTGGCTCTTTTGGTTGATAGTTATTGTGGAGGACTTCAAAGATTGAATCTTTTTGCAATTGAAAGAGTGCCCTTTTGATTAATTTTTATGAAGCTTGGTTTAGTTATTTTTGGTTTGATGTTTATTGTGTGGTTTAAGGACTACAATGATTGAATCTTTTTGAAATTGAAAAGAGTACCCTTTTGAGTATTTTTCATGAATCTTGGTGTAGTTATGTGAAAAAAAGTTGTCTTGTTTGGTTAATAGTTATTGTTGAGGACTTCAAAAATGGAAACTTTTTGCAATTCAAAGAGTATCCTTTTGAGTAATTTTTCATGAAGCTTGGTTTAGTTATGTATTGGTTTTTTTGGTTGATATTTATTGTGGGGTTTAACGACTTCAAGGTTTAATTATGTGAAAAAGGTTGATACAACCTTGTGGTGGGGCCTTCCCCGGATCTACGCATAGCAGGAGCTTTAATGCACCGGGCTGCCCTTTTTTACTTATTGTTTGGGGGGGGGGGGGGTTTAAGGACCTCCAAGATTGAATCTTTTTTGCAATTAAAAGAGTACCCTTTTGAGTATTTTTCATGAAGTTTGGTTTAGTTATCTGAATCTTTTTTGGTTGATATTTATAGTGGGGGTTTAAGGACTACATAGATTGAATCTTTTTTGTAATTGAAAGAGTACCCCTTTGAGTATTTTTTTCATGAAATTTGGTTTAGTTATGTGAAAAAAAGTTGATTTTTTTGATTGATATTTATTGTGGGGGTTTAAGGACTACAAAGATTGAATCTTCTTTGCAATTAAAAGTGTACCTTTTTGAGTATTTTTCATGAAGCTTGGTTTTAGTTATGTAAAAAATAGTTGTATTTTTGGTTGATATTTATTGTGGGGTTTAAGGACTTTAAAGATTGAATCTTTTTGTAATTGAAAGGGTACCCTTTTGAGTATTTTTCATGAAGTTTGGGTTTGTTATGTGAATCTTTTTTGGTTGATATTTATTCTGGGGTTTAAGCAGGTCACTTTGTTTCTAAGACTACTGAGAGAAAGTCAAGGTTAATGAAATGGCTGAGTAAACTTTTCAAGGGTGGATCAAGTAATAGGGGACAGCAACCACAGTTTCTTGGAGATGAAAATATGGTTTGGAGAGCTCCAGCAAGATCAATGGTGACCTTTTTACTCTTCTTTTTTTACACCATTTTTTACTTAGATATTTATGATAGACACTTTTGATGTTCTTGTAACACAGAAAGTTGATTTGTGTGTCTCCTTTTGATATACTGTTATTGGTTCTAAGCCGGGAGTCTATCGGAAACAACCTCTCTACTTCACCTGAGGTAGTGGTATGGTCAGCGTACACTCTACCCTCCCTAGACCCCACTAGGTGGGAATACACTAGGTATGTTGTTGTATTTAAGAAAATAGCTACTATTTGTGGAAAAGAATCAGTTCTTCATTAGCCATGATAACTTTGTTTTTTGTCAGGGGTATCAACAGAAGTCTCAACTACCCTTTAATAGTTTCTCTTTCTTTCTTTATTTTGGGGAGGGATTTTCGGTTTAGTCTCTTCAAGAAGCTTCATTTATGTCCTTCTGAATAGGATTCCATACTATGTTGTTCGGACTCTTCAGAAATGCCCCAGGTGTGTATCAGTTCTGACAAGGGTGTGGCATGATTTTTGGAGAGTCCGTGCAACATAGATTCCATATATCCTGATATACGAAACAGAATAGGAGATTATTCTGAGATAGTCGTATTTATCTATATAGTTGATATCCCCTTCTTTTCCTAAGACTTATCTTGGTATGTTTAAGTTTAATTAGCACTTGCCCTTTTGAAGACCGGAAGATGGTGTGTACTTGGTACTCTCACGTCTTCAATATGCCATTCTAGTCACCCTTTGTAACAACAATAATCCACATCACATGTGACCTGCAAGGCTGATGTTTTGTAAATCAACATCCTCCTAATTTTATGCCAAAAAGTCATCAACTTTTAGCCATATCGTTAAGGTTCTTCAAGAACTATTGCCTACTAGAATTTAAACAAAGGTGTGCATATTTGAGTTGTACTACTTGTTCTCAGGGCGGAATTTTGATTGCGTTCAGAAGTTGATGCATGAATACTTCAACTGATTACTCAAATTAGCTATCATCAAATAATTCATGATTACTTTTTTTTTTCTCCTAAAAATTAACTCTGTCATATTCCTTTCGATCGGGTTCATCTCATTCATTTGAATGTTCTCTCAACACATTTAAAATTTCATTAGGACGATAACTCTAGGACCAGTAAGGAGAAGGAGGAACTAGATCATGCAATTGCCCTCTCTCTTGCTGAAGATTTGAAGAAACCAAAAGGTGATTATATTTTCATTAATGAAATTTTCAAGAATAGTGAAGGCTAGCTAAAATCGTTGTTCTGTTCCTCCATATATCTTCTTACCTTATTCAGTTTTCTCTTGCATTTAGCATTACCATTTCCATAACTTAGATTTCACTCTTTTGAGGACGAGGATGAAATGTTTATCTTTCTCAGGATACAGATGGAGAACTGACCAAGATGAAGATCTAGCAAGATCACTTCAAGATAATTCGAATTCATCTTCATATCCTCCGAAGTATGCTCCTTCATATGCTCCTTGGGAATATAATCCCAATAGTTACAGGTAATTAGGTTTGTGTTTCCAAGATTATTGAGATATCAACTATATATATATCTCATTGTTGAGATATCAAATTGTACATAGTAAAAAAAGGGCAGCCCGGTGCACAAAAGCTCCCGCTATGCGCAGGGTTCTGAGAAAGGGCCCAACCACAAGGATCAAATTGTACATTGTCTCAGCTGATATATAAGTAGTTCTAGTATTTCACATATGAGCTCTTTAATGCATCACTTCATGGCAGGCTTAGTACCTTTTGTATCCGTTGTAATGCTGAAGGAATAAAAGAAACAAAAATATATGTTGGTGCTACTTATTTGTTGTGAATATATTTACTTTGGAAGTTAAGAAAATTAATGCATTGATGTGTTAAAATGTGTCTGGATACATTTTTTGTCTAGTTTAATTTGAATAGATGAAAAATTGATCAATATTCGCTCGAAGATGAGACTGTAACATACGATATCCCATCATGAATAAAAATTAATCTGCTCCTTGATTGTTGGTGTAAATAAAGAAAATTAATACACACACACACACTCTTCCTTAGTTTTGAGGTCATGAAGGAACCATGCCCCGATTTCTGGTAGTAAACTAATGCTTGTAAAGCCAAACATCTAGGTAACAGTTGGTTGAGTATAATATTAGCTGAGGGTGCGTTCATGTGTGTGCGTGTGTGCATGTACTCACTTTCTTGATGATAAAAACTATGTCAGATTGTTATTTCTCGATTAAGAGAGAACTTACGTGCACATATAAATAATCACAGAAAATGTAGTGGCTGCTATAAGGATATCGTCTCTGGCAATTATTTGGGATGCATGGGAACTTTCTTTCATCCAGAATGTTTTCTTTGTCGTGCTTGTGGTGTTCCAATTACTGAATACGAGGTACATTCTTGTCCTTGCTGTTGCTTTCATTTTTCGAACACTCAACCCCCCTTGCCAAATATGAAAATAAAAAATAACACCAATGAACTGCTATGTTCATACAAAATGAATATTTCCGAATATTTTGACATGTTAGCTCATTGGTTACGTTGATTCAAGTTTTCTTTGTCAGGGAACAATACATATCATAAGTCATGCTTCAAGGAAATGACTCATCCCAAATGTGAAGTCTGCCATCAATTTGTAAGGACATACTGCTTGTGTATATGACTTCTTTTACTTGAAGTTGTTTTATAGAACTCCAACTTACGGTTCATAGTTCTACTCTGAGACCATTTTGTATAATTAAGCCCTTGTAATATCTTTCACAGTCCCTCTTGTTATGACCTGCCGTTCACATTGCAGATCCCAACAAATGGAGCTGGTTTGATAGAGTACAGAAGCCACCCATTTTGGTCTCAGAAATATTGCCCTGCACATGAAAATGATGACACCAAAAGGTGCTGTAGTTGTGAACGTCTGGAGGTATGGATGTCAGCTGAAACTTAAAACATATTGGATCACCTCTCATTCAACTCACATGCTTGTTTATTGTCTTTATCTTCTTGAAGTCACGGAATGCAAGATATATGTCACTCGGAGATGGTCGGAGCTTATGCTTAGAGTGCATGGAATCTGCAATCATGGATACCGGGGACTGCCAGCCACTTTACCATTCCATCCGAGACTATTATGAAGGCATGAACATGAAAATAGATCAGCAAGTTCCTATGCTTCTTGTTGAAAGACATGCCCTTAATGAGGCCATTGAAGGGGAGAAGCATGTACGAATGATCTCTGCCTATAGTTTTTTCTGTTGTTTTGTCTGGGAAAATTACTAACTTGACAACTCTTTTAGGGTCTCCATCATATGCCTGAAACAAGAGGTCTCTGCCTATCAGAAGAGCAGACAGTCACCAGTGTAAGATCTCCAGTCACTTGAATAATTTTTCATGTTAGACTAGCTAAACATGTCTTGACATCCTTCTAGTGAAATGCGTGATAGGTGCCATGACAATTTCTTTAACAATGCAGATTCTTAAAAGGCCCAGAATAGGTGGTCGTGGACTTGTAGGAATCAGAACACATCCTCAGAAGCTAATTAGAAAATGTGAAGTTACAGCTATCCTAGTAATATTCGGCCTCCCAAGGTAACTTCTTCGTTTCCTTTCAGTTTCTTTTAGCCTCTTGGTGAAAATGAAAACCAATGTGGCATGTGGTTCTCCATGATGCCTCAGAAAAAGTAAAGGACAGGAAGAAGACGGGGAAAAAGATTCATATACCAATTGTTTGGTACTAAATTTTATTATTGTTGGTGTGTTTACTTTAGGTTCAATGTTCGTTAGGAGTCTTTGATCTTGTAAGAGATATGGCAGAGAAAAATATAAAGAACTTCTACAGCTAGGTAATCTAACGTTTTTAAATGTTGGATTGAGACGGATTTAAATGGAGCAACATGGATTGTGAGGATTCATTTAGTAGAACCCAACAAGCTTCGGTATATGGCGTAGTTGGAGAAGAACAAAGCTTTTCATGACATGTCTTTAAGATGTGCTTTTACCTGTCACCCAGTTATTATCCTTTTAGATACGTTGAAGCAGAGGAAAACTATTGCTGATCTTATATTTTAAGAGAAAGGAAGTACGATGTGCTTCGGTATGAAACCACATTATTATTCTTAAAGACTTTGAAGCAGAGAGAATCTAAAGTGAATCGACATGTTAATAAGAATGGAAAGTAAGTACTCCTCCGTTTCAATTTGTTTGTCTGCTTTTGACTTGGTACAGAGTAAGACCTTTGAATCTTGTGGCCTTAAACATGTCATGTGGAAATTTAGAATTAAGAGTTTCCAAAAAAAGGAAAGAGACGTTCTTTGTGAAACGGGCTAAAAAGGAAAGTAAGACAAACAAACTGAAACGGAGGACCTATTCCTGGACTTTTCTGGTGACAATAATTTTGTATGCTATCAATTAACAATCAAAATGTTTCCGAGAAGATTATGACAAATAGGCTTACCAAATCTTTCTTTTGCAGATTACTTACTGGTGCCATTCTAGCTCATGAACTGATGCATGCTTGGTTACGTCTAAAAGGTAAAATTCGATACTTTCTTTCGACTTTGTCAGTCTGGAGCGAACTTTAAGAACATGAACAATCTTCAAGAGAAGAAAGATAGCTGGATGTTTCATCAGAACTTTGTCGTTCTTGATAGTTGATACTACTACTTTCTCTTAAGATCATACTTTTGCGATTTGCAGGATACCGTAATCTCAGCCCTGAGGTAGAGGAAGGAATCTGCCAAGTGCTTTCCCATATGTGGCTTGAATCAGAGGTAATGCCTGGATCTAGAAATATGCCATCCACATCAACTGCTTCGTCCTCGTCTACATGGTCATCGTCCAAGAAAGGCGGAAAATCTCGAGTGGAGAGTAAGCTGGGTGAGTTTTTCATGCACCAGATTGCCCATGATGCTTCTCCAGCATATGGTGGAGGATTTAGAGCTGCTTATGCAGCCGTGAATAAGTATGGTTTACGAAGTACATTGGATCACATTCGCTTGACAGGAAGTTTTCCTTTGTGATACGTTCATCGCGACCTCTTTGACCTCGTATGCTCGAAGACTATTTTCTCTCCTGTGTGCCCAAGTTAGAGGTCATTGATGAAGAAATGAGTTGATCACGCAGAGCTGGTTTAGCTACCCCTATTTTTTCCGGGGTCCTACTGGGGATACTGATGGAATACGACTTGAATCCTACAAATAAGTCCATATTTTGCCATTAAATTGAAATATAGAAATTGTGTCTTGTATTAGAGACTTATCATTTTAAATGCAATAAAGATCAGATATTTGAATGATCCCCTTTCGCCTCTGAAAGCGTCCTTCCTTCTCCTTGCCCCAGTATGCATTCTTTCGATCTTTATGTCTTATGTACACTTGCAAAGCATAGACTACACAAGCAGTACACTAAACACCAACTCAACCTCGACGAAAAACTACATGTAAGTAATTCCACACTATGCAAAATCATATTTCTTTCATCAAAGTATTGAAAAGCCAAGAAAAGTATAAGTACATGTTCAACCCTCATCCTCACTTGTACTAATAGATTACAACATTTTATAAGTAATCTACAATATCTATATAGGGTCATTTTCCAGTAAACTCATACAACAAAAAAACTGATACCCCCTCCTCTTTTACTTAATTAGAACAACATGGTCTCTTGTTATTGTTACCAGAATACTCTCCAACATCAATAGAAGTGCCTTGTCCAGGAATAGCTGCTGCTTCCTGAGCAGCCAAAGCTTTCCTGCTTGTGATTTGATGAATGTCCAATAACACTGTCTGGAATGCCTTCTCAACGTTATAGGCCTCGAGAGCAGATGTCTCGAGGAATGAGAGCCCTTCTTTCTCAGCCAGTCCCCGAGCATCCTGATCGGGGACTGATCTGAGATGGTTCAAATCTGACTTGTTTCCAGCCAACATTATGACAATATTCGAGTCTGCATGGTCCCTCAGCTCGCGGAGCCAACGCATCACATTCTCAAATGTTTGCCTTTTTGTTATGTCATACACTAAAAGTGCACCAACAGCTCCTCTGTAATAAGCACTTGTTATTGCTCTATACCTTTCTTGACCAGCAGTGTCCCATATTTGTGCCTTCACTGTTTTGCCTTCTACCTACACCACACAACCAATGCATATACAGTAGTGTCGGAGTCAGAATTTTCACTATAGAAAGTTGACGTAAACACAAAAAAAAAGCCAAGAAATTGATCAAGATTTAGTATATCAACAAAGTATAACCCCACATTTGTGCCTTCACTATCTTTCCCTCTACCTACACCACACAACCAATGCATATACAGACATACAAATCAGTGTCGTAGTCAGAATTTTCACTATAGAAAGTCAAAATATAAAGACGCAAACACAAAAAAGAGTAGAAATTGATCAAGGTAAAGTATATCAACAAAGTGTAACTTCTCAATTGACACAATTAGGTGGCTTAAATGGCAATTATAGATAACCTTTTATAATCAGTGTTTATTGGGATCTTAAAACAAATGGTAAGTTACTCTGCTACAACATGTTGAACACCATTGATTCGAAATCCATAAACTTCAAATTTTAAATCCAATATCTAAATGAAGGTACTAATTACAAGGCAAATGAAAAAGAAATGTAACAATATTTGCTACTGTGTCACATCATTGCAAAGAGGACACGACTTTTTGTTTTTGCGATCTGTCTGTACTTTTCTTCTATTCGGCTTAAAAAGAATGTCATAATTTTGCTTAAAAATAACTACATTTAAATTTCTCCTTTTACCATTAATAATATAGTTTATTGTCACAAAATATCTGACTTGTTTTATACCATAAATTTATAAAAAAAATCATTTTTTCATCCAAACACCTCGATGTAAATTGAGTCTTAAGGGAAACTATCTAACCAGATGTCTTGATGTGAAGTCTTGAGTATGTATTCTCTTTTGGTAAAAAAAAAAACACTTCATATTTAGACGTGAGATTTTTCAACGCGAGTCCAAATTAGCCGTACCCCAAATTAATAGATATCAATATCGAATATTGAATGAAAAATATAAATAAAATGCAAATAGTTACCTGAAGGGTCCTTGTAGCAAATTCAACACCAATGGTGGATTTAGATTCCAAACAAAATTCATTTCGAGTAAACCTAGAAAGTATGTTAGATTTTCCAACACCTGAATCTCCAATCAAAACAATTTTGAATAAATAATCATATTCATGATCCACCTTATATGCCATTTCCACTTCCCTCTATATGTTAATCAATATTGACCTATACAAATTCCAAAAAAAATAAAAGATCCAAATTAAATCTAAATCAAAATAATCATCATTTATTATATAAGTAAACAAAGTTAAAAAAGAAAAAGAAGAAGAAAACTTACCATTAATGGTCAAATTAAAATCTGAGAAATGGAAAAGGGCACTTGGCTTTGGTTAATTAAACATGATTAAAAAGTTTTTGCAAATTTGTCTTGAAATTTTTGAAGTCACAAAAGTAACCGAACAAACAGGAATTTGAATGGCTATGACCAAATTATAAATGTTTGGAGTTATATATATATATATATATATATATATTTAGTATTAATAATGTTCGGATCAGCTTGGTCGCAACTAAATTATAACATACTGTACAAAAGGTAAGCAAATATTCCCTCCATCCTATTTTACCCATCCCAAATAGGCTAAATTGATGTCCCATTTTACTTATCAAGATAAGACAAACTTTTCTTTCCATGTTTTACTCTTTGCATTAATTGCCTTTTCTTTAAATTAAAAAGTAAACATCATTTAATAGGAATACTTTGGCAAACTAGCCATGTTATTTATTATTTTTTTTAATTATTGTGTCATCTCAATTTGAGACAAATAAAATAGGACGGAGACCTAAAAAATTTTAGATCGGTGATGTGGCGCTCTCTAAATCAAGAATATTATTCATCTTTTTTTGTCATTTTTTTGATATTTTTCTTCCTTAAAAGATGAAAAATATACTTTAAAAAAATTACAAAATATTAAAGATAGTCACATTTAGTTTCTTTCCACATTAATGCTATTAATCTCCATTTTAAGGAATTTCAGTTACAATACATACTCCTTTTTATCTTCTAACCATAAAAAGATTTATAACAAATAACATAGAGTTCATTCTCATAATTAATCCTTACTCAATGTGATGAATATACAATCTCTCCTAACTAAAGATTGTTGTTTGTCATTTTTTGGATGACACAAGTACTTTATTTTGCTACCACCAATTTTAATATCTTATTAATTTTCTTGCTATTAGATGCTATTATTTATTTATAACTTTTTCTTATCAGTTTGATTTTGTTGATTGTAGTTGAAATATTGTGTTATTGAATTGTGTTTGAATTTTTTTCCTTTATTTTTGGCTTATGTAGTAAAGATAAGATATCAATTATTTATAGTGTATTAAATTATGATCTTTTTTTCTTTTTTTTTTGTCTCGCTGATTTTAGTATTGTACTTCTTTTACAGGTTAATTGATTGGTGCGTGCAATTGTATTTGAATTATGGAGATATCGTTCAGTTTTCTTTTACTTGATAGTTCTTGAGATCATGATAAAATGATAATAAATATATCATTATCTTTCTCAAAAAGATTTAATTGATCAAAAAGTGTATGAGTTTACAAGTTATTTTTCTTTTGTTGAAAAAAGTTCTACATCTACACATTTGATTTCACATGAAAAGAAACTAATATTAGATAGTTGTATTTTTATCATTTAGTTTTATTAGTATTCTTTATAATTAAACCATATACAAAAAAGTCAAGTACAAAAAAAGATGTCTTCAGCTAATTCTACTTTTCTATTTTATTTCTTGATCTTTGAATAGTAGATCGTCTAATTAATTGATTAAGTATGGCAAGATCTCCTTTCACTCTCTTAATATAATCTCTTTTGTCTTAATTTTTTCTCATCCTTTTTGCATTATTTAATTAATTAAAATGTGAATATATTATCTTTTATTTTTCCTCTTTTTATTGGTGTTTTTAATTTTTGATTTCTAATAATTTTTTTGAACTTTTAGTGATAATATATTATATAGAGTCAAATGAATCACTTTGTAGTCTTCATGTTATGGCAAGTGATCAAAATTTCACAACCAACGATTTTAAGTTTTTTTTTTTGAGATTTCTTTTGTAGTATATTATTACTAAGTATTATTATTTTTTTATTTATAGTGAAGCTATGTTGAGTTCCACTGAAAAATTAACATGTTGTTGAAAAATATCATTTAGATTATATGTAAGTGGATTATATTTATAAGAATGAAAAAGATATCGCGTAAAGAAAGATTTAAAACAAAGATTTAATGTTGTACGATGACGAACAAAAATATAACGTGTGTATATATATACATATATAT
>NC_061115.1:209381087-209408061 GCF_002878395.1 Capsicum annuum | reverse complement strand
TTCTTCTTAATGGATCAAAACTAAAAAAATAATAAAAAATGGCGTGGACCTCTAATAAGAGGCCACGTGGCAAAACAGTTTTTTAGAAAACCACCGTTAAGAAGTAATGTCAAGGATAAATCAGTTTTATAATGGCGATGGCATGAATGAGTCATTTCTGATAGTTCAGTGGCATATTTGAGCTTTTTCTCTATAATCTATATCTATATATTATTAAAAGGAGAGGATAAAGCCTCCATATTAAGACAAATGGCAGTTTCATAATAAGCCACTTGACAGTTTTTAAGTGGTTCATAAGAATTTTTGAAAATATTTAAGTAAAAACAATAGATGAGGTCAAGTAAATTAAAACAACTATTTTTAGTATGAGGGTCAAGTAATAAGAAACTATATTATCTATTATCTATATAAATAAAAAATGAGTGGTGATTATCATTTAATAGAGTATTACTCCTTCCGACCCATTTTCTTTTTTAATAATACTTTAATTTCAACTTTTCACACGACATGTTTAGGATCACAAGATTAAAGGGTATTTTAGTACATTTGACATAACTTTAATTTAAGGCCACATGATTCAAAAATCTTCTTTATTTTTTTTTATACTTTGTGCCAAGTCAAAGTAGATTATTCTTTTTTTAAACGGAGGGAGTACATAAATTATAATTTATCTAAATAAATATAATCTTTTAAAAATTTGGCTTTATTTTATTCATTATTTTGTATTTTCTGCATTGAAATATGTTTATAAAGTTAATATTACTTATTATTTTCACTTATAAAATAAATATTAGATTTTTGATTATTATTAATAAAACTAATTTCCTCCTATGTTAATTTACTTCATTATAGACCATCATTAGCTTATATACTTATATAGTATTTCTCATTTTTTTTGCCCAGAAGATAATGCTCATGATTTTATGAAAAATTTGTTATATGGATTTAAAAAATGAAAATATGATGATTTTAAAGAAGTAAAAAAGAAAAAAATATGATGAAAGGGTATAATAGATATTTTAAAAATCTAATTAAGATAAAGGAAGAAAGTATGACTATTGTTGAAAGTTGAGGGGGATTTAATTTTTAAGGTAAAATTGTTGAGGAAAAATGATTTTCACCCATTTATAAATTGAACTCTTTCTTTATAGTTTCTTTCGGAATATCTTTCCTTTGAACACAATTTTTTTAGTGAATGGACGAGGATCATACTAGAGTGATATTTAATGATCAAGCGTGACAAAATTTAAAATGGAAATTATACTATAAATAGGCCTATTAACATTTTTTTTTTGGTTTCTCATTCGGTGTTTGGTGTCCGCATTGGAGCCCCGACTAATCTGGATCGCGTGTTGCAGGGCCCATTAAGGTGGCAGCGCTCCCAACAGAGTTTTCTCCATACTCAGGGTCGAACCTTCGACCTCTGGTTAAGGGTGGAACAACCCCATCCATTTCACTACAATCCATATTGGTGGGTTATTAACATTATTGTCCTTGAGATGATCATTACTTATGTTTTTGTTATTTTTTTTCTTATCGAATGTTTGATATTGTTTTGGGCTTGATTAATCTAAATTCGTGTCAAAAATATTTTACTTATGAGAAATAAAATATTTTCTATCAAAGGAGACTTTGTACCCAAAATTCAAATTCAAGACTCCAACAAATGGATATTCCTATAAAATATTAATTACTATTCCCTATGCTCTTTTAATTATCATAATTCGCTTTTTAAGAGTTGATTTGATTACTTTTTAAATGTAAATTAAATTAAATTAATTTAATATTTTAAAATTTAGATTTAAATATTTAAAAATTATACAAAAAATATTAAACATTGTAATTATTCTCAAATTAATATGATGAAAAGCTACATATTAAAATATTGATAAGGTTTTTATCGTTTGATACTAAAACTAAAACTATGCCAACTAAAAGGAATAGTGGGAGTACTAAATAATAAATTTTGCTTTCCCTTCATTATTTAATTGTCCTAAAGGATATGTAAAAATGGCAAGCTACTCATAAAAATCACAGAACAAAGTCCGATAGATTTTCTAATCATGATCTTAATGCTTTAACTATTTTAGTAATCATTAATTATTATTAAACCCACCAACCCTATCATATAACATAGATATATGCACATAAATTACAATCTAAATCTAATCAAATAAGTTTGGATGGACCGATCTTTTTAAGTTTTGTTTCAACTAATTAATTTGGTTGTTTAGAATTTTTTAGTTTAAGCCTATGACGATGAGTTGAGTTATTTCTTCGATTTCTTATAAGAACTAGTTTAGTGTACGTGCTTTGCATGTATATATTATGTCAAGTAAAATGTGATATTTTAACTTAAATCGAAAGTGAATTTTTTTTTTATTAATTAATATATGAAAGCACATTATTATTCAGGCAATAGAACTTTACTTGAAAAATGTTAATTACTATAATTGTCTTGCATCATAACAAAGACAACAACAACAAACAAATTAATTAGTTGAAACAAAGAAGTTAAATAAATAAAAAAGACTATATTTTGGAAGTATATATATTCTGTTCTAATTTTGATGGAGAGAATTATTCGGAACCTATTGTTGAGGGAGATGGTAGATATCTCGTAGAATTACTAGAAGTATGCACAAGCTAATTCGGACACCATGATTACAAAAGAAAAGTATAGATATGCTACATAACTCTAAACAATAGAAAATTTTAATTAATAAAAAGATCATGCTTACCAAAGAAAATGATAGAGAGTACGTGCATTGCATGAATTTCACTCGTCGATTATTGTAATACTTATGTTAAAATAATAAATTATTATAGGAAAAACTACAAGCATAATTAAGACTTAAATTATGAAAAAAAAAATAACACTTAAATGAAATTACATTGTTTAGCAAATATAACATTATTTTAAGTGTGGTCCCCCACTTACTGCCTTTGAGAAGTTACCATGTATAAAATTCTTTTTTTCATGTCTGATTTTTACTTTATCTTTTATTGTTTGAAATCTCTTAGATTCCTCTTTCAATTTTTTTCCTTTCCCATAAATTACTCTTATTTAAATTAGTAAATTTCTTTTTCAAATCAAACTTAATTATGAAGATTATTATCTTCATGATATTCAAAATTTTAAAATACCACTCTCTTATATCTCTAACTTTTTTCTTGCTGGATTTTTCATTTTTTTTTTATCGTTTTATTTTTTTTTTAATTTTAATTTTTTTTTTTTTTCTTTTTTTTTTTTTATATTTTTTCCTTTTTCATATTTTTTTCATTTTCTTCTTCTTTTCTTTTATTTTTTTCGCTTTTGCTTTTACACTTCTATTTCTAGTTTCTATTTTTCTTTTTTTTTTTTCCTTTTTCACTTCTATTTTTTTCAGATTTTTATTTTTCGTTTTTGTCTTTTTCTTTTTCTTTTTTTTCTTTTTTTTACTCTTCTATCTCTATTTTTAATTGTTAAAAGGCAAATATTTATATCACATATACATATTCAAAAAATATACAAAATAAATAGACATACAAATTTACATATGTATTTAGGGTAAAAAACACACATATATATATATATCTGCATACGTATTTACAGAAATATATATCTGACTCACATGTATATATAAGCATATAGGATATGTATCATCTATTTTTTGATTACTTATATGTATATGTATATAGTTATCTTTTTTGTTATAAAGATTTTGTGTCTTATATGTTTATATATACATATGAGTGAGGTATGTATTTTTATAAATACATATGCAGATACATATATATGTTTTGTACTGTAAATACATATCTGGATCTGTATGGTTATGTATTTTGTATATTATTCAAGACATCTTTTCCCCCCTGAACTTGTCGTCCCAACTCACTTTAGCACTTAAACTTAACTTCTGTTTATTTACCCCCCTTAACATCTTTAAAGTGAATTCTTTCAACCCTTTAACAGCCCGCGTGTAAACAAGCGTTGCTGGGCGCGTAAAAACTCATTTTTGTCTTTTTAATTTCTTTTATGTTTCTTTTAAATACCCGTTTGAACCCCCCTAACAGTTATATCTATTATTTTACAAAAAACCCTAATTTATCCTCCTCCTTCTTCTTCTTCATCTTCAATCCAAAATTTCTTCAATTCATGAAAGTTATGCAAAAATTAAAATTGCTTTCTCTTTATTTGTATTAAGCCGCATAAATTTGAGATTAAAAATATAAAATCAAATTGATTTTAGCTTCGTCTCTTTCCGTATTAAGATATAATCTCATTCATTACTTTGTCTATAGTTTATTAGAAATTACTTTCGTAATTAATTTTTGAATTACTTTGTTTATCGTCTCCTTTAATTTTGTTTCTAAATTTTATCTTATTTGTTGAAATGAATTTCTTGTAGCACACAATAATGAAGTCAGTTAATTTGAGTAAACTATGTATGGAGGAAAATGATTCTGCTTTGAAGCAAGTTATCCATTGTAATCATGGAATTTTTTTGCATTTGAAGACATCTGAACTTCAAGTAATCTCGGTAGAAGGTATTAGGCATGTCCTTATTATGAGGTAAATATCAAATTTTGCATTTTATTTTGTTATTTTGACAGAATTGATTAAGAGAAATGAGGTTAATTCATTCTTTATTTGTCACCATTGAAGGGTCCAAGATCTTGCGATTTTTAGCGTTGGAGGAATTCAGAAGACATTAATTCGAGGTTCAACTATGTGATTCCTAAACTAATTGAAAAACTAAGTAAGCTTGAGAATGTAGTTGAATCTTGTCGTTTCAATAAAGTTGAGAAATTGATTGAGCAAATCAATCAAGGAAGGTTCAGAAAAAGTTGACAAGCCTAAAGAATCCAAACATAATGATAATGGGATTAATATAAAATTGGAGAAGTTGGAAGAAGAGATTCGAAAGATCAAGGAGAAATAAAAGAATTGGAGACAAATAGCTGAAGGAAGGACTAGAGACAATACTCATTTCTTTGTTATGTTTTTTTGTTGTATATTAATGATAGCTTTAAGCTATTTGGTTGGGATGCTTTATATGAAAAATGGTTCAATGAGGTTACCTTAGCACTAGGTTCTTGTTATATGATGTGTTGCAAATTATTGTGTTGAGTAGTGCAACTTCTTTTGTATTTGGATTCTCTTACATATATGAAGAAGAGAAAGGTTGTTAGATGAAGTGAATTATATTTGTTTATCTTTTGTAATGGTGCAACTTATACTTCTTTTGTGTTTGTTTGAGTATTTATTCTTAAATTGATTGCATTTGAATCACTTAGTAGCCAAAAAATAAGTGTAGGCAACAAATTGCAATTTGAAACTGCAAAATGTCAAAATACTGCAGGCATAAGACAATAGAAATGCAGTCACAACTGCTGATATTTCAATAGAAATATTAGCCAAAAAAATGCAGTCACAGCTGCTGATATTTCAACAGAAACATTAGCTAAAAAAATGCAGTCACAGCTGCTGATATTTCAACAGAAACATTAACCAAAAATACAGTCACTACTGCCTCATTGTTTTTAAAACATGTCAAATTAGTGTAGTCACAGCTGCATAGTTGAAGTCACCACAACTGAACTACTAGCTAAGTTAAAATCACTACTGTTTCATTACACACCATCAATACACAAAGAGAAAAATATAATCAGGCTTCTACTGGAAAGTTGTTGAACTTGTTTGGATTAGATGATATAGTTCAACGACATTTGACCTTGTCCTCATTCTTTTCTGTGCTCTTATGTCTTCAAGTCCTTGTTGGGTCACAATTTTCTATCCTTTCTATTTCACACCTGAGGTTGGTTTGTGATGTCCAAGATTTCCAGTCACTATGGAGGAGTTCATAGGCATTTCAGGCCGACAAAAATAAAAGAGAACAAATTTAACTAAAGACTTGAAAAAGGTTTACTTTAAACTAGACAAATATAATAAAAAAAAATTAACTTACATTGAGGATTTAAAACCACTCTCTGTATGAATCACCCCTATTCCAACCATCCTAGGTCATTTATAAGCTGTCCCTCTACCTTTGCTAGCATCAGTGACACCATCTCCTCTTGATGTACCAGCATAACTAACAACACCACCTCTTCTACCTCTACTAGCTCCACCAATAACTGCAGCACCAACTCTTCTACCTCTACTAGCTCCACCAATAACTGCAGCACCAACTCCTCTGCCTCTACCAATAGCACTATCAACAACACAAGTTGCAGTTTCTTTTCCTCTATCAATACCCGCAATAGTAGCAATTGTTGTCGATGATCCTCTTCCTCTGCCGATAGCTGCTGCTGCAGCAACAGCCTATAACACATAAGAAAAAATATAATGAGAGTAAACAATAAAATAAAATAAAAGAGAATTAAAATACTAGTAAATTACAAGTCAAATGTTACCTTTGTAGATCCTTTTGGTCTTCCTCTACTTGTGCTTGGTGCTGCAGAAGAAGAACCCACACTAGTTTTAGTGGAACTTGAATTCAATAGACAACTCCTTTTATTATGACCCTTGTTGTGACATGTGTTGCAGGTCATCTCAATGCCCTTCTTTGACAACTTTCCATTCCTATTTTCATTCTGCTTTTTTTTTTCTAGATTTACCGGATCTGCCTGGAAGCTTTCTTATTGTAGGTGGTATAACAGAAAGATTGGTTTACTTAGGCCACATTTTCATACCAGTAACATGCTGAATGAAGTAACTATAAGTCTTGAGGTAACTTTTCTTGGTATACTAATGTGCAACATAGTTAATGGGTTCTAGCAATCTAAAGTGTAGTGCAGCTATGGCATGACAACAAGGTATACCTTTTAACATCCAAGACCTACATGTACAAGTATTATCCCACAAATTCACTATAAAATTATTTCTCCATCTATCCTTAACTTCAAAATCAAATTCACCATTTCACTCAAGAGTACACTTCATTGATTTTGATGTGTTATCTTGCAACACTTTTAGTGCCATAGGAGAAATATCAGTTATCCATGTTTCAAAAAACCATCTCAACTGTCCTATTCTTCTCATCACCTTAACCCTTATTTTCTCAAGCATTGAATGATTGTCTTGTATCTTGCCCCTAGTATCCATGAGTTGAAGCTTTCATCCATGTTGTTGTCAACACTATCACAATAACTTTGATATTTGAAGTAAATCTTAGACCACCTTTCTATGTTGTACCACAGAATATCTCCACAAATTTTATCTCCTAACATCTCCATATGATCCAAATTTCTTCTCAATTTTTGCTCATATGTAGATTTGACACACTTTCAAAAACAGTTTCTTCTTTCAATACCTCTCCAATCCTTAGACCAGTTGGCTAGAATATGTCTAGCACACTTTCTCTATTCTGCATTTGGTTGTAAATTTGAAATTGCACTGTCAAGATCCTTGAATATAATAAAATATATCAGTTGACATAAGTATAAAACGGATGCAAAATAAAAATTCAGAAAATGAATAAGAGAAAATAAATGAGGTTACCTTCTGCATATCAGACCCATCTCCCAGCTCAAGATCATTCCTCACAAGTCTAACAAACCATCTCCAAGTGAATTTATTTTCAACTTCAACCAATTCCCAGGCTAGTGGTAGCATCTGGTTATTCCCATCCTTACAAACAGCCACAAGTAATTGACCCTTACAAACACCTTTCAAAAAACAACCATCAAACCTAATACATCTCCTAGCACCAACTTTGAATGCTCTCTTCAAAGCATCAAAACATATGTAAAATGATTGGAGCTGTTTTCTTCCACCTTCAAAATTTTTTTCACTAAGCCTCACTACACATGTACTACCTGGATTGGTCTTTAAAAACTCATCCCTATCCAAAATTCTTTTGAACTCTTCTACACGATCACCTATAATTTGCTGCAACACAATGTTTCTAGCTTTTTTGCTACAGTCCTCCCTATATACACCTTCAAATTATTTTTTACTAACTCCTGAAGCTGATAAACTCTAATTTCAGATTTTGATGTGATTCTGTCCCTGTACCTTTCTGCCAAGTACTTAGAATTCATCAATTTGTTCTTTGTTATGGCATTACACTTGTGGACTGGAATGTATTTCTTAACTTGAAAATCTGTAGTCTTAGAATTAGTGCTTCCAAACAACAACCATGGACAGTCATCTACACACTTTAATCTCACCCTTTTTGATTTATTCTTAAACTTATCTAGCTCTACATGTTCTTGAACAACATATCTAGTATGAGTTTTTCTATACTCTCCAACAGTTGCAAAACAAAGTTCAAGCTCCCAAACTATTAATTTACAAGTAGGATAAAAAAAATCCTCTTATAATTTCTTTTTGCTCTCCTTTCTTTTCTTTCTCTTCTAGCAGGTTATTCAACCTTAGCATCCCCATAACTATCCTCATCAGAATCTATTTCAAAACTTACCTCATCATCTGAATCAATATATGACTTATCTCCAGCTATCTTTCCCTCTAGATTATTTTTCTTCTTGGATAACTCTCATTATATCCCACATCAACTCCCTATTTATCTAAACTAACACCTTTTGCTCTAGGCTCTTGTTTTTCCCCCTTTTTGGTTTCATCAGATCTCTTCTTTTTGGCAGCCCTCTTTTGTTTCCTCAGAATTCTTACCTCCTCATGATCATTACTACCATACTCATCATCTTCACCTTCATTAAAGAAATTATAATTATCTAAATTTTCACTAACATCAGTTTCACTTTCCCAATCTGATGGAATGATTGGGATATCTGCTGCAGTAACAAAAGCAGTGTCACCTAAATTCTGATTAATACTAGCAGAAACACCACCCAAATTCTTATCAGTAGCAGAAACACCATTTACACCACCCAAATTATTACTCCTAGCACTATTATTACCACCATCACCTAAGTCCTCACCCCTAGCAGCGACACTATCAGGACCAAAGTCCCCACCAGCAACAAAAAAATCACTGCCACAACCAGCTAAGTACTCACCCCTAGCAGCATCACCACTATCACTCAAGTCTCCACCAATAGTAGAAACACCATCACCACCTAAGTCCTCACCTCTAGCAGCAACACCAACATCACCAAAGTTCCCACCACTAGCAAAAAAATCACTACCACACCCACCTAAGTTCGTACCCCTAGCAGCAACACCACCATCACCTAAGTCCCCACCAATAGCAGAAACACCACCACCACAACCACTTAAGTCCTTACCAATATAAGAAACATCATCACAACCACCTAGGTCTTCACTCCTAGCAGTACCGGTTCATAAGGTATTGCAGCTTCTACAAAGTTCTCTTCAAAACCTAAATTATCACAATCTCCTAAGTCTTCACTTAACTTTTTATCAAAAGTAGAACATGATTCTCCTCCCACATGGGGATCATATTTAATAGATGAGACCACATCAGCCTCATCAACAAAATGTGTCAAATATAACTCAACAACATCTCTATTTTTAAGTTGAGGTAAAATACCCAAAATATCCCTATCACATGTTACTATTATTAATTTTTTTATTTTGGGAGGTCTGAGATAAACAATACACGAGGAACAATTATATCCAATTTTCTTCACAATATCAATAAATTCAAAGTAAGAAAGTCTATCTACATCCACATCGAAACAGTCAGTAACAGTACCTCCATGATATTTAATACAAGATTTTTGTTGTAATTTGCCTCCATGGTGAAACCTCAATGTAACATATACAAAATTCATGGTTAATTTGAAGAAAAATAAAAAAAATACGAGCTTAGAATTTATTCACGGAAAAAACCCTAATATCAAAGTAAAACAACCCTAATAATCACCTGAGTAGTCAAATTTCATCACGAAGTAATACAAAAATCATAAAAAACCACATAAATAACCTAATTTGAAGTAAAATCGAGTGAAATCGGGTGAAAATGAGAGGCTTTAGAGAGAGAGAAAAGTGAAATGAGTTATTATTTAGGTTGTGAGGTATTTGATAAGAGTGGGTCGGGTTATAAACGAGAATGAGTCGGGTTATAACATCAACCAATCAAAGGGCGCGTGCTTAACAACACCCAGCCTTGACTTGGGTTAGGCTGTTAAGGGGTTGAAATAATTCACTTTAAAGATGTTAAGGGGGGTAAATAAATGAAAGTTAAGTTTAAGTGCTAAAGTGAGTTGGGAGGACAAGTTCGGGGAGGAAAAAATGTCTTTTCTCTTTTGAATATGTGTTTGTGATATACATATTTGTCTTTTCAAAATAAAAGTTAGAGATAAAAGAGTAAAAAAATAAAGAAAAATAGAAAATAAAAAAAAAAAACAAAAAACGAGAAGTGAGAAAGAAAAAAATTGAGCTTGAGCAGCTTGAAAAATCAATTTTGATCACTATATTGTTCGATCAGTTCAATTTACTATTGCATTACTTTTTTCGAAATTCGTTTACAAAATATTCTAAAATAATTTAACGAAATAAATTGTTAAATTGTACAACGTAACAGAAAATTAATTTATTGTACTAAGACATTTTAAAGTATTTTAAAAATTTTAATCGACTTTTATTTCCCGTAAAATCTAAAATATTTCATTAATAAACTAATTTAATGTTGGATATTATGACAATCCGAGAGTTATTATAAATTTCTTTCCTAAAGTTCCTGATGCCATACTTAAAATCTTCATTGGTTTGTGTCCAATGCTACTCTTCAAACTTAGATAATTGTTGTATACTATAATTTAGAACCCTACAATTGTCTTCAAGCTATTTTTTTTATCCGCTACAAATTCAAGAATCATTATCAAAATAAGTTAGGATACCTTTGTCAATAATTTTTTTTTTTCCCACTTTTGTGTTTGATCTTTTTTTGGCTTTTTTTTTTTTTTTTCATACAAATTAAAGAACCACTCTACAAAATAAATTAGGATACTGCAAAGAGGCACCAAAGAAAAGTACACTAATTATAAACATGAATAAAACAAGTACAATGTAAATAATAGAAACATTTACAGTTACAACTAAAGTATAGAGAAAATACTTATTAATGTCCGGACAAAAAAAAAACATACTTATTAATGTAAATATAAGATAAAGAGAACACACAAAAAAAAGTCTTACCTAACATATATGCTTTCTAACCTTTTTGTTTTTTTTCCTATAAAAATTCAAATTAAAATATATTGACTTGCGAAGGAACCTATAAAAATTTAAATTAAAATATATTGACTTGCGAAGTAAACAAAAATCAATTAGTAGTACATTTGTAGATAATTTAATAGTATTCCTTTGTATAAGAGGTAAAACAGATGCTTCATGTGCTTGTCCATGAAGATTAGTATGATATTGGAATTCCAAAAAAAGGATATGTGAAGGGTTTATTTTTTTTGACTTATTCTGTTCTTACAAAATGGAGAAATTATTGTCCAAAATAAATTATGATACTCATTTGTTGGTTTTTGTACAATAATTTTCAAAAATTTTAAGGGTATAACAATTTATCATTGAGGGATATTTTGGTCAATTAATATTTAACAAAAATTACTGAACTTTTCAAGACTTAAAAATAAAAAAAGAAGAAATATTGACATACAAAATTAAGAATTACCTATAAAATATTTACGTATTTTTCGTTATGACAATCGAGATATCAAAACACGATTACACCTGATCTTTAAACAAAAATTTTTCAAAGTCTGATCGACATTCATCTACAATCTGTATAAAGCAGAATAATAGCAGATAGCAATAGAATAGAAAGTACGACAAAATAAACTCTAGCTTTTACACAAAAGTTCCTTAAAGACCGACCGAACATACATTTACATCTGTAAAAATAGTAGATGATCTTGATCTATTGATTCTGTTTTATCTCAAACTTCACACCTTTATCAATTCATTCTTTTTAACTCATGTTTTTTTCTTTGGTTGTCTATTGGTTGCCTTTTGGAAGGGGCGCCTCGAAATAACTGGTAATCATATCATTGGGAGGTCACGAGTTCAAGTATTGGAAACAGTCTCCTGCAGAAATGTAAGGTGAGACTACATATAAGAGACACTTATTATCTGACTCTTACCCAGTTCCCGCACATAACGGGAGTTTTAGTACACTTGTCATTTGCCTTTTGAAAGAAAAAATCTTAAATCTATGGTACTTTTAATGTAGTATTAAAATATTTGAATTTTATTCTTAAAATTTTGAAGAATTTATATTCAAATTCACATAGAATATATATATATATATAGAGAGAGAGAGATGGATTCTCCAAGTGCAATAGTAACTAAGTACTTAGTTGATAGTCTTCAAACAAAGAATAATTCCACAAAAGAAAAAAATGAGGTCGAAGGAAGAAAGTACTTTTGACATTTTGTTCACATGGTTATGTCGTTATCCAAATCAAAATATTCTATGCTCAGCAGGATTGTGCCCGCGTAATATAATATCTGCTTCTAACCATTGGTATGTTGTCGGAGTTAGAATTTTAATTAAGGGTGTTTAAAATATAAATACGAAGAAGTCGAAGGAGATTCAATATCTAATATATATGTATGTATATACAATAATTTTGATCATATATAAATAATATAATTTTCTTTGAAAGAAAGTTTAAATGAACCCCTCAACTCTACTTGACTCCGCCCGGAATATGTATACATCCTTTGGGGCCAAAAGAGAAGAATGGAATCAAAAGCAAAGGCAATGGAGAAAGTTGAGTCAACTGTTTGTTTTGGTGAATGGTGAGGGACACTCCAACAAATGCGAATGGGATTAAGGTATATGTGCACTGAAAATATAAATAGATTTTTATTAGTATTTAGGGTTGTTTGGTTCAGAACACATTTTATTAGTATTTAGGTTGTGTTATGATAGAGAACTTGATTATTACGAGATTTAGTCAAATAATGTTATAATGACAATAACAAGCTGATAATAATGGTAATTAAAGAAAATAAAAAAGACACAAATTTAACGTGGTTCGATCAGTGTGACCTACGTCCACAAGCGAAGAGAAGCAATTCCACTATCTCAACAAGAGTACAATAGAGAGGATACAAAAATTAGAGTAGCTACTCTAATTAACCCAAATATCCTTAGAAAACAACCCCACAACATACACTACAAAAGAAGGGCTTAGACAAGTGTTTCCCCACATCCACTCTCTAACTAAATACTCTAATTGAAAGGGAGAAGAAATACAAGAGAATGAAAGAAAATTCTTGAAAATTAATGTATTATGAATGAAAAAGAAGGCCCCTATTTATAGAGATGAGAATGGACTTATTCATGTCATCCATGATATTAATGAAAGATGTAAATTTCAACATTTTCATGTGAATTGGAGAAATTTACAGCTGCAAAATCTTTGACAACAAAATTGTTTGACAATGACAACAAATGATCTTCTAAAAGTTTTGGATTGATTTTTACCAAGCGTGAATGAAAGAAAAACAAAGATCACATTACAAATCTCCACCTTGACCAGAGTTTGGTTAATGTAATACTTCTTTGTAAAAGCCCATGTGGGCAAAATCATTCTTCACAAACGACAATCAAGTTAAAGCAAAGCTTGAACTTACTGATCGGAAGAGATTTTGTAAACATGTCAGTAGAATTGTCTCTAGTAATGATCTTTTGAACAGAGACCTTTTTCTTCGGTAATATTTTTCGAATAAAATGATACTTGATGTCAATATGCTTCGTTCTCTCATGATACATTTGATCTTTAGTCAAGTGAATGACACTTTGATTATCACAGAAAATAATAATCCCACTTTGGTGTGGACTAAGTTCAACAAATAAATCCGTCAACTATAAGACTTCTTTGATCGCCTCATTCATTGTCGTATATTCTATTTCTGTAGTAGATAAAGCTATTACGTGTTGTAATGCAACTTTCTAACTGATAGCACAAATATCAATGCAAAATACGTAGCCAATCAATGATTTTTTTTTGTCAAGATCACCTGCATAATATAAATCTAAACCAACCAAAGTATTAATATTTCTTCCGAACTTCAAACCTGTGTTTGAAGTACCTCGCAAGCATTTGAGAATCCATTTCACTGCTTGCCAATGTGCATTTTCAGGATAAGCCATATATCGACTTACCACACTTACTGCTTGTGAAATGTCTGGACGTGTACACACCATTGCATACATAATACTTCCAACTGGACTAGAATACGGTATCTGTGCCATATATATTTCTTCTTCCTCTGACTGTGGTGATTGAGTAGCTGATAACTTAAAATGAGCAGCAAGAAGAGTACTTACTGGTTTAGTATCTTTCATGACAAATCTCTCCAAGACTTTCTCCAAATACTTCTTCTGGGTCAAGAATTTTTTGTTGGCTTCTCGATCTCTTTTGATCTCCATTCCAAGGATTTTGTTAGTTGCTCCCACATCATTCATTTCAAATTTACTTTTCAGCTGACCTTTCAAATTGTGAATTTCTGTTTGATCCTTAGCAACAATGAGCATGCCATCAACATATAACAGTAAGTAAGTAAGTGAACCATCATTTAACTTTAGAAAGTAAACACAACTGTCATACATGCTCCTTAAGTAATCATGACCCAACATAAAAGAATCAAACCTCTTGTACTATTATCTTGGAGACTATTTTAATTCGTACAAGAATTTCTTCAACAAGCAAACATGATCTTCCTTTCCTTCAAATTCAAATCCTTAGGCTGATGCATATGTATTTGTTCCTCAAGTTCGCCATGTAAGAAAGTTGTCTTAACATTAAGCTATTCTAATTTAAAATCATACATGTTAACTAAGGCAAGCAAGACAGGAATAGAGCTATGTTTAACATTAGGTGAGAAAATATCATTAAAATTAACTCCTTGTACCTGACTATAGCCCTTTGCAACTAATCATGCCTTATACATTGCATTTTCACCCCCTGAAATTTCATTTTTTTCTTGAAGACCCATTTGCAATCAATGATTTTTCTTCCCGACGGCGACTTCACAAAAGATCAAGTACCATTCTTATGGAGATATTCAATTTCTTCATTCGTTACAATCAAGTATTTGGCTGAATCAGCACCAAAATTTGCTTTTGAGTAATTTGATGATTCTCCAATTTCTTCAGTTTCAAGCGCAACTTAAAAAGCAAACACAACATAATCTACATACCTTCTTGGTTTGTGAATTTGTTCTTTTGGTCTATGTGTTGTTATGGAATACTCATTTGGTTCAACTTCAGGAGTCACAACTTTTGGCTCAACTTCTGGAGTTTCAACTGTATTTTGTTCAACAGTTGATGAACGTGGATCATGATGAATGGTAAATTTATCAAATTTTTAGCACCTTTTAACGCTAAATTATCATATTTTTTCATTAATTTTTTTGTAAATTTTTTACTTAATACTCATTTGTGTAGGTAAAAGTTGAAATGGAAAAATGAGTAAGGAAACTTGATAAAAATAAGCTGAGGAGTAGGTGAAAGAGAAGAAATATGAGCAAAAATAAAAAAAGCTGAAATGCAAGCCCAAAAATCGACCCTCAGTTACCGTGATCACGGCCTGAGGGTTACGATCGCGATCACAGTCAAGTCAACCAATGGCAATCACGAGATGATCCCGCGATCGCAATTAAGAGATGACGATCGAGATATGGTGGAATAAGTTCAAAGGCAAAATTATTATTTACTTAAAGAGACCAAGTGCAAGATGACATTTTTGTAATAGTTGACAAATGTAGAATTATAGCTTAAATAGGGGTTTTAACTCATTTTCATCATCTTGAACATATATCTTGATTCTAATTTTTAGTTTTTGACATTGAGGAGAGAAACAATTGTTTATGAAAACTCCAATTGAGAATTTAGTTAAAGATTGAAAGTGAAGCTTGGATTTACTCCATTTAAGTTTCAATGGAATAATTGAGTGCAAATATGGATAATCTTCTTCTTCTCTATAAATTCATGCATAGCTAAATTTTTATCTTGGGGTTATGTTAGAATAGGGTGCAATTGTGTGTGGGTATTGATTGCTAGTTTTAATTTTTAGTCAATGTTAATGGGTTTCACAAATGCTTGGTTGTTGAATTGGAAGTTGTGGATGAAAGCTCCAATTTTCCTAAACCCATATCATCCTTGAAAGAGGAATTTGTGTACCTCTTTAGATCCCACATCATCCTTGAAAGAGGGATGCGGGTAGTAGGTATTTGCGAACAGTAAAATTAATTTAGCTTATTTCTTAACATTATCTTAGAAATAAAGATGGTATGTGAATATGCTATGTCTTGAGCATCATCCTAGAAATAGGGATGCTTAATTGAGGTTTTGGATTGATTGTTTTGCCACGCCCATGAGGTATTCGAAAGAATTCATGGGTGAAGCTTTGGTGTTTTGTTGAAAGACTAGCATTAAAACCCCTAACCTAGCCTATCCATATATCAATTAACTAACGTTGAAACTTACTTTCATATGCCCATACACTATTACCCCTAGGAAAGCATAACTCCAAAAATCTTTTCATTTGATTTTATCCATACATTGTTTGCTCTCAATTTAGTGTTACAAATTTCTTTTATTTAAACAAGTTTGATTCAAAACCCAAATACTTGTATCTTAGGTTTGAAGTTAGCAAGTTTCTTTTATTTCAAACTTACTCGATTACCATTCACATTGTTTCTTATGGATTTGACCCCAACTCAAAGTTGGATTATTATATTGACAACGATCATCCTACATCAAAATAATGGTGTAGGTGAGCGTGATCAGCTCGAAAGATATGCCAAGTTCAACCTCCTTTTGTTCATACATATCATGCTCTTTGTTCCTGCTATAAAAATTAGAAGACTCTTTTCTGAGATGTAACATAGAGTATTCATAAAAGGTTACATCTCTACTAATTATAAATTTTGGTGACTTGGAATCAGGGCACCAAAGTCTGTATCTTTTCACCCCAGATGCATATCCAAGGAAAATACACTTTTTTGCCTTTGACTCTAAATTTTCATTATTTACATGTATGTACACAGGACAACAAAAACTTTTAAGTTAGAATATTTAGCAGGTGTACCTAACCATATTTTATCTGGAGCTTTGAAGTTCAACGGTGCAGAAGGAGCACGATTGACAATATAATAAGTTGTAGAGATAGCCTCTGTCCAAAAAGCATTTGTCAACTCAACATTTAAAATCATGCAACGGGCTCTTTCCAAAAGAGGCATTTGCATCCTTTTCATAACATCATTTTGTTGAGGTGTCATCCACACAATGCGATGTCGAGCAATTTCTTCATTTTTGCAAAATTCGTTGAACTCGTCAATACAAAATTCCTAGTCATCATCTCTTCTAAGCTTCTTGACATGATTCCCTACTTGCTTCTCAATAAAAAATTTTCATTGTTTGAAAGTTAAGAAAACATCACTTTTGTTTTTTAGAAAATAAATCCAAACCTTCTTTGAATAAACATCAATCTAAGTTAACATATACCTGATACCACCTTTTGATGGGGTACGGGAAGGACCCCAAAGATCTGAATGAATGTAGTCTAAAGTTCCTTTTGTTCGATGAACTGCTGAAGATTTGAAGCTGACTCTTTTCTGCTTTTCAAACACATGATGTTCGTAGAACTCCATTTTTTTGATACATTGTCCACACAGGAGACCTCTTTTGATTAGGATGGAAGACCTTTCTAACTCATATGTCCTAATCATATATGCTACAATTTGGTGATGTTAGGATCAGATTTATTTGAAGTGGAAACGACAGCAGCACTTGTAACAGTGGTTCCTAATAAAGTGTACAACGTATCAGATCTGCGTACTTTCATGATCACAAGAGCACCTAGAGATATTTTTAAAATTCCACTTTCACCTGTGTATTTGCACCCAAGAGATTCTAGAGTGACCAATGAAATGAGATTTTTCTTCGAGTCGGGAACATATCTAACATCAGTGAGAGTTCTCACAACACCATCGTACATTCTAATTTGGATTGTACCTTTACCAAAAACTTGCAAGGAACACTGTTGCCCATCAAGATAACTCCAAATCTAACAGATTCAAAAGTGGTAAACAAATTTCTGTGGGACATATATGATAAGACCAATCCGAATTCAAAATTCACTCATTGTTAGATTTAAAACTATTATTAGTAGCTAAAAATAGTTCCCTCAGACTCATCAATAGCTACACTTGCTTCAGCGGGGTCAACATTTTGGTGCTCATTGTTGTTTTTCTTATGCTTTTCTTTATTTTTCAACTTATAGCATTTAGAAATAACATGACCTTTCTTTTGACAGTATTTGCATGCTATATTTTTGTAACTAGACTTTGACCTTGATTTAGACCTCTCACTATTTGATTCTTCTTATTAGATCTACCTCTTACAAATAATTCTTTCTCATCGGTTGCGCTACTTTTCCCAGTAATATCTTTATCTATCTGTTCCTTTAATTTTAAGATAGATTTGATTTCTCTATAAGAGATATTATCCTTTCCATAAAGAATAGTATCTCTAATATGCTTAAATGATTGGGATAAGAAAATAAGTAATAAGACGACTTGATCTTCATCATTAACTTCAGCGTCTATATTACTTAAATCCATAAGAATAGAATCAAATGCATCAAGATGTGAGAGTGTAGAAGTACCTTCAACCATATGAAATGTGTAAAAATTTTGCTTTAGGTAAAGTCTATTTTCCACTGTCTTCTTTATATACAAGGTTTTTAATTTTTCCCACATGCCTTTCGCTATGGTTTCTAAAGGTACTTCACGAAAAATTCCCTTTTAAGAAATTTAGAATGATATTTGATTTTGCCTTTTTGTCTATGACTGTAAACTCTTCGTCCGTCATATTTTCTGGCTTCATCTCCTTTTTTTCCAACGCCACATATAAGCCATCCTAAATTAGGATAGGTTTCATCTTTAATTGTCATATCTCGAAGTTTGCACTTCCATCAAATTTCTCAATGTAAGTCTTTGTTATAGTCATTATGGCTATTGAAAATAAATTGGTTAAATCCAGCTTCGATACCAGTTTATTAGGATTGAGAATTCGATTATTGAGGAATTTAGTCAAACAATGTTATAATGACAATAACAAAGACAATAATAAGTTGATAATAACGATAATTAAAAAAATAAAGAAGACACAAATTTAACGTGGTTCGATCAGTGTGACTACGTCCACAAGTGAAGAGGAGAAATTCCACTATATCAACAAGAGTACAATAGAGATGATACAAAAATTAGAGTAGTTATTCTAATTAACCCAAATGTCTCAAGAAAACAACTTCACAAGATCACTCCAAAAGAAGAACTCAAACAAGTGTTTCCCAACACCCATTCTCTAACTAAATACTCTAATTGAAAGAGAGAAGAAATATAAGAAAATGAAAGAAAAAATCTTGAAAATTGATGTATTATGAATGAGAAAGAAGGTCCCTATTTATAGAGTTGAGAATGAGCTTATTGATGTCAGTCATGATGTTAATGGAAGATGTAAATTTCACCATTTCCATGTGAATTGGAGAAATTTACAGCTGCAAAATCTTTGGCAGCAAAATTATTTGACAATGGCAACAAACAATCTTTCAAAAGTCTTGGGTTTGTTTTTTACCAAGTGTGAACCAAAGAAAAAAGAAAGGTCATAATACAGGTTGTTTGGTTCAGAGATAAATTATGTAAGAATTAGTTATGTGAAAATTAATTATGTAGGAATTTAGAGGCAAAACTAAAATTTAGAGTTTATGAATTTTAAATTTGCATCAAAATCATAGTCGTCATATAATACTAGCTTCATAATTATATATTTTTACATTTTAAATATTTATAGGATTTAAACAAAAGTTATTGAGTTTGTTTGAACCTATATAACTGATACTCAATCTCCATCAATCCTGTAGGGATTAATAATATCATCACAACTACATCATTATTGTCAACTATCATTATCATTGCCAATCACCAGCTGTTGTCCAACCATCTCTTCCATCACAATCAACAATGACAATCACCATCGTTGTCAACTACTATTCTAAGTCGCCACACCTGTCACTTCCATCACCACCACCACATCCACTAGAACTATCAGTCACTACCACAACTGCAATCAATTCATTCTATCAATTGCATCCACCATCATAACTTATAACACCACCGCTATACCACGAACATATCGTTAATCGCCACAAATTCTTAATTCAGTCATCAACATAATGCTATGAACTACTAACATCAACCAATTAACTTCACCGCCACAACCATGATCTCTATGAAAATATCACCGTCAAGTTAATTAGTATACAACACAAGCCACCTCCACTACAAGAATCACCATCATCATTACTAGCCACTAACACAAATCATTATCACCATCATCATTACAAATCATCTTTATCATCAGTAGCGAAAATATATATTTTATTTTTTTAATCAAATAATAATTTTATTTTATTATATTTTAAATTTTAAAACAATATCTTAATTATCCACTGTTAAAATCTAAAGACAATATATAAATCATTTAAATAGTATTCAAATTCACGTCTTAGTTTTAACGAAAACAAACATGCCTTACATACCCACAAGTGTCTTTTCAACAATTTTGTTATATGAAAAATTTTATGTGAGTTACTTAACCCTACTTGGAAGACAGATATAGACTACCTTATCCATCTATCTATAAAAAAGTATATCTCCTTTTGGGTGGCCTCACTTGATCTTACCTCCCAAGTACCCCTTTTTCCTATTTGACTTTTATTGTAAGATAATTTCTATAAATACTGAGAATATTTCTTGTATTTATGAATCTTTTTGTTTTTAAATTTCAAAACACAACTTTATACGTCCAGTTTATACATTCCCCTAGCTACTTGACCTAATTGACACTTGAAAAACAAATGTGACCCTTTCATGGGTGATATTTGTATTTTATTTAAATAATGAGCTGATAAATAATGTAGTTGGACCATTTCACTCAAAACACCCCAATGTAGTTGCTAGGAGATTGTTATATGCTTCATCTGTTTCAATAGATATGGCATATGATATAAGTTGGGATCAGTGGTGGAACCAAAATTTGCGCTAAGAGTTTCAAAATATAAAGAAGTCGAACATGGTTCAATAGTTACTATAAATAAAAATAATTATAATCATGTATAAACAGTGTAATCTTTCATCAAACGAGAATCGAATGAACCCCTCGATCCTACTTAGCTCCTCCCTTAAGTTGGACATGAAATTTAAAAAAGAATTTCTTTAAAAAAAATATTATATTAAATTATTCAAAACATATATATGACTACAAAAAATTATTATTGTGAATAAAGTAAAAACATTTAAAACTATATTCAACTTTAGAACGCTAGCAATTTATATATAGTTTGTTTTTGTATACTCTATACACAAATGTGACCTTTGTTACAAGTGTTTGGAGATAGGCAATAACATTCCCACTTGTCAGCATTTGTTCTCTATGTGTGAGCATTATTGAAGTGATAAAATGGGCCCTAATTCGCATAAACCATCTTCATAGTTGACCCTTTCCTTAACTTGTGAGTAATTACATGCATGGGCACTCGTGTTTGAAGTTTATGAGTTTCTGAATTTTACAGACATTCTAATGAGGAGATGTGTGGGGTCGATGATAATGGATTTGAAGAGATAGAAATAGATTGAAGAAAAATTAAGAAGTGATTAGATAATATATGTTATAATTTTAACTTACTGAAAATATCACAGTAAATAGTGAAGCGGTTTCTCTCTTCTTAGTAGTAGAACAATCTGGAGAAAATACTTGCTCTCTTATCAGTATTATTATTATTATTTTACTAGCATTAGTTTATTCTTTAATTTATTTTGACACTTGTTTCTTTTACTTTGGTTATCAATACTATTTCAACTGTTAGTACTTCTTTTCTTTAATATTTCATCGTAGTGTTTTATTCATGCATTTTTTGCAAGCATTTTCTGAAAAACAATTTTTCTTGAATCGACAGTATATTAGAAACAACTTCTCTATCTTACAAGATTAAGAATAGATCTGCATACAATATTCTATTTTCCTCAAACCCTACTTGCAGAATTACATTACATATGTTATTTGTTATTCAAAATTTATGAGTTTCTGCAGCAATTTCAAGTTAATATATAAATAATTAAATTTATACTCCCTTCATTCATCTTTTGTTGTCCAAGTTCTTTTTGACACACCCCTTAAGACAATTAATAAAAATGTAATCTAATTATATCACTCTTATTAATTATAAATCATCTAAATATTGGAAAAATGAATAATATAATATTTAATAATATGGGTACAATGGAAACAATGTGACAAATTATCTTTTGATTTTTTAAACTGGACAAGTAAAGTTAGACAACTACATTTAGTATAGTGAAGTTCCCAAGGGTGTGACCTAATATAGATTCTTCCCATCTGACATCTGTCCTAACCTTGACGGAGAGAGTTACGTGATATCGGTTGCTGGTGGGAGGTAGCAGGTATCTTGTGGATTTATTCAAGGAGTTACGTGATATCGGTTGCTGGTGGGAGGTAGCAGGTATCTTGTGGATTTATTCAAGGTGCTGCAAAAATTAATCGAACATCATCATTATTAAAAAATTCATTTTAATATAGTGGACAAATAAAGATGGACGGATCATAGGCACATATCTCATTTCCCTTTAGCTCTATAAATAGGAGTGACATATCTTTGTTTCTTACCACAAAACACACAAAGAAACTTCACGTGCATTCCTATAATACCAATTGTATTCTTTGTCTAGCCAAAGACCAAAAAAAAAGTTTTTAATCCTTTCAAAGGCTCTTATCCATTAATTTCTTGTTTAATTTAGTACCATATGGAAAAGGCAAAGAAAGTTGTTGGTTCATCTTCTTCTTCTTCATCTTTCACCAATGAGTTATTTGGTCCTAAAGAGCCCTCAAACTCAACTCTCTTTGCTTCTGTTTTTGGTTCACCTTCCACGGTATATAATATATATTGCCTCTTCTGCCTGCATTCTTGTTTTTGTGTTTGCAAATTCGTATTTATAACCTATTCTTTTTTTTTTTTCTACACTCATTTTAATTGATTGGATGCTTGAGCATTCCAAAATTTTCGTGAGTTTCTCGTGTATAATAAAGTATATGTGGCGCTATCATTAAATAGAGTTTTAGTATGATGAGTGAATTCTACACATCCAAATTCCTTCTTTTTTAAACAAAAAAGAAAAAGAAAAGAAAGAGAGTTCAAATTTAGTTGAGTTTTGACTATAGTATAAAACGACTCCCACGTCAAGTTTAACAGATGAAAATAAATTATAAGTTACTCAATTTCTGATAGCAAATGAGCAAATTTGATCATTGTTTGCCATTTTTCTTTTCGCTATTTCATGAGGTTTTTTCAGCTTTCTTTCTTCTTTAGAAAACTTTAAAGTTAAGTTGTTTCTAATTATAAAAATGTGACATTCATCTGGGACGTACTAACAAAAATGTGTCACATAAGTTAGGATAGAGGGTTATGTTTGTATCAAATTTCTTGGTTAACTTGGGTTTTGGAGAGGGTTACTTAGCTTAACACCATGATTAGTGTCCATGTCAACACCCTCTTAGACCTTAGCTTGTTAATTAAGCACATTAAGAGTTTTGTCATTAGCAAAAACTCCAAGTTTATCCACTAGAATAACTAAAGATCCATGAAAAAAAAAGGAGATGAAAGAATATTTATTACTACAAAACTTGCTTTTAGGCCCCATTTTTCACATGCATATATATCTTTTATTCTTTTTGTGTGTTTAATATCCATTAGCATCTAACAACGTAATTAACCTTTAATAGCATGTAGTTATTTTTTTAATCAGATTATCAATTAATTAAGAAATTTATTTATAATTACCTAATAAAGAACTTGATTATGTAATTATTTTCATTTGTGACTTTTAGGGACTTAGAAGGGATCCCATTCACTCAGGAGATGGAAATTCATCAGGAATCCAAGATCCAGGGAACCAGTATGGCAATAATACAAAATTTGGAACTCCAGGTTAATTTCTATTTTTTTTTTAATATTTTCCTCCTTCACTTATATAATTTAACAACAATATATATGTTGCTTATTATGTTTCTAAATAATATTCTGTCTCAGAGTTGTTCCTTTTTATGCTATGATGATTATTTAAGAATTGTATATATGTTGTGTAACATTAACATCCTTCCCTATGGTAAGGCCGATGAGGCGGCTCATGACCGAGTGGGAGTGTCATGATCGAACATGATGCTAGTTTGGTGGCCGGTTTCGTTAAGAAATAAAATTGCACCTTTGTTATCAGCTATAATTCTTGACATGATATAAGCATTTTGCCCTAACAATATATATTTTTAATTTACAGATAATGGATCTAAAAGAAGTCAAAATGAAAAAGTTGAAGCTCCATGTAATTTAAGCTCATCCATTTACTATGGTGGCCAAGATGTTTATCCTCCAACTAACCAGAACACTGCCTCCCATAATAATAATGTAAGTATATACACACTTCTTTCATTTTTCACTAGTATCATAATATAATTAAATAATTTAAAAACATGCTCATTTTGTAATTAATACAATTTTTTTTTTTTAATTTCTACATTTTGTAAATTTAATTTGTAATTTTGTGGTTAATTGATCAGGTAAAGAAAGATGGAGATGGTTCAAACTCTGCTTCAAGAGGAAATTGGTGGCAGGGTACGTATATATGATGATAATATATTACTATATCTATAGCATCTTAAATTTATGAGCAAATTTTTATTTAGACACTTAAATTATAGCTTGTTTCAATTAAACACTTAAACGTACGCATAATAAAGTTTTACTATTATATTAGAGACTTTGATTCAAATTTTGAAGAAGAAAAAAACTTCTTTACATGTTTTTAAATGTTAATTAGATAGTTAAGTTAGTCACACAAAATATATGATCTTCTTTAACTATATACATCAGTCTCAGTTGAAATAGGCATGAGATTTTACAACGTATTGAGGCGAATGTGTGTAATTTAAAAAGTTGACTTAACTTATCTACGTGGCACTTGAGAATACACACAATTGTTTAAAAAAATTGAATAAAAAATGACTAACAGAAAATAATTCATCATATATTCATCACATCGTGAATATTTAAATAAAATTTTAAATTTAATAAAACATGAATGTGTTAACCCTTAATTTAAACATGTGACCTCTTTTCTCGATGTGATGAGTTTCAGTTATGTTTTTTTTCCGCAGGATCACTATATTACTGAAAAAAGAGGTGGAGAGGAGTATGTAGTAGATCATATTACAAATATATAGCAACTCATTTCAATCCATTTCTTTTATGTTTTCCTTTTTTTTTTTTCTTTTTAGTTTGTATATGTATAATATGATTTCCTATATATTTGCAGTTGAATTAGTCTTCTTGTGTTTATCTCTAATCAAAATCTAATTTATTATCTCTAACTCTTAATTATCGACATAGTTTTATTTTTTAATTAAATAGATCCATCAAACATTGACTTCAACACGGTCGTCCAACCCCCTCACGAGCTTCGTCATAAACAAAACATTAGCTTTATCCAACATATAGTTCTTTCTTCATTATAAACGTCTCAATAAAATTAATGATCTAAAACCACATTTTAATAAGAGGTCTTAAATATATACACACACATAAAAAAAAAATTATAGTTGTTTTTCTTGTTCTTACATATTACTTGTGTTTAGCTTAGTATTTTTAGTATTTTTTAAAAGACACAACTTTAACTTTACATAGTAAGATAATTTATTTATAGAAGTAAGAGTTACTTGTTGTGTTAGTCATTTGTCTGCAATATATTAACTTGGATGTTGTTGTAAAAATTTATTTATTAGTATGAAGTTTGAGTTGAATTCAAAGTTTTAAAATATTTCTAGTAAAAAGTAGATAGTTTTTTTCTTTTTCTAAATTTTATAGTGTTTTATCATCTTCAATATTATCTAAAGTGAAGTTAAAATAATAAAATTTACTATTAAAATTCTTTTGAGGCCCAAAAAAAGTGTTTTACTAGCTTTATCCTTGAGCAGACCTACTCTCCCCCCCCCCCCCCCTCCGCCCTCCATCTTCACGCGTGTATGCATGTATGGAATACTAGATTAGTATACGTGCGTTGCAAGTATATTTTATATCAATATAAAAAGTTGCTTACAATAAAGAATTATACAAAAAGAAAACTTGTAAATTTTTCATGGTCCATTAAAGTACAGAATATCTATTATTAGATGAGAAAAAACATCTTTTCCCTCCTGAACTTGTCCTCCCAACTTACTTTAATACTTTAACTTAAATTCCATTTATTTATCCCCCTTAACATCTTTAAAATGTATTTATTTCACCCCTAATGCTGACGTGACATTTTTTTTTTAAAAAAAAGGACGCGTTTATTTGTTAAAAAAATTAATTTCAATAATATTATATTTAAAATATAATTAAAAAAAATGGACATTTTTTTCTTCTTTCTTCTTCAAATCATCATCAGCAACAACACTCAACTTCCTCCATTAACAACTTCAAATTTTTTTCACTTTCCTCCATTAACAACACCACCCAAGAACAACACTTTCCTTTAATGTTTTTCACTTTCCTCCATTAACACCACCCAAGAACAATGGAGGAAAGACCCGGGTGAGAACGCCGGGAGGAGATTCAGAGCAGTTTTCGATCGAGATCGGGTTGCATCAGGGATCAACTCTTAGTCCGTTTCTTTTTGCATTGGTGATGGACGTGTTGACGCGGAGCATTCAAGACGAAGTGCCTTGGTGTATGTTATTTGCCGATGATGTGGTGCTGATTGAGGAGACGCGAGGGGGTGTGAATGACAAATTAGAGGTTTGGAGGCAAACCCTTGAGTCTAAGGAATTTAGGTTGTATAGGTCCAAAACTGAGTATTTGGATTGTAAGTTTAGTGACTTGAGACATGAAGACGAACGTTGGTGAGGTTGGACTCCCAGGATTTCTATAAGACGGACAGTTTTAAGTAT
This sequence comes from Capsicum annuum, assembly GCF_002878395.1. Taxonomy (NCBI): domain Eukaryota; kingdom Viridiplantae; phylum Streptophyta; class Magnoliopsida; order Solanales; family Solanaceae; genus Capsicum; species Capsicum annuum. The sequence goes on along the minus strand of NC_061115.1, from coordinate 209,381,107 downwards.
CTTGGGTCTACGATTCAGGG
>NC_061115.1:209260924-209378087 GCF_002878395.1 Capsicum annuum | reverse complement strand
TATATATATATAATTTATATATATATATATATATTATTTAATATTTATATATATATATAATATTATTTAATATATATATATATATTATAAATAGTAAATATATATATTTTTATTTTTCAAAACAGAAATACATAAAAGTAGTATGTGTGGGATTTTTTTTTTTAAATCCTAATTTCTTACGTGGCAATGACCCGACACTGATGTGGCACTGATTTGGCACTGACATGGTGCGTGTGTAACCCACTCTCCGTTGTGAGAGTGGTATCCAGTTTTGAGGTGTGAGGGGGGTAAATAAACGAAAGTTAAGTTTAAGAGCTAAAGTGAGTTGGGAGTACAAATTCAGGGGGGGAAAGATGTCTTTTCTCATTATTAGATACTATCATTATGAGCTCATTACATGGGGTTTGCCTAGTGCGATTTACATCTTCTATGTGTTTTGCTAGTTATTACATAGTGAGCAGGTTACCACAAAGTGCTAATCCGAAGAACAGAGATTGTGAATTTTCTCAAGTGTTCTAGCAAAAAAAAAAAATCCGCAATAAAAGATGTTGATATTGACTTTTTTTTTAATAGAAGTGTTTACTCCTTATACTAAATTATTTTAACTTTTCAAAAAGAAAATAGTGAAATACATAACTGTTGATTTGATGTTAATAATCCTAAATATCAACAATAATATTATATTGATTGTTAAATTGCATACATTTTTTTAATTGTTGGATTGTAGCCTGATACTATTAATTGTTGAGTTCTAAATTCATTCTATTTTTGTTTTTATATCCGATGACAATGTTAAATTTTTTTTTTTTTAATATATTCTTCTACTTTTTTCATTATTTTTATCCAATGATCATGATATATTTGTCTTAACATGATATTAATTGCTCAATGTTAGGCTCACTCTACATTTATTTTTATATTCAAAGACAATGTTAGATCAACTTTTTAATATTACTCTTTTACCTTTTCTTTTATTATCTTTATCTAATGGCATAGACATCTGGAGATTAGTCATGTTGACTTTCGTGATGTAAAACACAATAAGTAAAAGTAAATGGAGGGAGTACATACAAAAGTACGTTGAACAAATACTTAAGTTTACATCAAAAAAAATATTTCATATAAAAAAATTAGTATCTCCTTTACATCGATAAAGGTGTATAGGAACAAAAATTATTCATCATTGTTCCACAAAGTGCAAAGTTAGTTCTACCCGTTGTGGAAAGCTACTAAATCTTTAATTAATAAGGCATGGTACTCTTTTATCCCCTTTAAAATGTCTTTTTTCACTTGGAGGTTATGAAAAGATAAGCTTCCTTTTAAGGATGTACTTAGTAAGTTTGGCAAGCAAATGAATTCAAAATGTTATTGTTGTTCAAATGCGTGTGATTAGACTTTGAATCACATTTTCAATCAAGGAGCAGCAGCTAGTTACATCTGTTTACCTTCTAACTTAATTCTCGACCTATAGATTTTTCGATCAAGGATCATGTCATGATTGAAATAATTCAAATATCCATGAATACAGTTGTTCATTTAGTCAAATTAAGCAGCTAGAAGGAAAAATAAATTTTTATATCATTTCATATTTAGGTAAAACAACAACGATAACAACTACGCCACAGTGTCAAACAAATTGAGGTCATATAGACAGCCAATGAAGGAGAAATCTTACAACGAGTAAGAGAATTTGTGATCAGTCTGATAGTCCTTGTACAAAAGATCTATTTCAACACAATAAGCAAAAATATCACTACCATGTAAACAATAAAGTAATAAATCAAAAAATAAAACACACACATATATATATGTGCGTGTGTGTGAGTGAGTGAGTGAGAGAGACACTAATGCACACTGAATTAGCTTGAACTCGAATGATATATACTACTTTTTTTGTCTCAATTTATATGTCGCAATTTGAATTTTGAGAGTCAAATTTTATTTGGTGCTCTAAACAATGAAAATTTTAAATTACCAAAGAGAAAAAAAAGAAAAAAGTAAGAACAATGCATAAAGCATTAAAAAATTGTAAGAACAATGCATAAAGCATTAAAAAAAAAGTTCTTTTTTATTATATTTTTGTGTAAGGATATAATACCATATTGTAAATATAGCAGTAGATCTTTAACCGCTGTAAAATGAAACATGTGCTCTTCTGTGGTAGCAACGAATCTTCATTGACACCTCTTAGTGAAGCGGGATAGTTTTTACTTATCTATTGAACGTGTAATAACTTTTCTAATTACAATGCTAAATATATTACTAATAAAGAAAACCTATATGTTATGTTATGCAGAAGAATTATGATTCACAGCAAAACAAATCAAAAGTACATAATCTATAACAAACCTGGAAGGTGCTATTTTTGAAAGGTCTTGATTTACAACCCGTATTAATAATTGTTATTTGACTATAATATTGGGTTAGCACAAATCCATTACGAAGAACAAAGAATTATGTTTGCTTAACTACTTCTCATCTACCTTATTCTAGTGTCAATATGCACCGGCAAAGCCGGAATATAAGACCTAATAAATAAAAATCACAAAGAAAACGTCTCAATTATCAATTGTCTTCAAGGATACACCATAATAATTTATTATATAAACTTTACAAACATATTAGAACTTTAAGAAAAAATACTACAATTCAATTAAAAATTGTCTTCAAGAATACACAATATTTTACTATCAAATTTCAAGAATAAATCAAAATTTTAGAAAACTTACCTCAAATTTAGAAATATAGTAAAAAATTTACCTCAAATCATAAGTAAATTACCTCTGCAATCATCAACACTATCCAAAATTTATGTTAAAAAATGTACCATTCAAGGAAAATAATCTGTTATTTTATAACTTGAAAAAATAAACGAAAAATAATATTTTTTTACCTTAATTCATAATAAGTAAATTTATCAACACTATTGAGACTTCGGGTTAATAAAGAGAAAACTTAAGAAAATTAACAAAAATAACATTAGCCCACGTGGGCCGACAAATTTTGTAGAAGATTCCCAACTTAACTCTAAAAGTAAACAAAGAAACTTTTTTTTTTTTTTTTGGTAGCAGTAAACAAAGAAACCTGTTTGTGGTAGTGTATTATTTCTAACCGATATTTGGTATACGTACCAATCAACAATTAACCAACTATATCATCCTAAATTATTTCTCGAAATATATTTTAGGACTTTTTTTCACTATACGGGAAAAAAAATTTCTATGTTATGATATATATCAATTATAGTGAATGTCTATCAAGATCTATCAAGATCTATTTGATGTCTATTAGGATTTGATGTATTTATCTTTTTAGTGTGAAATTAGGGACAAATTCCCCCTATAAATAGAAGGGCTTCCTTCATTGTAAATCATTGCTCAAGAGAAGAAATAAGAATCACTCTCTCTATTCTCTCTACTCTTCTTCTTGTTCTTTATTATTTTATAACACGTTATTAGCACGAGACTCTACTGTCTCAAATTTGAAGGTTAAGGTATTATTAGTTTTCTTCCTTGTTTTTATGGCTAACAATCTTACGAAGTGTGAGTTCATTGCCCTTCAAAGTTCGGGCAAGAACTATATTTCATGGGTGTTGGATGCTGAAATCCACCTAGATGCTATGGGTTTTGGAGACACCATAAAGAATGAAAATACAGCATCTAGTCAAAATCGTGCTAAGACTATGATTTTCTTGCGTCTGACGAAGTTCTGAAAATTGAGTACCTTACTACTAAGGATCCACTCATATTGTGGAATAGTCTAAAAGAAAGGTTTGACCACTTAAAGATGGTCATCCTCCCTAAAGTACGATACGAGTGGATTCATCTAAGATTTAAAGACTACAAGTCTATTCATGAATATAATTTTGCCATGTTCAGAATTTCTTCTCAATTGAAACTATGTGAAGAGACGGTCAATGATAACGATATGATGGAAAAGACACTCCACTTTTCATGCCTCGAATGTGCTGCTACAGGAGCAATATCGAGAAAAAAATTTCAAGAAATATACTGAAATGAGTTCTCATCTTCTCGTGGCTGAACAAAATAATGATTTGTTGATGAAAAATCACGAGAACGACCAACTGGATCTGCACCATTCCCTGAGGTGAATGATGTGCACACTTATCATGCTAGGCGTGGAAAAGGTCGTGGACATGGTCGTGGTCGTGATGACCAAGAAAGAAACTTTGTTCCGAGTGTTAATCATTTATCTAACAAAAAGAAAAAAGATGAGAAACATGAAACAATTACTTGTTTTCGATGTGGTGGAAAAGGATACTATTCATGTGACTGTCGTGCTCTCAAGCACTTAGTGAACCTTTATCAGGCATCACTAAAGAAGAAAGAGAGAAATTCCGAGGCTAATTTTCTCTCTGAAAATAATATTGACATCAAATGCTTGGATGTAGAAGACTTTTACGAGCACCCTGAAGGAAAGATTGATCACTTGATTGGTGATGGTTCCATAAACATGGAAGAATGAATGCTTTTAATTTTTTTTTTTTATTGTTGATAAGAGTTATAGAATAAAAAACATGTAAAAGTAGTTGTTTGCATGAGTATTAATTTTTAATTCGTATTGATTAGTTCAATTATATTATTGTAATTTATTATTGAAGTGAATGAAATTTCAATTTCGTCATTATTAAATAAAAAAAAGAAAAAAGACGACGACGATACGTGCAACTTGCACGAACTTCTGTTTTGTTCATTAGTGCATATTAATTTTTTGCATGTTAATATTTTTAGTTTTGCATGTTAATATTAATATTAGTTTTGCATGTTAATATTTTTAATATAATATTCACATATAGTCATTACTTATCCATATGTGTTCAGAAAATATAATATAATAATATTATATTTGGATATTAACATACTGGATAAAATATAATATAATAATATTATATTATTATTATATGTATTGCATGATACTGTTCCGTACTATTAATTATAAATAATATATTACGTATTAGATTCCTTATCAAATATTATATTGTTTCTATAGTTTTTGGACATATTTCTTTTAATTGCTTAGTAATATCGGATTAACAATTTTTTATAGTATAAGCTTTCACTTTGTACAAAAATTTAATATATATCTTATTTGGTGTATGTCATTTTATTTGAAGATATGAATAATTTTTAAATTAAGCAGTCAAATTGTGAAATATATGTTTGATTGATTCTGGCACTACACATACGATATTCAAAGACGAGAAATATTTCTCTCATCTAAACATGGGCAAGATTAATGTCACTACAATTTCTGGTAGTGCTAATTTGATTGAAGGCTTCGAAAAAACCATTATAATCTTGCCCAAGAGAACTAAACTCATCATAAATAATGCCATGTTTTCTCCTAAGTCTTGGAAAAACTTGATGAGTTTTAAAGATATCCGTGAAAATGGTTATCATATCAAAATAATTGATGAGATGAATCTTAAATATCTTGCTATCACCAAGAATGTCTCTGGGCAGACATATGTTATTGAAAAGTTCCCTGCTTTATCTTCTGGCCTGTATTAGATAAAGATTTGTGCAATTGAGGCACATTCTATAGTAAACCGGAAGTTTACTGATTCCAATACTTTCGTACTTTGGTATGATCGTCTGGGACATCCAGGATCAATAATGATGAGACGAATCACAGAAAATTCAAATGGGCATTCATTAAAGAACTTGAAGGTTCTTTCGAATGGTGAATTTTCACGCAATGTTTGTTATCAAGGCAAGCTGATTGTGAGGCCATCACCAATAAAAGTTGGGATTGAGTCCCCCGCATTCTTGAAATGCATACATGGAGATATTTGTGGACTTATTCACCCACCTAGTGGGTCATTTAGATATTTTATGGTCCTAATAGATGCTTCATCTATATGGTCTCATGTGTGCCTTTTGTCATCTTGCAACTTAGCATTTGCAAAATTGTTGGCACAAATAATACGATTACGGGCACAATTTTCCGATAATCAAATTAAGTCTATTCGTCTTGATAATGCTGCAGAATTTTCATCCCAAGCATTTAATGACTATTGCTTATTGATTGGGATAAGAGTGGAACATCCAGTACCCCATGTTCACACTCAAAAAGGCATTGTTGAGTCATTAATTAAACGTCTGTAGTTGATAGCAAGACCATTGCTTATGAAAACTAAGTTGCCCACTTCTGTTTGGGGTCATGCAATTTTGTATGCTGCAACACTTATTCATCTTAGACCGACAAATTATCATAAATTTTCTCCATTGCAATTGGTTTTGGGTCAAGATCCTAATATATCTTATTTGAGAATTTTTGGGTGCGGTGTATATGTGCCTATAGCACCACCAAATCGCACCAAGATGGGCCTCCAAAGAAGATTAGGAATTTATGTTGGGTTTGAATCATCCTTCATTATTCGCTAGCTTGAAACATTAATGGGAGATATGTTCACTGCTCGGTTTGCAGATTGTCGGTTTGATGAGATAGTTTTCTCAAAATTAGGGAGAGAAGATAGTGACATCAAAAGAGAAATTTTGTGAAAAAATCCATCACTATCTCATCTTGATCCATGTGCTTCTATTTGTGAGCAAGAAGTACAAAAGATTATTCATCTGCAGAAAATTACCAATCAAATGTCGAACACATTTACTGATTTGAAAAGGATCACCAAATCATATATTCCTGCAGAGAATGTCCCAATTTGAATTGATGTCTCTAAAGGACCATCCACTAGTGTCAAAGCTAATGAATCTAAGCATGGCAGGCCATTAGGTTCTAAGGATCAAAATCCTAGAAAAAGAAAAACAAATGGTCAAGATGACACTACGAAAGATCCTCATATAGAAGCTCAAGATTTGAGCAATGTTGATATTCCTAAAGGAATCAATGAGCCTGAGACTCAAGAAAATGAGGAATTATCCATAAATTCAAGTGATGTTGAATCTAGTTTGAATTGATCTAAAATAGTAGTGGATCATGTATTTGCCTACAATGTTGCAATGAAAATCATCCAAGGTAGAGAGGATCTTGAACCTCAATCTGTCACAGAATGTCGACAAAAAAATTACTGGCCAAAATGGAAAGAAACAATTCAATTTGAATCGAATTCACTTGCCAAACGTGTAGTTTTTAGACCTATAACTCAAACACCTAATGGTGTTAAGACCGTTGGCTATAAATGGGTCTTTGTGCGAAAAAAATGAGAAAAATGAAATACAAAGGTATAAAGCATGCCTTGTTGCACAAGAATTTTCACAAGGGCCTGGTGCCGATTATGATGAGACATATTCCCCAGTTATGGACACAATAACATTGCGTTATCTTATTAGTTTCACTATCCATGAGAGACTTGAAATGCATTTGATGGATGTGGTAACAACCTATCTATATGGATCACTTGATAATGAGATGTACATGAAAATTTTCGAAGGATTTAAAATACCGAAAGCATATAGTTCAAAGCCTCGGGAAATGTATTCCATTAGATTGCAAAGATCATTATATGGTTTGAAGTAATCTGGACGTATGTGGTATAACCGTCTTAGTGAATATTTGCTAAAGAAGGTTATACGAATGATGAAATTTGCCCATGTGTTTTCATAAATAAAACAACATCGGAGTTTGTTATACTTGCTATCTATGTCGATGACATAAACCTTATTGGAATGCCAATAGAGGTTCAAAAGGCAATTGATTACCTAAAGAAAGAATTTGAGATGAAAGATATCGGAAAGACAAAGTTATTCCTTGATTTGAAAATTGAGCATTTGACAAACGGTATCTTTGTCCATCAATCTGCCTGCACAGAAAAGGTGTTGAAACAACATCCATTAAGTACTCCGATGGTTGTTCGATTACTTGATGTGAATAAGGATCTATTCCGACCTCAAGAAAAGAATAAGTAACTCCTTGGTCCTGAAATACCATAGCTTAGTGCAATTGATGCACTAATGTATCTTGCAAATACTACAAGGCCTGATATTGCCTTTTCAGTAAATTTTCTAGCAAAGTATAGTTCTACTCCTACTAGGAGACATTGGAATGGGATCAAACACATATTATGGTATCTAAAGGGGACTACCGATATGGGCTTATTTTATTCTAAAGATTGCAGTTCCGATCTTGTTGGCTATGCTAATGTTGGGTACTTATCTGGCCCGCATAAAGCTCGGTCTCAAACAGGCTATGTATTCATATGTGGGGGGTACTGTCATATCTTGGAGATCAACAAAGCAGTCTATCGTAGCCACTTCATCGAATCACGCTGAGATTATAGCTATTCATGAAGCAAGCCAAGAGTGTGCATGGTTGAGATCCATAATACGTTTCATTTGAGAAAAATATGGCTTGAAATGTGACAAAGTACCCATAATTTTATATGAAAATAATGCAGCATACATAACACAACTGAAAGGTGGATTCATAAAAGGAGATAGAACAAAGCACATTTGCCAAAGGTCTTTTATACGCATGAGCTCCAAAAAAATGGTGATATTGACGTACAACAGATTTGCTCAAGTGACAATATGGCTGATTTATTCACCAAGTCTCTTCTAACTGCAACTTTTAAGAAGATGGTGCACAAGATCAGAATGCAAAGATTCAAAGATGTTTTTATTAGGGGAGTTAATACGCGTTGTACTCTTTTTTCCTTATGAGGTTTTGTCCACTGAGTTTTTCTTGTAAGATTTTTAATGAGGCAGCCTATATGTGCATTGTTAGACATTCAAGGGGGGAGTGTTATGATATATATCAATTATAGTGAATGTCTATCAAGATCTATTTAATGTCTATCAGGATTTGATGTATTTGTCTTTTAGTGTGAAACTAGGGGCAAATCCCCCCTATAAATAGAAGGGCTTCCTTTATTGTAAATCATCCCTCAAGAGAAGAAATAAGAATCACTCTCTCTATTCTCTCTACTCTTCTTCTTGTTCTTTATTGTTTTATAACACCCTACCAATATTAGTTCTCAATATATTTTAGGAATCATTAATTTTTAAAAATTATAGTCAATATATAATGGTATATTAATTTGAGGAAATAAGTTAAAAATACGATTTTGTATATTGTCGAGTATTTTACTGAAGGGCAAAAAATTCAAGTCACTTTTCTAAGGGTATTCACACTTTTAATGTATCAAAATTATAGATTTTAGTGGGCAATCTGTAAGCTAATACTTCCTCTATTTTAAAAATATTTGTCACAATTCTTTTTTAATAAAAGTCAAAGATATAAATTCTTTGATCAATATTTTAAGATGTATCTTTAATCAAATTGATATAAAAAACTTTTTAACTTTTAATATTTTTATACAGTTTTTAAATATTTAAATTTAAATTTTAATATATTGAATAAGCTTAATCTGATTTAATTTTAAAAATTAATTAAATTAACTCACATATCTAAATACGAAAATATGATAAGTAACTATTTTGAAACGGATGAGTATTCCCTCCGTTGGATTTACTTGTCATATTTTGACTATGCACACTTATTAAGAAAATAATGATTGGTATACTGATTTTACCATATTACCCCTATTAATTAATGTTTAGTATAGATATTAAAAAATAATTTAGAGAATAAGTGATTAATGATAAGGGTAAAATTCTTTTATGAGTTTATCAAGAAAGACAAGTAAAAATAGAATTCAAATTAAAAATAATAATGACAATTAAAAGCAAACAAAGGAGTATAATTCTAAGGGAATGTTGAAGAACTCTCATGATGACCGATATCAATGAAAGAAGGAAATCTTGTTCCATCAAAATGCCCAATAAAAAATTGAATCTCATCCTAATTAATGTTTTTGAACTTGTTTACTATGGAAAAAGTAATCTTTCAAGAAAAAAAAAGGAAAAATGATAAAATTTGAAAACTGTATTTTAAGAACAATGTCATCCCATCTAAAAGTTTAAGTTGGTAGAGAGAGCACACTTATATTATTTAATTATATTCTTAATATACCCTCTCACGTGCAAATCTGATTTTTTTTCATGGACCAATTACACAATTTTTTTTTTATAATAGGTGGTAGTGAAATTCGATCTCAGAACCTCTATCTGCTTTGATACCATGTAAAAATGGAAAGAATATATAAAAAGAGTTTGAATTTTTTTTTACTCCTTTTCTTATGTAAATAATTGCATGACTTGAATGAAGAATGAATAATTTGAATTGAAATCAATATAACTTGAATGGATTGAATGAGCTGAATTCAATATAACTTGAATATTCTAAATTCAATTGAATAATTTTGAATGAATAAAATTTATGTACAATGTCTTATTTATATAAGTAATGGAACGAAATAAACCTAAAAAAAAACTAACACTAAACCAACTTAAGGAGTCTAAATATGATACAAAATAATTAAGATGATACACTTCTAAATAAGGTAGGATACACTACTTACTAAGGTAAAAGATATTAAAAAATACACGAATATATGGGGAGTAAGGAGGGAATAATATCTACAAGAATTTTTCAAATCTGAGCCAAAATTAATATGTTAAGGTTGACTCAAAAACGTGTACTGCAGCATGCAAAATCATTTGTAGGATGAAACACGTAAATCAACCCAATCTAATGAACAAATACAATGGGCAAAGCCATCAGTGAATAATTATCTCAATACAAATGTTCCGAAGAAGATCATGTTATATGGAAAAATAACTTATTTTAAACAATTTGATTGTGCAAATACATTATATCTCTAACATATATCTCACTTCCGTACTTTTTAAATTGCTGGGCTCTGATACCATTTGTAGGGGGTGCGGATATTTAATAGATCTAATAGATTTATTAGGTTTCTAGTGAATCTATTTTTATTTGTGCGTGGATATTTCTTAAATTTTGTTTCAATATCTTTTAATGATTTACTTTTTTCGTAAGATATATTCATTAATTATTTTATCCTGCAGTAATTGCAGAGTTACAAATTTCCGTATAATAATTTATCCTATCTGTACTGTAATGTATATCTAATTCTATATTTTCAATGTTATTTATTATCTTGTGTTGTTCTTCTCGTACTGAGTTTTTAAAATTATATAAACTATCACATGTACTTTTATCTAAATTTTCTAAGGTTTTTTCTATCCATATTAATTTTTCTTTTAGGTTTTCCATTATTTTTCTAATTCGGTTTCTATAATTAATTTCATTATTTAGATTTTCTTGATTTTCTCTAGTTTTTCTAATATATTCTAACATCTCTTAATCTGAATAATATCCTTCTGGGTAAATTTCTTCGTATAACTGTTCTAGCCAATTTATAGTTTCTATTTCGTAGTCTATTACTTTTTCTAATATTATTTTCTTAATATCTATAATTTCTATATCTTTAAGTATATATAAGATTAATACTTTAAGATAATCTAAATGATCTATCTTTTAAAATTGGTTTTATTATAATATTTTGTAGTTGTTTGTTTTAGCCTTGGTAGTTTTTGCATATTTTTATTAAGAAATTCTATGTATTTTATATTTTTATTTTCCATGTATTTGTCTATATTTATTTTTATCTGTTTTTCTAGTAACTGTATGTTTCTTATATCTTTTTCTAAAAATTCTATGTAACTTATCATCGTAAGTATTTGTAAGAGTAGTTAGGTAGATATGGTATATAATTTACTCTAGTCATGTAATTTTACCAAAGGCTTTTTCTAATATGATTTTTCTTATATCTGCTACTTTTATATCTCTAAGTGCATACAAAATAAGTATTTTGAATTTATCTACCATCACATCAGATAAATAATCATTCATTTTCATAAAATTGCTTTTTTCAAAATATTCCCTTCAACCATGTACATAACAAAATATGGTCATCTTAGCTTACTATATACTAGATTATTCTTAAATAATATGTTCTTCGGTCACTATTAACATGGTAATCCGGATACTTTTTCCCTTAAACAACGCCTCTACTCTGGTTACTCCCCGCCACGGCTTCTTGCCTCATTGGTTTCACCTTTAGGATGTCATAGTCCTTAGGGATCTTTCTCCGTTTCCGCTTTGTTAATAAACTTCTTAAAATATTATTCTTCGAATAATTCTACTATAAAGTAACTAATATGAATTTATTTTATCATATCATGATTGTTGGGAATATGAATTTAGCTATTCATAATCATAAATAAATATACCTGTTCGGGTAGTTTTGATATTTCTGAAGTTTGTTCCTCCATAGCTTTTTCCATTGAAATATGTCTATTTAATTAACTGAGTAAAATATTTGTTGTGGAGTGGAGAGAATGTTTGCTTCAACGCATGAAGGCTTGCCTTTGCAATGCCTTCTGCTTTCTTTATTTATAGAACGAAAAGTAACTTTACAATCAAACTTTACACACGTTTTTTTAAAATTGTAAATCTAAAAACTAAAAAGTCAACAAAAGGGGCTAGGCTACTAACTAGCCTACTAGCCTTTTATTTTCTACAAGTTTACATCTTTACGTAAAAGTCTATTTGTACAATAATTCAATCAATAGTTAAGACTTTGTACAATAATTCAGACTTTGTACAATAATTCAACAGTATCTTGTCTCCGTTGATTTTGTCGTATCTGCTATATCTCCATTATTGCTTCTTATCTTATCTTTCCAGTTGGCATCTTGTCTTCTTTTATTCTAGATGTACTTCTGGAATAATATTATCTTCTCCATTACACCTCGAACATTGGTGGTCTGGATATTTGTGTCCAATTATTTTACAATATCTTGTTAGCAGTCCGTCTGAAATAAATCATTTTTTTATTACTCTTGCGGTAGATTGTTTTTCTGGGTTGAGTAGCGTCATTATCCATTGTCTTACATCTTCCATATCTGCTTGTCGTAGCTCTTTTGAATTTGAGTAAATCATTTGATGATCTCTCGAATAATAGCTCCATATTGGGTTTCCGTTAGTATAATTATTTGCTAGTTCTTGAATGATCGTAGCTAGTCCAATAAGTCGTTTATTTGCATAAAAATCTGGTATCTCAATTCTGGGTATCTCCGGTTGCTGCGTAATATCTTCTGGTATGATCATATCTCTAGTTAGTCCTATCTTTACAACTTGTATAACTGGTTTTATTTCATCATATAGTATCTCTGCCGGTGCAGTATAACACTTTATATAAAATAAATTTCCTTTTGTTATTCTTTTGTAGGTGGTGAATATCTTGTATAATTCTTCCATAGCTGTTAATTCTTCTCCGGCTTGGGTATATATGGTGTTTAATAGTCCATAGTCAAAACAGGTTTTAACTAGGCTTGGGTTAGTTTTGGGTAGTGCAATTAGTTTGTTATATCCTTGTAATTTTTGGGTTATATAGTTGGTATTTATTCTTTGATGTTTGTAGCTCTGGGGTTATGGTTTAGAAAGGTTTGTACTCTGTATATATTTTCTATGTATTTCTGGGCGGTGTAGTTGTAAACTTTTTTGTCTTGGTTTAGGCTATCTCGGTATGTGTTAACTTGTGGGGGTATGAACAAGTGGTCTTTTTGTGTTTTTGGTGTAAATGGTTTTTCAAATATTTTATTCATATTTATATTCTGGTATCTTGGTCGATTAACTCCTTTGCTTGTACCTGCAGAAGTAGATTGATAAATGTTATGGGTTTTATGGAGTGTCCCAACGTCTCCTTCTAGCTCTGGAACTTTAATGTCTTTCGATCGACATAGCTCTGCACACTGCTGAGTTAGCTGATTTGTAGCTATAGACTTCAGTTTATCTTTATTAGTCTTTAGCTTTTCTATCTCATTACCCATACTGTCCACTTTCATTGAAAACGTAGTTAGGGTGTTAAGTATTTTTTCTAGAGTATCTTCTTCTATTATTTCAGTCTGTGTAGCTTTGTCTTGATATGTAATATGCAATAACATTTTTGTTAGTACTGATCACTTCAATTGTAAATGTGAAATTTAATATATTTAAAACTAGTCTCCGAATCTCTTTTGTTGTAACTGAATTTTGTATTTTCTTTGTTAACCACCAGCGTACCTGTGTATTATCTGTTCGTACAATAAATTTGTTATATACAATATATGGCTCAAATGCTAATAAACATTTATATAATGAACATAATTCTTTCCTATTTATTTCCCATCTTATTTCTGTCTCATTGAACGTACCTGAGTAGTATCTACAATGGTGTTCTATTTTTTCTACTTCATATCGATATTTAAGTACTCCTCCGTAACTGTATTCACTAGCATCTGCTTCTACTATATATATAAATTTTCTATTTTCATCTGAAAATTGTAATTTTGGTAATTCTTTACAAAGTAATTTTATTTTTTGAACTTGTTTTTTATCTTTTTCATCATAGTTATATTCTATATCCTTTTTTAATTTTTTCTGTAGTGATTTTAAAGTTTCTGCTAATTTTGGAATATATTCTCTTACTTGGTTTACTAGTCCTAAAAATGATTGTAATTTCTTTTTTGTATCTAATTCTTCTTTCGAATTTATTATTTTTTGTACTATATGTTGTTGCATTTTTACTCCACTTTTATCTATTTGTATTCCTAAAAATTCTATCTGATTTTTCATAATTTCAGCTTTCTTTTTACTTAGACTTATTCCCGATTTTCTATTATATCTGTAAACTGTTCTAATAATTTTAAATGTTCTTCTTTGGTTTTTGTATATAATAATATATCATCTATGTACACTATACAATTAGATAATTGTTTAAAATAATTATCCATAAAATGTTGATATCTACCTGGTGCATTTTTATATCCAAATGGTAATACGTTCCATTCATAAAATCCTTGTGGTACCGTAAATGCGGTTAATTCTTTAGATTCTTCTTCTAGCTTTAGGTGGTAAAATTCTGATTTACAATCGAATTTGCTAAAATAATTATATCCTTGTATTTGTCTTATTTTAATATCTTATTTGGTATTGGATAATTATATGTTATAGTTTTTGCATTTAAATTTCTATAGTCAATTGCATTTAAATTTCTATAGTCAATAACCATCCTACTTTTTCCTCTTTTTTGTTCACTATGTTTATTTACTATAAATGCTGGACTATTATGTTTACTATTACTTTTTTGTATATATTGTTTTTCTAATAATTCATCTATGTGCATTTTAAATTCTTTTAAATCATCAAAATTATATGTTAATGGTTTTTGGGTTATTATGCTATTTTTATCTATTAATTCAATTTTTATAGTAGTTTTATGTTTTTCCCATCCTTTTAATGGATCTTCACTATATAATCGTTCTAATTTTTTCTGAATTATTTCTATTTTCTTTATTGAAAATATAGTTATTTCTGTTTTATTTATCGAAAATACTACTAGTTTTATTGTATCTTCAGTATTTTTTATATTTTCTAACTTTTGTGTAATTTTTTCACTTCCTTTTATCCAATCAGTTTTCTTTCTTATTTTATTATTAACTCTTTTTGCTCTTACTTTCTGTTTACATAGTGTTGTAAACCACCAGTCTGTTTTGGTTATTATATGTGGGTATAATTTATCTAAGAATGGCATTCCTAAAAGTATATCTTTTGATGTTATTTCATAATTATAAATTTCTTCTATTGTTAATATCTTATCCCATACTTGTATTTTTACATTCCTAGCTTTATAAGTAATTAAACTTCCTTCATTATTAAATCCTTTAACTATTATTGGTGTTTTTAATTTATTCCATTTACTTTCTGGTAAGCAATTATATCTACATAAATTACCTTCTGCTCTTGTATCTATCATAGGCGTATAATATCTACTGTAATATTCTTCTACTACTATCTTCATTAATACATATATCTTCATTTCATGTTAAGGCTCTTTTTAAGAATAACTTTTCTTTGTTATATGTTAAGGTTAATTGTGTATGTTCTATATGATATGATTTTACTTGTTCTAACCATTTTATTCCTAATATTATATCTGCTTTTTGCATTTCTTCCTTTACTTCGAATTCTATTTTTATTTTTCTAACTCCTATTATTATTTCTTTTTCTGCTATATTTTTATTATTTATTAAACTTCTTGGTAGATCTGGGCACATATCATTATCAGTCTTTATTTCTTCATTTTTTACTAGATATTTTGCTATATAATTTTCTTCTTGTCCTGTATTCAAAAGTATTAAATATTCTTTTTCATTTATTTTTCCTGTTATGTAATATTGGTTTAAATTATTTATTGAATTTGTTTCATAACTTGTTCTTTTTGATGAGCTTGATGATTCTGGTTTTTCATTAGCTATTCTTTTCGTTGTACTTATTCTATCATTTATTATTTCTAAATCTTCTTCTGTATCTATGTCTCTATAGGTATAATCATTATAATCTATTGTTTTTACAATTTGTTCGAATGGGCTTTCTATTTGTATTTTGTTAATCTTATTTTTTCCTGTTATTTTATGTTTTGTTGTTAATACATATAGATTTTTACATCTTGCTGTAAATATTTTACTTCCTGGGGTTAATTCTATTCCTGATATTTTCCAATATAATACTAGTGATTTATCTATATTTCTATCTGTTACTGCTACTGAATAAGCACTTATTATAAATTTAAATTTTTGATATATTAGATTTCCTTTTACGGCAGTTATTATGCTTTTTTCTATAGGTTTTATAATTCTATCATCTGCTAAATATAATTCTATTGGTGTATCTATTCCTTCTCTAAAACATGCTTTTATTAATATCTCTATACCTCCAAGGTGTACATATTTTATTGGATCTCCTTTACTTTTTATATCATTTATCTCTTTATTAATTATTCTTTTTGTTACTAGTGGTATACTAGCTTTGCCTTTTGCATATCTGCAGTCTATTACATGTTTTTTTTGGCATACTACATAATATTCATCCTTTTTCCTAGTAAAAATATTTTTTATTGTTGGTATTTTAAATATTTTCTCTACACTTAAATCTAATTCTTTTTCTTTTATTTCATCAAATATGTTACTATCAAATATTATTTTTTGTTCCGTTCCTTCATCATTTAAATATTCTTCCTTTGTTATTATTTTTATATCTTCTTCAGTCATTTGATTCATCTATTTCACTATCTATTTCATTATCTGTTTCATTTTCTGAAATTTCATATATACTATCCTCGCTTTCTAATTCATAATCTATATAATCTATCTGCATATATTCGGTATTATCTATTTTTATTTCTGATATTTGTTTATTTTTTGAATTTTTAGGTAATTTACAATTTTAGCTAAATGTCCTAACTTTCCACAATTATAACAAGTACATTCTTTTATAGATTTCTTCTTTCTATATGGTCTTTTATGTTTATAATTTTTTACATAATATCTTTTTCTTGGTTTCTTATATTTATATTTTGATTTCTTATATTTTTTATATTTCTTATGTCTTTTTCTTTTCTTATAATATCTTTCTTCACATCCAAATTGGGGTGCTATTTTATTTTTGCAACATGCTAAATTTCTTATTAATGTTTTTTCCATTTTTAATTCTTCTCTATATTTTTCACATAAGTTTCTATACCATTGTTGTAAAAATTTTATTCTTGCTCCTAACGTATCTACTATTTTTGCTTCTTCCCAACTTTTTATTATTGTCGAACTAAATGGCTCGGGTAATTTATTAAAATATAATTTTCTTATTTCTTTACTTTCTTCTATACTATATGCTCCTTTGTAATAATATTCTTTAAATGCGCAAGTATATTCATCTATATAACACATATTACATATTGCTAATTTTAACATTAAATTTCTATTTGTATCTTTTTCTTCATTTTGTTCTTCTTCGATTGTTGTCGTACTACCAAATTCATCTTTTATAGCTGTTTCATATTTTTTTAATAATTCTATAGGGGTTAGTTTAGTTGTTGTCGATGATGTTCCTTCTATAGGTTTATTAGTCCTTAATACTTTTTTGCTATTTTTAGTTAAATTTGAAAACCATAGTTTTACTGATCCTATTAGCGTTTTTTCTATATATTCCGGTGCATCTGTTATATTTATATTATTATCTAATAATTGTTTTGTCATATATCCTATCCATAATTGTATTGTTTTTTCTGTATCTATTACACAGTCTAGGTCTAAAAAGTTATAATTTTTATTAATTATTTGTTTTGGTATCCATTTGTCATATTCATTATATTTTTAAAACTTATTCTTATAATATATAGGTTTTCTTATTTTTGTTATTTTAGGTATTATATTTTCATTTTCTTTTTTATCAAGAGTATTTATTTCTGTGTGGGTATTTTCTAAATTTCTCCCATTAATTTCTTTTTGCTCTTCATTGATTTCTAAATTTTTTGTATTTGTTAATATTTCTGTATATGTTTCACTATCTTCGGACTCATAATTATCTGTCTCTTCAATATCTATATTATTTATTTCTAATTCTTCATTTTTTATTTCTAATTTTTCCTTAAATTGATTTATCTCGTTCAGTAATTTCTGTTCTCTATCTTTTTCTTCTTCTTCTTTTTCTTTTTGTCTTTGTTCATACAACTCTTTTAATATTTGTAGTTCTTTTTCTAATTCAGCAATCCTACTATTTTTAGTTTCTTCTATTTTTCGTATTTCTTCCGTAGTTTGTTGTTTTATTTTTTCTATTTCCTTTTTCCTATCTATCTCTTCATTTTCTTTTTCTATTCTTACCATTGCTGTCAATTTATCTTCTAATTTTAATTCTTCTTTTTCTAACATTAGATATAAATGTTCACCTATTTTCTTATATCTTCGTCCTAGATTAGAAAATACTATTTTTATTTTTGATCCTTCGTAGTTTTCATATATTTTTCATCTATTATAAATTCTTTTTTATTCATTTTATTGTGAATAGTTCATGTTGATATATATATTCTAAACTATCTATTTGTGATTCTAATTTTGATATTTCATCTTTTTGTGTATCTATTGAATTTTTACTAACTCCAGCGAATACATTATAATGTAGTCTTTTTATTCTTATTTTTAATTCTTTACGTTTTTCAGAAATAATTTTTTGTAGTTCTTTGTATTGTTGTACTTTATTCATTTTAAATTATATTTATAATATCTTGGCGGATATCTAAATCTAATTTTATCATAATTAGGTGGTATGTGTTTCATTCTTCTAGATTTTAAATGTGTTATTAATTTTGATTCAATACTAGATATTAATGTAATTAAGTAGGCTAATCTTTGTGGGTTTTCTTTTGTTTTATTTAGACTTATATATTTTGAATAATTATTAATTAAAGATTCTTTAATTTTTCTAAAAGCTTTCCTATTTTTAAATGGTCTTCGCATAATTAATTTATTAATTTGTAGGTAAATTCTAATAACTCTTCTAATAATTCTAACATAACATAGATTCTAACATATATCTCACTTCCGTACTTTTTAAATTGCTGGGCTCTGATACCATTTGTAGGGGGGTGCGGATATTTAATAGATCTAATAGATTCACTAGATACATTCTTTTTCAAATGCACAATAAATATAACTGTTTCTCAAAAACTAGTCTAGACAGATACAAGAGCTACTACGAAATAGGAACAAACACAAGAATCTACTTCCATCACAAGAATAGAACGAGCAAAAGCTATTGAAGATCATCAGCTGCATCATACAAGAAACATCAATTAATTCTACAACCAAACTATATCCCAAAGAGGATATAGTAAGAGTAATATCATTAAAATCACACATATTGTTAGGCATCATCTGCCGATCTAGGTGAAATTACATAAACATAATATAGAAATCAAGGATCAAACATGTACTTATAATAACCAAAGTTAATCCCGTTATTTTGTATTCTAGACTACCACACCATTATTAGGTCCTCACTGCTAGGCCTTATTCAGTTCTTATTAAATCTCACTAATGACCACTAGGTTCATGATACAACCCTTATTAATAATTGATTGTTTCTCCATCATTAATCATTAACTACAGTTTTACTACACCCTCGATATGCAGGCCAAAGTTATTAAGCTAATGATATCTAATACCGAAACAATCGCTTAGACAACCACAATTCATCTTGCTTCATCCTTACTCAGGTTATGTCTAATTGATACAAGTATAATTACATAGTAAGTTCAGAATCAACAACACTTGCATATCAACAAGATCGTTTTATCAATCATATTGTAAGTTATCAATCACAACACTTGTATTCAGTATTTAACAAGTTTATTACTTATTAACATGTATTGCAAGTAATAAACAAACATTTAATTAAACATGCACACTTACAATCAAATTGAGCCTTAACTCCAATCCAATCATAATCTACGACATATTTCAAAAATATCTGATAGCTTATTATATCAGATCATATCAACCGACATCCACTCTACTCAATTATGTCCAGGGATCAAGCAATAGATAATCAAGGGTATACACATATTCACATAGTGTAAATTCCTATTTTCTTTTGCACATGGGGATTGACATGATTTCAAAGGGTTTGTTCACTTATCTTATTGTTCAATCCTGTCCTGATCTATTACTATGCAATTTCCACACACATCCATCTACCACAATCAATCATCAAAGACCAAACCCGTTCTACTTCCTAACTCCTAACCATTCTCGACATTGTGGTCAATTATTTTACTACACAATTTTCTGTAATCCCCTTACCCAAAATTTTAACACACCAATTTTTGCATTTAAACATGAAGTCATATCGGAATAAGGCTATCAATCCAGTAATCTATCAATTCCCATACCTAGGTGTTAGCCTCGTATATTTATGTTTTAATAATGACAAAACTAATGAGTGGGCTTTTGCAGGACATTTGAAAATCGCTAATGATAAAAGGATTTCTCACACAAAGATATGAAGGATCAAAGAAGGATAATTCAGAATGGAAGCAAGAAGAGAGTCGACTCAAAAAATGGAAGAGCATCAAATTATGGAGATCTACGACATCTAAAGATTATGCCAGGCAAATCAATCAAGTACAAAAATAAAAGAATGGAGGATCACAATCCCAGAATCACGACATATAAAATAAATCAAGACTAAAAGCAAAAGGAAGGAAGACTACAACCTCTACATGAACATATCTGATATGGACATGTATAGTTATGGAAGTTGAACCATGTATGGATATATCTGATATGAACGTACTTTATGGTTCCATCCATTAATCAAGAAATCAATTCAAAATCCTTTATTGAGAAGAAATCTCTTAGGTTTTCTAACAAGGAGAAACGATAGAAGAAACTGGAGACTATAAACGAAAAGACAAAAGGCTAAAGTGTTTACGCAACTTCAAGGAGAAATCTCAAAGTGTCTCAATCTTAGTCTCACAAAGCCTTGTAATTCTTAATTTACAATAGTTATATAAAGAATAGGATCGAGTCAACTTTGTAATACAAACTGAAGTTGTGTCATAAGATCTAAAGAACAAATTAAGTCTTCGAAACTTGTTTCTCATCATTGTACTCGAGCCCAACATTGAAAGATCTAAGAAAATTTTGAAACCCAAGAGGACTGGAAGTAGGCACCACATTGGTGTTTCAAACTAGGATAAATCTTCGTGTTTTTACTTTAAATTCAATTATTTACTTGCTTATTTTTTTTAAATCTAATATGTTTTGTGAAGTATACTGATCTACAGGCAAGTCATCTGTAAGGGGTCAATAGTTGACTAACAGAAATATTCAATTCACCCCCTCTTAATTTTCACTAGGCACCGGGTTACTATAATTTCTCTTCAATTTGTTAATTCTTATCCAACCGTACTTTGTTGCTCGATTAGCATGAATAACGAAACAACATGCAGCCATCAAAAATAATTTACCTAACAATTATAATAACACTGAATTAATCCATGTCTACCTTAATCATCACATTTTTATCCATTCAAACTTAATGCCCACAAGCCTAAGCATGAAATCTCATGTCAATCAGCTATATCAGGCATATGATTTATAATTGAGCTCTACTATTTAAGTTAAATCTAATCTACATGAGCGCCAAGCTGCTGTTATGGAGACGTGAACTCTTATTTCTTGACATGTTCTAGCAGTTTTTGACGCGAATTCCATGAGGAAACCTTCAAGATTCGCCCCTCAAAGTGTGCCCTCCATTCTCATTGTTCAATGGTCCAGGAACAACTCTAAGGTATTTTTAAAAGGAGACAACGTCTTTTTTTTTAGTTGAGAACGAAAAGGATTTTAAAAATTCAGAGTGACTGTTGCTTCCCGCTATAGCGGTCACCACTATGGCAGGAAGTGCCTATGGTGGGATGGAAACAGTCAACCTCTCGCAAAATGTTTTTTAATTTTAAGTTATTAATACCCACGCCTCCTTTGGACGTGGTAATTATAGCAATGATGGGATGGGTCGTTCCACACCATTTTTATAGAGTCAAATGCTATAATTTTTGACGAATATTCTATGATATATTTTTCCGATATGAGAAAGATTTCAACTTGTAGTATTTTTGGTGTAGGGTTTAATATTCAAATCCTAATTCTAAAATATTGAATTAATCTAATCTAGTTTAGCTTAATGTAATATCCCATATGACTTTAATTTTAGTTGTAAAAAGAAAAGTAAAAGAAAAGAGAGTAGTGGGCCGCCCATCTGCCCAAACCCAAAGGAACAAGGAAAAACAGAGTGGGCTTAGCCCATCAACAAGTCTTAGAAAAAGAAAAATAAATAAGGAAATAAGGTGGAAAAGGGGGCCATCAGCTTCACGTGTAAGGCAGAAAAAGGGGAAAACAAAAAAAACTTCCAACAACAACTCTCTATACGAAGAAAGCAGTAAGGATATCATTTTTTTTCTCTTGCGCTTTCTGGAGAGCACGAAAAGGACTCAACTAGTGTAACAATAGTTAAAAGAGAAGTAGAAAAAAAAGGTAAATTTCTTAACTTGGTTCATAAACTTGACTCTTATAAGTCATAACTATAAATTTGGGGTTGAGAATTCAAGAATCAAGGGGTAAAGGGATATAGAAAAATTTAAATTCTCATGAACGAAGTAAGAATATTAATCAATTGAATTGTTTCTTTAATAGTTTCGACTTAAACAAAGAATAGTTTATAGACAATAGGGTTATTGAGGTTTAAGATATTGAGAAAAATCAGCTACAAGTATGTTATTATGGGTTGAAGCAAATTTAGTATAAGTTGTCAAGTTGAGAGCCAATCATGAATTTCTATTGTTGGGTAGTTAAAGTAGTTACACTTTGGCCTAAATGAAGAAATTAACACAAGATTGATATGATGTGATTATAGATTTGATCCAAGAAAGTGATATAAATCGTTCGAGGTGATAGGTTTGGTTTTCCAACAAGTGTATTGTGAGTAGTAACCTTTCCCATGATTTATGTTTCTTAACTTGCATATTTTATACATGATTTTGATGAAATAAGAATTACTGAATGCTTTGAAATTGCATGTGAAGAAAGTCTTTTACTTGATATGATACTGGAATTGAGTATTTTGAGATGTTCATAAGACATATTTAATGTTACTTGAGAATGATCACTGATGTTATGAAAGTTCTTCACTTACATGAGAAATAAGTATTTTTGACATGTGTTTTATTCAAGTTTACATATAATATGATTTGACATAACTTTAAAGCTATATTCTATGATGAAAAATGCTTTCATATTAATATCTATTGTTTAAAGTATAAATGGGAGTAGACCTTGATTTGAATCCCGTAGCTAACTGAGGAATCGTTAGACCTGGTGCACCTTGTATTTACTGATTACTGTTATAGCCCTTGCTAGTGGGAAGGTAAAACTAGCATACTGTTGTTGATCTCCCTCGAGTAGGGACTTACTAGTATGATACTTGACTCCTTTATAAGGGGTCCACTGTTACTGGCTATTTTTGAAGTAGAATGTCACACTGATTACATGGTTCATTCTTGGAAACCTCCCAAATATGTAATAATTGATATGATACGATGCTTATTGAGTTTATTATTGATTTATTTTGCTTATATGAAATGAATATTATGGTTTTTTGTTACTATTTTCTGCTAGAGCATTTATTACATGATATTTTATGACTTGTCCCCATTAAAATGGTTGTGGTTAAGTGTTATTACTCATTGAGATAGTGTCTCACTCCTCTCTATTATTTTACAGTGAACGCAGGTGACGATGAGGATTTTGTTAGCTAAGATCTCGAGGTAGCATATTCCTGGTGAGCCCCGCATTTGTTTGCGTGAGCTACAGTTTATTTATTTATTATGTTCATCTTTTTAAAAACCCTTAGAGTTGCTCCATAGTCATATCTTTAGAGTTTTTAGTATTCTTTCATTATTTTGAACTTGTGGAGTATTTAAATTCCTCTAATATTTTAGAGATGGATTTCATATTATTATTTGGTGGTGTTGGTGAATTGTTGATGATTTTGGTGTATTGTGTTGGGGTTGATGTGTTTGTGTGATGTTGGGTTATTGTGTTGTGGATTTGAGACAAGGAATTTTCTTGTTAGGCCTAAAAACAGGGAAAACTCTACCCGATTTTCTATAGAATTTTGATGAGGCTTGCTTCGGAGTCCTAACCTCCTTAGCGCCGGTCATGACACTTTTCTGGGTTGTCACAAAGTTGGTATCGGAGCTTAGGTTAGTTCTTCGACTATGGAGCACACAGCAGTAGTAGAATGTTAATGATGGTTATGTTGCCGGCCATTTTTATAATCGTGATTCTGCGAGAGTGTGATAGGATGTGTCTTGATTTTCTTTCCTATTCTTCCTTGCGTGTGTGACGTTTAGGATCAATTAGATGAATCTAACTGTACTTGTTTTGTTAATCAGATGGTTCATAGAGAAACTAATGGTAGGGGATGAGACGGAGCCCACTGAAAGGGTTGAGGTAGGGCTAGTCGTGATACCGCAGGGAATCGCACTGCCACTCTAAGAAGTTCAAAAAAACCTACTCCTGAAAGAAATATTAGTCCACCTCTATCATCTCATGAGGGTAGTACTACTGATGCACTTGCTTCTATGCAAAGAGCCATAGAGGGCTTGACCGACCGACTAGATAGACAAGAGAGGGGTGGTCAATACAATTCTGCACAGCCTAGACCATAGTCCCAGGCACCTATTCAGACTTACAACTTTGGAAATATGTAGGTATCTTTGCAGGAGTTCCCGAAGTTGAAATCACCAAAATTCATAAGTTCAGATAGTTCAGCTGATCCTTAGAGCTTTTTGGATGGTATATTTAAGGCACTGCGTGCACTAGGATGTTCTAGTAAGAGAGATGCGAAGCTTGCGTCGTACATATGGAAGGACATGGATAACACTTGGTATGATACTTTATTGCAAGAAAGCCCTTTTAGAGCAGCACCACTGACATAGGATGAGTTCTCTAAGTTCTTCATGGATACCTTTCTTCCTGACAATCAAAAATAGAAATACGTACCTCAGTTTGAGAAATTAGTTCAGACTCTAGACATGGATGTGTCGGCCTATAATACTAAGCTTTGCAAGTTGGCTAGATATGCTCTGTACTTGGTGTCTACAGAAGTAACTCGAGTCTAGAGGTTTGTAAATAGGTTGGTTGTTTGTCTCTATATTGCAGTGGACCCACAGATGAAAGTCTTGAATTATTATGAGATAGTAGATTTTGCTAGAAAGATTGAGGACAAGGGTCGTGCAGAGTGGGTAACTTATGAGGTTCGCAAGAAGACCAAGATGGATGGATCTTCCAATGATGACTTAAGTGCAAATCGCAGAGCAAAATATAAGGGAAAACAACATAGACATCAGATAGAGACAGATTCAATTTCACAGCCTGCATACAGGCCACCCTCTAAACAGGTTACTTATAGGTCTTCAACATCTCAAGGATATCATAGTTCTAGCCAGATGTATGCCAATACTCCATCTTACCAGACTTGCAGCAAATCACATATGGGTCATTGTCGTATTTTGAATAGAGAGTATTTTTGATGTGGCCAGTCAGGTCATCACATTAGGGATTGCCCTCAGCCTTAGAGAAATGTTAGTTAGGGTTCTACTCAGTTAGCTATACTTAGTCAGGATACTTATAATACTGCAGGTACTGGAAATAGAGGTCGAGGTAATGGAGATCAGGCTGCTGGAAATTAGGCACATAAAAATACTAGTAGAGGTCAGTCGAGAGTTTTTGCACTTACTAGATAGGATGTTCAGGCCTCGAATGCAGTAGTTACAGGTATTCTTTTCATTTTTTCATTTGATACATATGCTTTGATTGACTCTGGTTCTACCCACTCTTGTCCTCATACTTTTCTTTGAGATTTGATAGATAGCCAGAGATGTTAAATTGTCTTTTTCTTATTGCTACTCCGGTGGGAGATTTTTTATTAGTTGAGTATTTATATCGTGACTACCAGATTATAGTGGAAGGTAGGGATACTCGTGCTGACTTTATTGTACTTAATATGATTGACTTTGATGTGTTGATGGGCATGTATTGGCTATCTCCCTGCTATGCTAATGTAGATTGTCGTGCAAAGATAGTTCGATTTGAGATACCAATGAAACTAGTTTTGTATTGGAAGGGGGTCGAGTTCCAGAGGTCAGTAAAGTTATATATTTAATGAAGACCAATGAATATCGAAGAAACGTTTCATAGGTCTCTTGGCTATGATAAGTGATGTTAGAGAGGAAACACTCAGTTTGGAAGCGCTACCTGTGGTGAAGGAATTTTCTGATGTATTTCTTGAGGAGTTGTCAGGATTACCTCCAGTATGAGAGATAGACTTTGGTATTGATTTGGCACCTAACATGATGCCCATATCTATACCCCCATATCGTATGAAACCACCAGAGTTGAAGGAGTTAAAACAATAGTTGCAGGACTTACTAGATAAGATTTTTATCAGACTGAGTGTTTCACCATAGGGTGCACCAGTTTTGTTCCTAAAGAAGAAAGATGGGTCTTTAAGAATGTGTATTGACTACAGATAACTAAACAAGGTAACACTATGTAATAAGTATCCATTGCCTCGTATAGAGGACCTGTTTGATCAGTTACAAGGGGTTGTCTATTTTTCGAAGATTGATCTCCTATCGGGCTATCATCAGCTTACAATTAGAGAGGAAGATATTTCTAAAACAACATTCGAACTCTATATGGGCATTATGAGTTTCTTGTGATGCCTTTTGGGTTAACCAATGCTTCAACTGCATTTATGGACTTGATGAATAGGGTGTTCAGGCCATTTTTGGATAAATTTATGATAGTGTTCATTGATGATATTTTGATATATTCTCGTAGCCAGGAAGAACATGAGAGTCATCTGATAACTGTATTGCAGACATTGTGAGAACATAAGCTCTATGCTAAATTCTCAAAGCATGAATTTTGTCTTGACTTAGTATCATTTTTGGGTCATGTTGTCTCCAAAGATGGTATCACGGTGGATTCTAAAAAGACAGAAGCAGTGCAGAAATAGCCTTGACCTACTTCACCTACAGAGATTCACAACTTTATAGGTTTGGCTAATTACTATAGGCATTTGTTCGATAGTGGCTGTGTTTGCTTTCCACCTACTCCATAACACCGACGGCTCCCCTCCTAAAATAAGGGTGACTCAACTAGAGGTTATGTACAACATGTGTACTACGGACTTGTTATAGAAAGAAGGCATGGGAGTAGATATATGATGCCAGATATAAAAGCGGTAACACATATGATAAATACTGTACACAAAGAGCATGAAAACACTTAACAATGATAAACTATAACACAAAACAACACAAACAATGTCTATACACCCATAATGTCAAACAAAGCCGATACAACTCCAAAAAATTAGCTCGAATTTTGAAAAGTCCCCAGCAGAGTCGCCAGAGCTGTCGCACCCCTTTTTCAACATCCAAAAAGATTCATTTTTAAGTTTGAAAGGGTTTTTATTATTAAAGTGACAAAGGATTAAAAATTTGTTTTGAAAAAGGATTATTTATATTTTTTATTCAAAGTCGCCACTTGACATAATCGGGTGTGCCAAGTCACCTTTGAAAAATCCTTTTCAAAATGATTTGACTCTTTGAAAACTAGTTTGCGAAAAAAGATTCCTGCAAAGAAATTCTGTTGATCGAGGGGAAGGTGTTAGGCACCCATCGATTCCGTGGTTTGACCACGGTCTCTTGTTGGAGAATATCGGCTAATTTGACATTATAAATAAATAAACCACACAAAAACACACAAATCAATCAATCAAACAAACAAACAAAATAAATCCAAAATTATAGCGTCTAGTCCAATTATTACAACCCAAAATAAAAAAAGGACAGAAAAGTAAACCTAAACTAATCCTAAACTACGCTCCAAGGCTTTACCCGACACCTCGGGACTTGGTCACGGACATCCTCTGAGTACATAATACGTTGGCGCATTCCCCGGTGAATAAGTACAATATGACCTCGGGGCATTCCCCGGCGAATGAATACATCTTCAAATCTTGTGCGATAAAGTAAGAGACTATTCACATGCACATTCCCACATTCAACCAAATACCGTTCCTAAAATTTGCCTACCTCGACCTATCGTTTGCCTACTTATTTAACGGCCTAACACATAACACTATAGTGTTCAACAATTAATAAAAAATAATCGACATTCACCAAATCAATTTTTAAATTCCCACCCCCAAGTCAATACGCAAATTACCAATTTCATTCGACTACCAATTTGAGTTTTCACATTCAAATCCAAAATCAACCAACGCAAATAAATATCCGAACATGCCAAGCAACAAATCATTCATATTCATGTATAATTTAAAGGGAGATAAGATAGAATTGGATCTCAATGTCGCTTTCAATCAATTATTATTCGATTAAACGAGATAAAGTCCATGCCAGAAACCTCGAATCGAACTTCAGCCACAACCCACCAGCTCAAATCAAAACCCTTTTTTTGTACTTTTCACCAACCCGAACCCAAAACACGAACTAATCCCAAAAGAAAGATACAAGCAGAAATCCATGGGCACGAATGAATACCAAAATCAAGATTTTGTGAGATAAGTAGAAGTTTGCATAGATAAAACTCCGGCAAGTAACTGACAAGAGCAAAAATTGAATAGAAAGATCGGATCTCAACGACCCCTTAACGTTTTCCGACCAGATTTCGGTGATGATGTCACCATGCCAATGAAAAACGACGGCCGACGTCTTTCGATAGAGATTCTGGCAGCAATATCGTCGGCAGAACTCTCACGAGCCTCGCCCATCTTCTCCTCAACCTCCTCAATCTCTCTCTCTGACCTAGTTTCTCTCACTCTCGATCTCTCTCTCCGTCTCTCACTATGTGGCTATGTGTATTGAGAATAGATGGGAATTGGGTGCTTGTGATTATGTGTTGTTGTTGTTGTTCCCCATGGAAAGCTCCAGTCAGATCTCTCTTTTCTTTTCCTTAGCTCTGTGTATATCTTCTTCTCCCTCAGTGATGATGTCTTTGGGAGTTTGAAAAAAAAAAAGAAAACCCGATACCCCCTCTCACGTTTCAACCCATTTTCTCCTCTGTGTATCTTTTCCTTCGTGAAGAAGAAATATCAGGGAGTCCTTCTGCTGTGAAGTGTTCCCCTAAAAGGAAAGAAGAAGAGAGCTGATGGCTCTGTTTGTTTTTTTATTCAAAAAATGGAACCCCCCGAAAATAGTTGGAAGCTTCCCTTATGTATTGATAAGAATCGAAAAAATCTTTGGGCCTTATACCTTTTTTTGTTGTTGATCCATTGTTATGGCAAAGAAAAAGGTAAAGAAAATGTGAGTGGTGTGAGGAGTAGGGTAGGCGGGTAGGGTAAGGGTAGGTGGGGTAGTGGTTGTTTATTTTTGATTGGATAGGTTGTTAGAATAAAAATAAAATTAGTTAGGGGTTGTTTTTTTTGTATTTTTATAGGATATAATCACATGGATGGAGATACGTGGTAAGACGAGGTAAAATGGGGAGATTGAGTTTCGGAAGGGATAAAATTACGTGTCTACATCATGCCCCTCTTTGCATGTAAAAACAAAGTGTTTTCATACAAAGAAGTAGACAAGGAGACAATTTTGACCCGACCATTATTCAAAGAAAAAAAATAAAAGGAAGAAGAGCAATTGGGTCTTGACTTAGGACAACCTACCTACCCAAGTTATGGAAGAATCGAGTACCGGTATTTCAAAAGATTTGAAAGAGAAGGACTATACCGAGTTGGAGAGTCAAGTGAGGTTCCATCAAGGTTCCGGTTCGCGGCTCTGTCATTACATCAAAAATAAAAATTACAAGTTAAAACATAAATGAAATTACAAAATCCTATTTACGCAGTTTCTTTTGGACTCTTGACTTGAGTTTCATCACCCTATTCTTCAGGCGGGCTCCTGACTTGCAATTTCTTTGACTTGTTGCCTGACTTTCAATTTCTTCTCCCTATTCTTCAGGTGGGCTCCTGACTTGCTACTTTTCAATCTGTTTAACTTTTAATTTCTTCACATTGTTGCTTGGTTTTTCATTTATTCGCCCTGTGCTTCGGGCAGGCTCCTGAAATCACATCAAAACTGGAAAGAAAATTATCCCAAACAAAATTATTATAAAGAGAAATTTTGTTTTCCAGAAAAGTAAAGTTCCAAAATAGAAATTGAATTTTTTGCCCCAGTTTATCATCAGAAGACTTTTGGAAAAGTCACATAATACCTACTTGCATGTTGCAATGATGTATCAAGACTTTGACCAAGAAATGAATCTCTTGAGAGTAAAATTGAATAACTATGACTAGGAAGTGCGTCTCCTAAGAAATAAAATGAGGGATTCTAACTAGAAAGTGTGTCTTCTAGAGATACAAGTTTAAGTTAAAAAGTATGCCACCTAACAAATGAAAACTAGCAAGGAAGTGCGTCTCTTATGGATTAAGTGCAATAATTTGACTAGAAAGTGCATTTTCTAAAAATCAAGGGGACTGACTTGACTAGGAGGTACATCTACTAAGAATCAAGACATAAGTTAGGAAGTGCATTACCCAAAAAGCAAAGTTCAAATTACCCAATCAAGGAAGTGCATTTCCTTACCAATGTCGCTTGAATTACTCAAATATGGAAGTGCATCTCCTTACAAATGTTGCTTGAATTACCCAAACAAGGAAGTGCGTCTCCTTACAAATACCGCTTGAATTACCAAACAAGGAAGTGCGTCTCCTTACAAATGTTGCTTGAATTACCAAACAAGAAAGTGCGTCTCCTTACAAGTGTTGCTTGAATTGCCCAAAAAAGGAAGTGTGTCTCCTCACAAATACCGCTTGAATTACCAAACAAGGAAGTGCGTCTCCTTACAAACACCGCTTGAATTTCCAAAACAAGGAAGTGCGTCTCCTAACAAATGTCTCTTGAATTACTCAAATAAGGAAGTGTGTCTCCTTACAAATATTTCTTAAATTACTCAAACAAGGAAGTGCGTCTCCTTACAAATGTTTTTTGAATTACTCAAACAAGGAAGTGCGTCTCCTTACAAATATTTCTTGAATTACTCAAATAAGGAAGTGCATCTCCTCTCAAATGTTGCTTGAATTAACCAAACAAGGAAGTGCATCTCCTTACCAATGTTGCTTGAATTACCAAAACAAGAAAGTGTATCTCCTTTGGAAGTGTGTCTCTTTATGATAGCGCTTGAATTACCAAAATAAGGAAGTGTGTATCCTTACAAATGTTGCTTGAATTGTCCAAACAAGGAAGTGTGTTCCCATACAAATGTTACTGGAATTATCCAAACAAGAAAGTGCGTCTCCTTACAAATATTGCTGGAATTACTCGAATAAGGAAATGCATCTCCTTACAAATGCCGATCGAATTACCAAACAAGGAAGTGTGTCTCCTTTGGAAGTGCGTCTCCTTATGATAGCGCTTGAATTACCAAAATAAGAAAGTGTGTCTCCTTACAAATGTTACTTGAATTGTCCAAACAAGGAAGTGCGTCCCCTTACAAATGTTGCTAGAATTACCCAAACAAGGAAGTG
The DNA here is from genome assembly GCF_002878395.1 of Capsicum annuum. Lineage (NCBI taxonomy): Eukaryota > Viridiplantae > Streptophyta > Magnoliopsida > Solanales > Solanaceae > Capsicum > Capsicum annuum. Next base: position 209,346,191 of record NC_061115.1, on the reverse strand, counting down.
CATCTCCTTACAAATGCCAATTAAATTAACAAACAAGGAAGTGCGTCTCGTTGAGATATTGGAATATGACTTTGACTGTGGTTTTGATTACCAAATTTGTGTAGCAATATTGCCTCTTGCATTTGCGGAAGTGAGGCATTGCAACCTTTGATATTTAGGCTTTGAAATCCTTGATTCGAAGGTAGAATGTGTTCCTATTTCATACAAAAAAAACTTGTTAGTTTAAAAACATAGTGGATGGTTTGTGGCTTTGGCTTTTGTGGCAATCGCTCTTGCCCCTGTTATATTTAATCTTGCTTTCAACCATTAGCATATGTCATTGACTCGCTAAATCATTGATCCAAACTCAGATTATTAAGAGTGACTCTGAAACAAACACAGTATTTCTGTTTTGCCATGCTTCTCAGATAAACCCTTTGAACCTTGTTATTTCCATAAGTTCCCAGACTTGTCTATTGACAAAACTTTCAGTATGTCTTAATTTGGCTCACAATCATGTCTCTTTCATGTGTTGGCCTTTTGTCTTGGTTTGTGCAATTGAAGAAGCTGGTAGCCAGTTTTGAAATCTTTTCTCACTTGTTTTGATATGGACTTGACTCAAAGACAAGAGAAAAATGACAATGACTTTTATTTGGATAACTGACGTAAGAAAATAAAATAAAAATAAAGAGAAGAAAGTAAAGACAATGAATATCCCTATTTGAAATAAAGAAATGAAAATTTTATCTAAAAATGACAGTCAACACTAATGATTATGCCATGCATCTTGGATTAAGCAGCTTGATCTTTTCATCCAAACTTGCTACCCATTGTTGTTGAGTTATTGGCCTTGAAACTGAGTTGCTTCCTTAGGTCAATTGCATTTAAGACCCCATTCGGCTAGTGGCGCCTTGAAGGATTTTCGCCAACAAGCTTCTCTCATTTTCTTTTCCTCAGCTCACCATTGCCTTGTGGTGTCTGTAAGGGTTTTCCACTAATGAGACTCTCTTATCTTCATTTCCCTTAACTCACAGTCGTCTTACGGTGCCCGTGAGAGTTTTCACCAATAAGACTCTCTCATTTTTATTTCTCTCAACTTACCACCATCTTATGATATCCGTGAAGGTTTTCACCAATAAGACTCTCTCATTTTTATTTCTCTCCTGATTTCTTATGCTGAGGTAGACAAGTAGTTCCCAAATGCATCATCATATCCCTTGCATGCTTAGCCTTAACATCCTCAAAGATTAATCTGAAGGTCTTTCTTTGGTTGCAACTTGGCTTTTGGATAGGTTTAGAAAGAAAGGATGGCATGGGGCCCAAGCGACACTTAAAGTGGGGTAGGACTTACAACTTTTGGAATCGACTTAAACAATGAGGATTAACTCATGCCCCAATTTCTTTTGACTGGGTGACTCTAAATTATTTATTTGGTTGGAACGAGCCCTTAGTAGGGCAGCCTACGTATCTCACCCCTGAGAGAGAAGAATCAGGTCATGCGTAGTTCTGGCAGCTTGTTCTTTGTCTTGATTCTGATTTCCTTTTCTTTTCTTTTATTTACTCTCTTTTTGAGATTTTTCTGACTCTATTTTGCTTGACACTCTTTTTTCTTTTTGGACACATTTTTTCTCATCTTTTTTGATACCTTTTGAATTTGTTTTTCGCTTGACACCCTTTTTTTTTTAGTTTTGCTGACTCTATCTTGATTCCAAAAGAGGAGTATGAAAGAAAATAGGACTAAAGCTCAAATGGGGTAAATAAAGGATGACACGATGTTTGGATAGCAGAATGCAGTGCCTTCGTCATATCAATCCTTGAAAAATGCAATTAAATATCATGCAATATGAAAGTGAGAGATGAAGATCATTTGTGATATTTTTTTATGGCACTAATTTTAACTGAGACTGTGCATTGCTACTTCTTCTGCAAACTCCATCTTTGTTGTACATTCCTCATGCTTTCGTGGAGCTAATTTTTCTATTCCTTTTGATGTAGGACCACACATTCACTACTTGACCTTATTGAGATATGTCTTTCAATTAATGACCAAGTTTTTCTCACAATTCTTAAAATAATTGCCTTAATTTTCAAAGAGTCTTCAACTTGATCACCAAATGCCCCAGCCCTCTATCTATTTTCTCAGATGCTCTCTTTTCTAACTTTAACCCTCTGATTCAATGTTCATGCTTAAACTGGATTTTAAGATTTTACTGAAAATCCGCAAGCATATCATATCAATAGAGTCAACATAAAATGTACTGTATAAAGAAAACAAACAAACAACACATATTTTAGAACACAAAAGAAAAAAGGGGACACTTTATTTAGTTGAAACAAAAGATAGAAGGGTTTGAACATAAACAACAAAAGGACAAAACAAGATAGATCCCGAACTACAACCCTGAAATAATTCAGACAACAGAAAATAAAACAAAACAAGATACCAGACCCCTTCCTAGTAAGGAGAGGGGTAACTTCTTAATTGCTCAGCCTGACATCTTAGCCATTGGTTTGCATGTCAGCATGACTAGAGCTTTTCTCACTGTCAATGTTCTACACCATGATTGATTTATCTTGAATCATCTTTTCAATTTATCTTTTCAAAGCACGACAATCTTCAATACTGTGACCCTGAACATTAGAATGATATGTACATCGTACATTAGGATTAAAACTTCTTGAATGTGGGTCAGGAGTATACCCAAGGAGAGAAGTGATTAGGCCCTGTTGTACCAATATCTAGAATAAACTTACATACGACTCTCCAATTGGTGTGAAGTTATCCCTCGACTTCTGTCTCATTTCATTATTTGGCTTAAATTGAAAACCAGGCCTAGAAGGGCTTTGGTATGTATGTGGAGTTGGAGGATGGCTCGACAGAGTTGACGCACGCCAGTGTGGGTAAGATGAAGGTTGAACATAAGGTTGTGCATTATACACTTGATATAGAGGTGGGGAATTGGGATATAATGGATTTTGGTAAAGATTCTGTGGAGCTTGGGCATAAACTTGGGTTTGAGCCCGTGGGTAACGATGGTGTGGTCCTTTTGCCCATGCCTGTTGTCCAACTACAAGTGTTGATAATATGTTTCATCCTGCGCTTGAATAATTGCCTCCACTATCTTACTTTCTTTCATTGGCGAGTTTGCCCTAGCAGCTTGTTCACGCCATCTAATCGCATACTCTCTAAAAGTTTCAGTACTCTTCTTTTTATACCGTTTAGGGATTTTTCGTCAGGTATCAACTCCACATTGTATTGAAATTGTTGCACAAATCCATTAGCTAGGTCATCCCAACTAATCCACTTGTCAATGTCTCGATCAACAAACCATTCCGAAGCTAGGCCTGAAAGACTCTCCCTGAAATAAGCCATGAGTAGTTCTTCCTTCCATCCAGCCCCCCTTAGCTGGTTGCAATAGCGTCTCAAATGTGATACAAGATCGCCATGTCCATTATACTTCTCAAACTTCGGCATTTTAAAATCAAAAGGAAGATGTACACCTGGAAACATGCACAGATCTTTATATAAGACACTTTTGTACCCCTAAGTCCTTACAAGTTTTTCATAGTCAATTCCAAACTTCTCAATTTTCTAGCTATTTCCTCTTGTTCTTTTGTCATAACAGGCGTCTCAGTATTTGGAGGAAATTCAGGCAGTTGAGGGCAGTCGTAAGGACCAGTCGACTTAAATGTGGGCTCGGGAGCGTAATGCTGATCACTAAAAATATTCAATACAGGGTCGCTCGTAGAGTGAGGAATCAGAACCATTGGATTGATATTAAAAGCAGGAGCTTCAAACGGGTGTGGGGCTGCAAAAGCATGAATAGCAGGCGGAGCCGAGCATGTGGTAATTTTGTATTGAGGAGTGAGAAAATGAATATTGGAAGTGTTTGGATACTGTTGCCCCAGAGTAGGTCCTGATGCATGTTGTGGCGTGTCGACCAAAATAGGAAATTGTGCATGTGACACTGGAGGCAAACTAGAAAGATATTCCAGATTATCTGCGGGAAATGGAGGAGGCGGCAACCCATTAGCCCAAGCTCGATGCATTTCTAGCATTTTCTGCCTCAATTTTCGAATCTCTTCATTAGGTCATACATTCTCATTCCCCAAACTCCCTATCTGATTAGTGATAACAAACTCGGTATCCTTGTTGGCCATAACTTTCTCTGTGACTTGTAGCAATATGGAGACCAGCCAAAATGCCACAAACCAACCACCTTAAACTAACTGGACAAGAGATTGTAAATGCGTTAGCTTTCAACGATTTTTCAAAACCTCTTCTTTTATTTTTTCTTGAAAAAATCACCGAACCCTAGAAGGGCGCCTACGTATCTCACCCCCGAAAGGGGAGAATCAGGTGTACGTAGTTCGTGAAGTTTTGCCAAAATGGCCAATTAAACTCTTTTTTCTTTCTTGAAACAAAGTGTCAAAACAATTTACGAAAATCTTTTTGCATTTTTTTTAGGTTTAAATCTCTACACAAAATGAAACTTGTGATTACCAAAGAAAAATCTTTTTGGATTTTTGATTTTTGAATTTTGAATTTCATGTGAAAATGAAACTTGAACCTATTAAAGGAAAATCTTTTAGTAGTTTTCTTTTAAGGACGTATATGAAACGCCTACTCTAAATGGAGAGTGAAGAAATATTTTTGGATTTTTCAAATAAGATCCCCGAACCAACAATAGGCTGTCTATGTATCTCACTCCCGAAAGAGGAGAATCAGGGGTGCGTAGTTCGTCCAGATTGGACAATTAATGATTAACTAATAGATTGACCCTAACTTAAGAGACACAACCAAAGACAAACAAATAAAATCTTTTTTGGATTTTTAATTAGACACTTCAACTAAAACTGACACCAACAATTACGAAGGAAAATCTTTTTGTTTCACTATATAAGAATGTACAAAGCTCCTATCGAAAGGAAAAAATATTTTTGGAGTTTTCGAATTATGAATGCTTACTAATGAAATAAAAGGAAAATTTTTTAACATTTTTGATTTTTTGGGAAATGAGTGCATAAAGTAAAAAAAATATTTTATTTTTTTTAATTTTTGAATTGTGAAAAACAAAAGCCATAAAGAACCCTAAAACCTACCAAATCTTTTTTTTTTCTTCACTCTTTTTTTTTTCAACAATTTCTTGCCTACACACTTTGCTTCTAACTCATGTTTTTGCCCAAACCAATCGGTCAAATAACCTCGTTACCCTCAAAGATGCAACATTTAGCACGTAGGGATGCCTTAGAGGTGAGTCTCCTACAAAGGGCCAAGTGGGCCCTGCTAGGTCTTCAATATGATGCACATAAGCATGACCTAAAGGCTGACCTACGTTGGGGGTTCACTAACAAAGCTGTTCGAGGGAGCGTATGTTCGATAGTGGCTGCTTTGTTTTCCACCTACTCCATAACACCGACGGCTCCCCCCCCTAAAATAAGGGTGACTCAACTAGAGGTCGTGTATAAAACGTGTACTACGAACTTATTGCAGAAAGAAAGCCTGGGGGTAGACACATGATGCCAGATATAAAAGCGGTAACACATAGGATCAATACTGTACACAAAGAGCACGAAACACTTAACAATGATAAACAATAATACAAAACAACACAAATAATGTATATACACCCATAATGTCAAACAAAGCCGATACAACTCTAAAAAATTAGCTCGAATTCTGAAAAGTCCCCAGCAGAGTCGCCAGAGCTGTCGCACCTCTTTTTTAACATCCAAAAAGATTCATTTTTAAGTTTGAAAGGGTTTTTATTATTAAAGTGACAAAGGATTGAAAATTTATTTTGAAAAAGGATTATTTATATTTTTTATTCAGAGTCACCACTTGACATAATCGGGTGTGCCAAGTCACCTTTGAAAAATCCTTTTCAAAACGATTTGACTCTTTGAAAACTAATTTGCGAACAGAGATTCCGGCTAAGGAATTCTGTTGACCGAAGGGAAGGTGTTAGGAACCCCTCGATCCCGTGGTTTGACCACGGTCACTTGGTGGAGCATATCGGCTAATTTGACATTATAAATATATAAACCACACAAAAACACACAAAACAATCAATCAAACAAACAAACAAAACAAATCCAAAATTATAGCGTCCAGTCCAATTATTACAACCCAAAATAAAAAAAAAGACAGAAAAGTAAACCTACACTAATCCTAAACTATGCTCCAAGGATTTACCCAACGCCTTGGGCCTTCGTCACGGACATCCTCCGAGTACATAATACGTTGGCGTATTCCCCGGTGAATAAGTACAATATGACCTCGGGGCATTCCCCGGCGAATGAATACATCTTCAAATCTTGTGCGATAAAGTAAAAGACTATTCACATGCATATTCCCACATTCAATCAAATACCGTTCCTAAAATTTGCCTACCCCGACCTATCGTCTGCTTACTTATTTAATCGCCTAACACATAACACTATAGTGTTCAACAATTAACAAAAAATAATTGACATTCACCAAATTAATTTTTAAATTCCCACCCCCAAGTCAATATGTAAATTACCAATTTCAATACTTCGACTGCCAATTCGAGTTTTCACATACAAATCCAAAATCAACCAACACAAACCGAGATTCGAACATGCCAAGCAACAAATCATTCATATTCACGTATAATTTAAAGGGAGATAAGATAGAATTGGACCTCAATGTTGCTTTCAATCAATTATTATTCGATTAAACGAGATGAAGTCCATGCCGGAAACCTCGAATTGAACTTCAGCCACAACCCACCAGCTCGAATGAAAGCCCCTTTTTTTTGTACTTTTCACCAACCCGAACCCAAAACACGAACTAATCCCAAAAGAAAGATACAAGTAGAAATTCACGGGCATGAATGAATACCAAAATCAAGATTTTACGAGATAAGTCAAAGTCCGCGTAGACAAAACTCCGACAAGTAACTGACAAGAGCAAAAATCGAATAGAAAGATCCCTTGACGTTCTCTGACCAGATTTCTGTGATGATGTCACCGTACCAATGAAAAATGATGGTCGGCATCTTTCGATAGAGATTCCGCCAGAAATCTCGTCGGCAGAACTCTCATGAGCCTCGCTCGTCTTCTCCTCAACCCTATCAATCTCTCTCTCTGACCCAATTTCTCTCACTCTCGATCTCTCTCTCCGTATCTCACTATGTGGCTATGTGTATTGAGAATATATGGGAATTGGGTGCTTGTGATTACGCATTATTGTTGTCGTTCCCCATGGAAAGATCCAGTCAGATCTCCCTTTTCTTTTCTTTTGCTCTGTGTATATCTTCTTCTCCCTCAGTGATGATGTCTTTGGGAGTCCAAAAAAAAAAAAAGAAAACCCGATCCCCCTTCTCATGTTTCAACCCATTTTCTCCCCTGTGCTCCTTTTCCTTCGTGAAGAAGAAATATCAGGGAGTCCGTCTGTTGTGAGGTGGTCCCCAAAAAGGAAAGAAGAAGAGAGCTGATGGCTCTATTTTTTTTTATTCAAAAAATGGACCCCCCCCCCCCCTCCGAAAATAGTTGGAAGCTTTCTTTTTTTTGTTGTTGATCCATTGTTATGGCAAAGAAAAAGGTAAAGAAAACGTGAGTGGTGTGATGGGTAGGGTAGGCGGGTAGGGTAAGGGTAGGTGGAGTAGTGGTTGTTTATTTTTGATTGGATAGGTTGTTAGAATAAAAATAAAATTAGTTAGGGGTTGTTATTTTTGTATTTTTATGAGATATAATCACATGGATGGAGATACGTGGTAAGACAAGGTAAAAATGGGGAGATTGAGTTTCGGAAGGGACAAAATTACGTGTCTATAGCGTTCTGTGCAGGATTTCTCTAAAATTACATTTCCTTTGATCAGGTTAATACAGAAAAATGTAAAGCTCCAGTGGACGGAAGAGTGTGAGCATAGCTTTTAGAAACTCAAAAAATGTTTGACCAGCGCACTAGTATTAGCCTTACCATCAGGTTCTGGAGGATTCAAGGTATTCTGTGATGTTTTGAGGGTTTGATTAGGATGTGTTCTCATGCAACATGATCATGTTATTGCTTATGCTTCAAGATAGTGTAGAAAACATGAGGTGAATTATCCTACCCATGATTTGGAGATGGCCTCAGTGGTATTTGCTCTTAAGATTTGGAGGCATTACTTATACGGTAAAACTTAAGAGATTTATACAGATCATAAAATTTTGATGTATATTTTTCAGCAGAGAGATCCAAATCTTCGGCAGCATCGGTGGATGGAACTACTCAAGGATTATGATTGTGCTATCTTGTATCATCCTGGAAAAGCAAATTTTTGGTTTGATGGAAGACATGCAGAAACTTAAAGTAAAAGATGTCAGTGTTGGTGTTGGAAAGTCAGGAGTATTGTTGGCTTGTGTTCAAGCAAAATTTTCTTTGGTAGAGAGAATAAAGGCCACTCAATATGAAGATTTTCAGTGGTGAAAATATCAATATGAGGTCCTAGCTAGGAAAAATAAGATCATGAGTGTTGATTGTAATGCTATTCTCCGATTGGGTAACCGATTATGTGTACTAGATGTAGATAGATTAAGATGAGTTATTTTTGAAGAAGCTCACAACTCCAAATATACCATTCACCCTGGATCCACTAAGATGTATCATGACCTGAAGCAATTATACTAGTGGGAAGGTATGAAGAAAGATGTTGCTAACTTTGTTTCTAGTTGTTTGACTTGTCAGCAGGTTAAAGCGGAGCATCAATGGCCAACAGGTTTATTGGAAGAGCTCAGGATTCCAAATTGAAAATGGGAAAAAGTCACCATGGATTTTGTAACCGTTTTACCGAAAACCATTAAAGGTTATGACTCTGTATGGGTAATTGTAGACCGACTTACTAAATCAGCTTACTTCTTGCCTGTAAAGACTACATATAGTGGAGTGAAGTATGCTCAGTTATTTATGGATAAAATTATCCGATTTCGTGGAGTTCCATTGTCCACCATTTCTGACAGGGGATAACAATTCATTTCACTCTTTTGGAGATCTTTCCAAGAAGCATTGGGTACTCGAGTAGATCTTAGGACTACATTTCATCCGCAAATAGACGGATAGTCTGAGCGTACTATATAAATTCTGGAGGATATGTTGAGAGCTTGCATTCAAAATTGGGATACTTACTTACCCTTAGCTGAATTCTCTTACAATAATAGTTTTCAGTCAAGCATTCATATGGCTCCATATGAAGTCTTGTATGGTAGGCGATGTCGCTTTCCTATTGGCTGAAGTTGGAGAGGCTAAGGTTTTAGGACTAGACTTGGTACAGGAAGCTTTGGACAAGGTCCAATTGATTAGACAAAGGTTGCTCATAGCTCAAAGCATACAAAAGTCATATGCAAACAAGAGGATAAGAGATTTGGTGTTCACAGATGGGGATAAGTTTTTTCTATGAGTCTCACCTATGAAAGGTGTGAAGTGATTCGGGAAAAGAGGTAAATTGAGCCCGAGATATATAGGACTTATGAGATACTTGATAGAGTAGGAGGTGTGGCATACGTTTGGCACTTCCTCTTGAGATGTCTTTCATCCATCCAATGTTTTATGTCTCCATGCTAAGGAAGTGTATATCAGATTCGTATTGTGTGCTCGAAGCACCGACCTTGCACTTGGATGAGAACTTAACCTATGAGGAAGAACCAGTAGCTATCATTGATCAACAAGTAAGGAGGTTACGGTCGAAGGAGTTCATGTCAGTAAAAGTCTTATAGAAGAACCATGCCATTGAGGAAGCTACATCGGAGTCAGAAAAGGATATAAGACTCAAGTATCCTCATTTGTTTTAGTTTGCAGGTATGCTCTTATCTGAAATTCGGGGACCAAATTTCTTAAGATGGGGAGAATGTGATATCTCATATTACTTTAATTCTAGTTGTAAAAAGAAAAGAAAAGAGAGTAGTGGGTCGCCCATCTGCCCAAACCAAAGGAATAAGAAAAAAAAAAGTGCGCTTAGCCCATCTACAAGTCTTAAAAAAAGAATAATAAATAGAGAAAATTTCGTAAGTAGCAAACTTAAGCTCATAATTAGAAGTTTTATAGCAACTATTTTCATAATTATGAATAATATCAAGTTGTATTTTATATTTTAGGTAAAGTTTGCTATATAAATACATATACAAACGATATTTACATTCCTTCTTTTATTCAAATTAGTTGAGTTAAAGAAGGAATAATTACCTAGGTATTTAAAGCAACAAATTCTTTTTCCATAAATTATTCTTCTTATTTAAAGCAGTAGATTTTTTTTTTCATAAATTACTCTTACTTAACTAGTAGATTTCTTTTTCAAATCAAACTCAAAGATTATTATTAAATTTTAAAATTTTAAAATAAAGCATCATTACTATTTTTTTTCTATTTCACTCTCTTACGTCTCTGACTTTTGTTGTTAGTTTTTTTTTTTCATCTTATTTTTTATTTTTTATTTTTTATTTTAATTTTTTTTTCTTTTTCATTTTTTCTTTCCACTTTACTTTTTCTCTTCTATTTCTCTTCTTGTTTTCCTTTTTCATTTTTTCTTTTTCATTTTCTTTCTTTTTCCTTTCTCATATTTTTCTTTAACTAGTAGTTTCCTTTTCAAATTAAACTCAAGTCTAAAGATTATTATCTTCACAATTTTCAAAATTTTGAAATAAAGCATCATTACTGTTTTTTCTCTCTTTCACTCTCTTGTATCTCCAACTTTTTTTTCTTGATAGTTTTTTTTTCATCTTCTTCTTTTATCTTTTTATTTTTTTTATATTATATTTCTTTTTCTTTTTTGTCTTTCCATTTTATTTTCATTCTTCTATTTCTCTTCTTTTTTTCCTTTTTCTTTTTTTCTTTATTTTTTTCATTTTTGTTTGTTCCCTTTCTTATATTTTTCTTTTCCTATTTTCATTTTCTTCTTCTTTTTTCTATTTTTTTTGTTTTTATTTTATTTTACACTTCTATTTCTCTTTTTTTCTTTTTTTTTTCTTTTTTCACTTCTTATTTTTGATTTTTTTTTATTTTGTTTTTTTCTATTTTTGTTTTTTTCGTTTTTTTACTCTTCTATCTCTAACTTTTATTTTTAAAAGATAAATATGTATATCACATATACATATTCAAAAAATATACAAAATATATAGTCATACAGATTTGGATATGTATTTACAGTACAAAACATACATATATATATATTTCTTATGTATTTACATCTCACTCATATGTATATATAAGCATATTGGACACAAAAAACCTATAACAAAAAGGATAATTATATACATATACATATATTTAATCAAATAATACATGATACATATCCAAATCTGTATGACAATTATATATATTACATTACCAAAAATACATATAACTCTGCATATGTATTTACAGAATATATGTCTGATCTATATGTATATTACCATACAAAAAATACTAATGTGACTCTGATATGTATTTATGAAATACATATCATATTCATATTAAACAGTAACAAACATAACTATACTATAATCTTCTTATGTATTTGCGAGATACAAAGGTGACTCATATCAAACAAGAAATTACAAATGCATATCTTAAACAGTAACAACTACAACTATGTATATATACATATAGTTAAACTAAAAAATACATAATACATATCATAAACATTAAAAAATACTAAAAATATATATATATGTTACCCTCTAAAAAAAATATATCAACAATAACCATATGTATATAAAAAATACATATATACTACACATGATCCATAAGCTAATAAAATTACAAATACAAATATCTATTCAATTTTATCTCTTTGAAATCGTATTTAGAAGAATTTTGACCAACAGGGCTTGAAATTTTACTTGATTCTCCCATTTCTTTTGACTTTCTCTTTTTCTCAGATCTTTGCATTTTTTGGGGATTTGGAGATGAAGCTTTTCTCAATCCTTTTTGTTTCATAATTTTCGCAATTTTTTTCGAATTATTACGATGCTTCGATCTCACCTCTTCTATGCTCACTACTTTTTTCGACTGAATAGGTGTAGAAATAACTTTAAGATCTTCATCTTGTGTTAATCCTCCTCAATCTTACAACAAAAAATTAACAAAATCCCAAAGAAAAATCGCAAGAACAACGTTGAACCAAAAAAATATAAAAATACAAAATTCATAGAATATGTGGAAGAGATAGCATGTAATAATTGTAATTTGATAGTTACCTTATTTAATGGAGCATGATATTTATCAACAATGTAAAAAAAAAGTGCGATAAACAAGTAAAAAATTGAAATGAAATTCAAAAAATAAGCACAATTTTAAAAAAATGGTAAGATTAGAGAGACGTAAATAATTGAGTGAAAATAGGAGAGAGATAAAGTAATGAAGTGAATATAGGAGAGAGTTTGTGAAACACGCGTGTTTGAAATTTTTGGACAAAAAATTATTACTTTTGCTATAAACTGTAATTTTGAGAAAGTTTTGTTATTTATTGTAATTATAGTCTTAGTTGTGATACTTTCTGTAATTTTTTCTAATAATAGTAAATAAGGGAATAAGATGGAAAAAAGGGCCATCAGCTTCACATGTAAGACAGAAAAGGGGGAAAACAAAGAAAACCTCCAACTACAACTCTCTATATGAAGAAAGCAGTAAGGATATAATTTTTTTCTCTTGCACTTTCTGGAGAGCACAAAGCAGAATCAACTAGAGTGACAATAGTTAAAAGAGAAGTATAAAAAGAAGGTAAGTTTCTTAACTTGGTCTATATACTAGACTCGTATAATTCGGAACTATAAATTTGGGGTTGAGAATTCAAGAATCAAGGGTTAAAGGGATAGAGAAATTTTTAAATTCTCATGAACGAAGTAAGAATATAAAGCGATTGGATTGTAACTTTTATAGTTTTGACTTAACCAAAGAGTATTTTATAGACAATAGGGTTATTGGGGTTTAAGATGTTGAGAAAAATCAACTATAAGTATGTTCTTATGTGTTGAAGCAAATTTAGTATAAGTTGTCAAGTTGAGAGCCAATCATGAAATTCCTATTGTTGGGTAGTTAAAGTAGTTACGCTTTGGCCTAAATGAAGAAATTAACACAAGATTGATATGATGTGATTATAGATTTGATCCAAGAAAGTGATACGAATCGTTCGAGGTGACAAGTTTGGTTTTTCGGCAAGTGTACCATGAGTAGTAACCTTCCATGATTTGTGTTTCTTAATTTGCATATTTTATATATGATTTTGGTGAAACAAGAATTACTGAATGCTTTGAAATTGCATGTAGGACAAGTCTTTTACTCGATACGATACAGGAATTGAGTATTTTGAGATGTCTATAAGACATATTTAACGTTGCTTGAGATATGATCACCGATGTTATGGAAGTTCTTCACTTACATGAGAAATAAGTATTTTTGACATGTGTTTTATTCAAGTTTACATGTAATATGATTTGATATGAAATTTAAAGCTATATTCTATTATGAAAAATGCTTTCATTTGAATATCTATTGTTTACAAGTATAAATGGGAGTAGACCTTGATTTGAATCCCGTAGCTAACTGAGGGATCGTTAGACCTGGTGCACCTTGTATTTACTGGTTACTGTTACAGCCCTCGCTAGTGGGAAAGTAGAACTAGCATACTGTTGTTGATCTCCCTCGAGTAGGGACTTACTGATATGATATTTGACTCCTTTATAAGGGGTCCACTGTTACTGGCTATTTTTGAAGTAGAATGTCACACTGATTACATGATTCATTCTTGGAAACCTCCCAAATATGTAATAATTGATATGATATGATGCTTATTAAGTTTATTATAGAACTATTGATTCATTTTGCTTACATGAAATGAATAATACTGTTTTTTGTTACTGTTTTCTAAAAGAGCATATATTGCATGATGTTTTATGACTTGTCCCCATTAAAATGGTTGTGGTTAAGTGTTATTACTCATTAAGCTAGTGTCTCACTCCTCTCTACTATTTACAGAGAACGCAGGTGACGATGAAGATTTTGTTAGCTAAGATCTCGAGGTAGCATATTCCTGGTGAGCCCCGCATTTGTTTGCATGAGCTACAGTTTATTTATTTATTATGTTCATCTTCTTGAAAACTCTTAGAGTTGCTCCATAATCATGTCTTTAGAGTTTTTAGTATTCTTTCATTATTTTGAACTTGTGGAGTATTTAAATTCCTCTAATGTTTTAGAGATGGATTTCATATTATTATTTGGTGGTGTTGATGAATTGTTGATGATTTTGGTGTATTGTGTTGGGGTTGATGTGTTTGTGTGATGTTGGGTTATTGTGTTGTGGATTTGAGACAGGGAATTTTCTTGTTAGGCCTAAAAACAGGGAAAACTTTATCCGATTTTCTGTAGAATTTCGATGAGGCTTGCTTTGGAGTCCTAACCTCCTTAGTGCCGTTCATGACTCTTTTCTGGGCCGTGACACTTTAAAAATTAGTCAAATTAACTATGGAAAAATGAAACATGACAAATTGTATACGTAGAAACTAGTCAAATTTCCCGCATGTTGTGTTTTTTTCTTTATTTGTTCACTTTTTTCAATTTTCAAATAGAACTCTCTAATGCTCTTTCTTTCCTTTTTTTTACATAGAAAATTGATTAATATTATTTAAAGAAATCCTTATTTTCAAATAATAAGTTTACTTAAATTATGAATGAAAACCCATTAATATCCTACGCTTCCTTGTTCATAAATTACACGTTTTGTCCTTTAAATAAATTGATTTTTAATTTTTGCTCTTTAATTTAGCATTGAACTTATGCTTCGTAACGTACAAGTTTTTTAGAAACTGAACTCATGCTTGGATATAATTATGAGATAAAATTTTAAATTATGCATCACAAAAAGATTATTTATTGTAAAGATCATAAATTAAAGATCGAAACAAAATAGGGATCTAAGTGAAAATGACCTTTGTTGGATAACTGCAAGGAATAAACATGGAGCAGAAAATATCTAGTCATTATTAGGAGGCATAACTAATGCTTAATAAAATTACAGGTAAGCAAAGGTTTAGATTAAATAACTAAATTTTTTATATTTTTATATTTATTTATTCAAGACTCATGTATAAATCTCGAACTTCATATATAAATCTCTAATTTCGGAGCTCATATACAAATTTCTAAAGTGAATTTTATTTATATATACAATCTTTAATTTGTATATTTAGCTATTACACTATAGGTATTTTCTGTAGTTAGAAAAATTTTAGCTATAATATCTCATTTATTGTCTAAATGTTAGCTATTTCTGAAATTTTGAGTAAATGCAAACTAGAGCAGGCTCTTAATACTTTTGGATAAGTGTTGTCAAAGCCCATAACTAAAATTGTATCAGCCTGAAAATTATAAAAAGAAAAAGAAAAAGAAAAAATATTAGCAATATGTTTGATAATAATGTGTTGATAAACGTTTATATTTTGCTAAAGACGATTTAAATGTCTCTGAAACTATTTATAAAAATATAAATTTAAAATTGCTTATACATGAACTAGATACCTGTGACCATGCAAGGCACGGGCATTTTGACAACACTAATGTGCAAAAGAGATCTAACTTTGGGGAAGATTAATTCCTACTTGTTCTAATTGTTTAGTATAAGAGTAAAAGAAAAGAAATGTAATACAATGAACTGATATTAACATAATATATACATTTAGTATGGAACAAAATTGAGCTTGCTAGATTGATTCAACTAATACAAAAGTGATTATATAAGTGGATAAAAATCTAGCTAAATTGTTGCAACTACAGTTGGCGACACGTCTTTCGTTTGGACATTCCTGAAAAAATACATGATGCACGTCTCATTAAAAGTTTCAAATATATAAGATGTGGAGACATACATCGATTCCGAAATATTTATTGCATCATAAAATTATCGAAATACCCTTGATAGTCATTTAATAAGGAACAAGAAGATATTTATAAAAAATTACTACCATGTATAATTCAATTATAAAGGTCTAAATAAAAATATTGTTAAAATAATACATGAGGACAAAATTAATAAATATAAGAAAAAAAATAATATGCATGTATAACCATTTTATTGTACTATAAAAATGAGGACAAAACTAACAAATATAAGGAAAAAGCAATATGCATATGTAATCATTTTATTGCACCCTGAAATTACCGAAATATCCTTAATAGTCATTTAATAAGGAACAAAAAAAATATTTATAAAAAAAATTAGTATCATGTATAATTCAATTACAAAGGTCTAAATAAAAATATTATTAAACTAATAAATAAGGACAAAACTAATAAATATAAGAAAAAAGTAATATGCATGTGTAACCATATTATTGCACAATAAAAATGAGGATAAAACTAATAAATATAAGGAAAAAATAATATGCATGTATAACCATTTTATTGCCTCCTAAAATTATCGAAATATCCTTGATAGTCATTTAATAAGGAACCAAAAAGATATTTATAAAAAAAACACTACCATGTATAATTCAATTACAAAGGTCTAAATAAAAATATTATTAAAATAATACATGAAGACAAAACTAATAAATATAAAAAAAAAAATAATATGCATGTGTAACCATTTTCCCACTAGGTGGGAATACACTGGGTTTGTTGTTGTTGTTGTTATGTGTAACCATTTTATTGCACCATAAAAATGAGGACAAAATTAATAAATATATAAAAAAAAATCATATGCATATGTAACCATTTTATTTACTACTACATATAAGTGAAGGTTGGATGACTAAAATTACCGAAATACCCTTGGTAGTCACTCCAACCTTCACTTATATATATTGAAAGACCCTTGGTAGTCATTTAATAAGGAGCAAAAAGATATTTATAAAAAATACTACCATGTATAATTCAATTACAAAGGTCTAAATAAAAATATTATTAAAATAATACATGAAGAAAAAACTAATAAATATAAGAAAAAAACAATATGCATGTATAACCATTTTATTGCACCATAAAAATGAGGTCAAAATTAATAAATATATATAAAAAAATCATATGCATATGGAACCATTTTATTTACTACTATATATAAATGAAGGTTGGGGTGACTAAAATTATCGAAATACCCTTGATAGTCACCCCAACCTTCACTTATATATATTGAAAAATCCTTGGTAATCATTTAATAAGGAACAAAAATATATTTATTAAAAAAAATACTACCATGTATAAATCAATTACAAAGGTTCAAATAAAAGTATTATTAAAATAATACATGAGGATAAAACTAATAAATATAAGAAAAAAGCAATATGCATATGTAACCTATTTTATTGCACCATAAAAATGAGGACAAAAATAATAAATATAAAAAAAATCATATGCATGTGTAACCATTTTATTTACTACTATATAGAAGTGAAGGTTGGGGTAACTAAAATTACCAAAATATCCTTAATAGTCACTCCAACCTTCACTTATATATAGTAAGTAAAAAATAATATAATAATAATAAATAGAATAGAAATAGAAATAATAGTAGTAATAGTAATATTCTACTACTGATAAAGTAAAGATTTTGTACTACTAAAAAACAAATTAGGAGTATTACCAAACTTTTACTTATATATTAGTAGGAAAAAAAATAATAGTAGTAATAGTAATAGTAAAAAAAAAGTAATAATAATAATAATAATAATAATAATAATAATTAGTAGTAGTAGTAGTAATAGTATTAGTAATAGAAATAGAAATAGAAATAATAGTAGTAATAATAATAATAATAATAATAATAATAATAATAATAATAATAATAATAAGTAGGCACTAAAAGATAAAATAACAGTACCAAAACTCTTCATTTATATATAAGAGTTAAAAAGAATGAATCACCAATGAAATGGAAAGGAATAAGGGTGTTGTTTTGAGAAGTCATTTCGTAGATTAAGCAAAATTAGGGCACAATAGTACGAAATGTTTGATCAAATTAAAATTATACAACAACTTAATCAACTTATTATTTTTGATTGATTTTAGCGTATAAACACTTAACATACTTTTAATATTCATCTAACTCATAAATAACTCAAAAAATACTTATAAACCAGTTTGACCAACTCAAAAACTTATCAGCAAAGACTGTGATGGAATGAATAAAATTCTCTATTTCAATCAAAGGTCTCTGATTCGATCTCCTTTTTATGAATTAAATCCTGATAGGAAGTGATTCCTTAGATGAGTCTTACACATATGAAAGTAAATTTTGTCTAACTCATAAATAACTGAAAAAATACTTATAAACTAGTTTAATTAACTTGAAAACTTATCGGCCAAAACTATGATGAAATGAATAAAATTCTCTATTTCAACTAAAGATCTATGATTGGATATTTTTTTTTTATGAATTAAATTCAGATAGAAAGTATTTCTCTTTTAGACGGATCTTAGATGAGTCTTACACAATATGAATACAAATTAGTTGATATTTCAATGTGGGCACATGAAAATTGAGTTGTAATCATGTACATCCACATGCAAGAGACAAATTTTGTTTTGTTTGGTTCAATCTTTCTTTTACTTGTGGCTCAAAGATGAATTAAAAGTTAAATCACCCTTTTCCTGTTCCTATAGATGACTTCAACCAAAAAGATAAAGTAAATAAATAACTGTATGATTATGATATAAAGTGTACAAATTAGAATCAGAAGATATGAAGATCTAGTTATATATACAGAAGATATGAAGATTTTGAGGATTTACTTTTTCCTCCAATTTTTTTGGATGATTAGACTTTTTCAAATTCCCAAAGGATTGCTCTATATGGAATAATTGACTTCTAAAAATTCTTTTAAGCTAATGATAAGAATGTGAAAGACGGGATATCCAAATTGTATTATTTAATATCTTATCTTTTTTTTTTTTATAACTTTAGTGGCCGATCCAACTTTTACGTATCTTGACTAAATTTAGTGATGGAGTCAATATTTTCAATAAAATGGTTTAAAATATAAAGAAGTAAACACACAAACTAGCCAAAGGGGATTGACATCTACTCCCTCCATTTCGTTTTAGTTGGCTCTTATTGACCTTGACACTCCTCTTAAGAAAACATTTAATATAGGTTTATTTTTCTAAAATAACTCTATTAATTATGTATTGAAAATATAAATTTGATTATAAACACTTTACATAGTCATTTAATGACAGAAGTAATATTGAAAAAATACAATAAACTTCTCTTGATTTTAAAACTTGGACAACTAAAATAAAAAATATATTTTTAGTAAGATGGTCAACTAATATGAAACGGAGGGAGTACTATATATGCATAAAAAATAATTTCAAATTATATATATATATATATATAAGCGTGAGAGGCTGAAAGCAGGCAGCTACAAGCAAGCAGCTGACGGTCGACATGCCTGCTTCCAGCTGCGTGCTTGCTCCGTGATTTTACTATTTCACCCCTAATTAATTATTATATGACATTTACGTATTAAAAAAATAATAATATTTAATAAAAAATTATAAATATTTATAAAATAAATTAGACATTTGTGACATGATTGTTTCAGCTGCTTCAACTGCAATTTTACTATATAACTCATAATTATTATTACGAGTCATCCAAGTATTTTAAAATTAATAATATTTATTCTAAAAAAAGTAAAATAAACATAAAATGGTAAATTAACTATTGATGTTTTAAATTAATTTGACATCTTATATGACGCTCACTTAAACTTTTTTCACAAGAATTTTTATAGCTATTTTTCTTTATCACTTTTAATTAGTTATTATGAGTCATTCAAGACGTGTCAGTTTTGTTACTTCAATCGTAATATTTGGTTGACTCTCGAAATTATATTAGTATCACTTAAATTAAAATAGAAAAAAAATATAAATCACAATAATTAAAAATTTATATTACTTTTAAAATATAAATTGACTATCAATACAATTACAATTGCAAACAGCTTAAAATAGTAAAGTACAATGGAAAAAAAGTATTATTGATTACAATAGCTAACAACTTAAAAAAATTAAAAAACATATTAAAAATATAATTAATTATTTTATTTGTATCACATAAATTGAGATAAAAAAATAACATGTATTACACTGGCCTTCCACATCTAGTATATATATAATTTTCTGCCCAGGGGGTTCACCCAAGCTAGTTCGTCTTCTAACTAAATCCACGAGATGCATACTACCTCCCACCAACAACAGATATCAGGTAAATCTGTACATTAAACTAGTATAGATGAGAAAAATCACCTAATATTTTTTATCCTTATTGAAATTTCAACCGTAAAATCCTAAAACTCAAGTTGAGCTAAATCAGGAGTATCTAGCAACTTTAAAAATGAGTTTGAATTCAATGCACTAGTGGTTTAAAAAAAGAATTTTGTAAGATCATAGATGAATTATTTGAGATTCGTTGAATTTAGACCTTATAAATTCATGGAAAATTTAGCAAATTTTGTATGGGATTCGAGTTAGGACTTAGAAGATAGTTAAATAACAATAGGATAGAAAAAGAAGATAGACCAGTATTATGTGCACTCTTGAAATCAATATATAAGTTTATATCATATGGGATAATATAATATATAGTATCAGATCTTCCTTAATATTACTTTTTCTTTTTATAGAATCCATTATAATATTTACTAATTTTGGTGTTTTCTTTGAATTATCCATGTAATACCAATCTAATCCCTTAGATGCTTTGTAAGAATATCTTATTATCATTGCTTTTTCTCTTTGTGGTCATCTTTCCCTTGTAGTTCATTATGCAATTCCTTAGTAAAGTGTTAATTAAATATTATTTTGTCAAATTACTTTTATTAATTATAGTTTAAAAATTTTAATTTGACAAATACTATTTCAGTTCTATGTTTGGGAAGTGGTTATTTAATAATAAAAGTCAAATTGAAAAATAAAAATTATTTCTTAATCTGTTAAAATAGATAAGTAAATAACCTATTTTATTATTAATATACATGAACAAGTAAAAAGGACTGGATGAAATATTTTTCTAAATTATCAGACTAATGTTTTATTAATCAGTAAGATAATATCCCACATCGACGAGGAATGAAATCCTTAAATTCTTTAATATAATAGCTTAGATAAATCTTTCTCATTGAGTTCACTTCCGATTTTAAATTTAACCCAAAGTTCTTTTGACACATTTATGCTATGATTAAAAAGGAAGTTTGGTCCTAACTTAATTCCAACAGCCAACTCAAAAATTAAATATTGCTAAAATAATATAAAAAGAAAAATAATCTCATATTTGATCGATAAGGTACACCAACCAATATCAATATTGTTGAATAGAAATACTAAGCATATATTGACGGAAAGTAACTTATATCAATAATTTAAATGCATATAAATTGATTTGAATACCATTATTACAAGAAAAGGCATAACTAAAGAGAAATATATTTTCATTACAGAGACATATTCATAATTTAAAGTTTGTGGATGCACCAGTATTGTTAAAGGCTCACATAAACCCGAAAGCAAGACTCAAAATGTATTGAGCACTCGCCTTGCTTAATGTGCACTTTAGGTTTTAATTTCTTAGACATATTTTCCCTTGTCAATGAAACTTTTCTGAAGAGACGAATACTAAACAATTGATATTCACTTTATAAAAAAAAAAAGTCAATTTCTTTGTTCATATATTTGTCATTCATGCTTAAATTATTAGTCTTGGACTAGACATATATTTATATTTTTTTCTTTATGTTTTTTTCATTAAATCTCACGCTTTATTTGTATTTTGTGCTTAAACACAATGGACCTCGAAGTTTTTTGGCCCTTTTTTACTTTTGATAATATTGTGGTACATTAATATTATCTTAACGTAGAAGTTAGCAAAATTTTCAACGTCGATTAAGGGATATTATCATATTTGATTTGTCGCTATGGCATGAATAGTACTGAAAACAAATATGAGTAGCTTTATTAACTAATATGTTGACTTTTAACTTTTTTGAACAATTAATTGTGGTAGCTTAATGGTTAAGGTGTGTGAAACACACACGAAGTGATTACGGCTTCAAACCCCATCCTAGTACAGCGAACCCAAGTTCGTTCCTTGGTCACATGGGCAAGAGCGCTGGCTTCAACCAGTGCACCAAGATGGGTGCTCTATTAATTATATCCCAATTTCTCAAGGTATATATATATATATATTCACAAAAAAAATTTCGATGTTAACGGGTGCACATACACTCTCACCTATATATGTGGGTCCGCCCCTGTGTTCATATAGGACCATGCTTCTTTCTTTTTTTCTTTCCTCTTTTTCTTTCTAAATGTAACTAAATGGGAAAGGTCGGTGCTAAGCACGGGCCCAACATATTAGTTTACAAACCAATAGGACGAGAAGACAGTTAATTTCAGCAGGATAATAATTTGGGAAAAAAACAGAAACAACACTTCAAATTAAACTATTTTCATGAAAATGGTCATGAAATTTAAATTTCACTTTCTAGTCATTTCAATTTTCTGGCTTGTTCTATTCCATTTCTACACACCTTCTATACAGTTTCTATACAAATCTTATATATATAAATATTCTATAAGAAAATTATACAGTTTTGATACACAATTTATACAATAACTGTGCATTTTTTTTACATGTTTTATACAATTATATAATTTTCACACACTTTGTATATATGTTTTATATATATTTTATACATATACATATTTGATAGAACTATATAATTTCTATACATATATCTTATATAGATACATATTCTATTTAATAATTATATCATTTTTATATAATTTATTTATTACTTCCTCCGTTTAAAAAAGAATGACCTACTTTGACTTGACACAACGTTTAAGAAAATAAAGAATACTTTTGAATCTTGTGACTTTAAATTAAAGTTATGTCAAATGTACCAAAATACCCTTTAATCTTATGGTCCTAAACATGTCATGCGGAAAGTTGAAATTAAAGTATTGCCAAAAAAGGAAAGAGACCAATCTTTTGAAACAGACTAAAAAGGAAAGTAGATCATTCTTTTTTAAACAGAGGGAGTATTTTTAAACAATAAAAAAAAGCAGAATATTTGATCAGTTAAAAAATTTATAGCAATATATATATATATATATATATATATATATAAACGGGCCGAATTGCTCAAGTTGAATAATGTATCAGTATTGTATATGGACTATATATGGACATGTAGGTCAAAATGACCCAAATTAGGAAATGGCTATAAAGAGGAAATCGTATATTTGACTGATCACTTTTTGAAAAGTTTTCAAACTTGGGTTATTTGTTTTAAAAAAGTGCTATATAAAGTGTCCTTTTCCCTAATAATTTTGGGCGCAACACATATTTTGAAAAAGAAAGAGTCAAACATAATTGCCAAAGGCCAGAACATAGTTTCGAATCAATGCAGATATAAAATTTAATTCACCACTGTATAATAATGTAATTTTAAGGCAATGTAGCAAGTTTACATCTATATGTTAGTCTAGGACACAAAAATTACAACATAAGTGCATCTTTTAGTGCTCCTCGTGTAACGTTGAAAAGGATGCATGAAAAATTTCAACAAATTGGTAACAAATTTCAACTGCTCTAGTTAGCAGGCTCTTATTTTAACAACACCAGCAGTTGCAACGGCAGCTTCCGTTCGTTCCCTCTTCTCAATAAAATACTTATGAAAGATGCTAGAAATATAAAGGTTACTGTCAATAGGGGAGTTCACCATCTCTATGAGGCCATCACCAGAGAAAGGCAATACCATGCTAAGCCTTTTTCAGAACGTTAGAAGCTTTAAACTCAAATGATATTTTAAATTGAGAGATACAAAATTCACCTACTCCAACCTCCTGATATGGCAGGTGTCGCTCCAAGAAATGGAATTCGGAACTGACCTTGTCAACCAAAGCTGGCAGTCCATCATTACAATGACCTTGTTATTTCATCTTTCTAGTATATTGATCTCTTGATCCTTGAGGAAAACATGAGACATGTTACCAAGAAAAGTTTCCAGGGATCTTGTTTTCCTGCTCTTCACTCTCTCTGATTCTGTTAATAACTCAGTTAATCTCCTCTTCTCATCATCCCCATCAGGATTTGTTGTTCTTAGTTTCTCCTCTTTCATTCCAACAATGAATTCTAATAATTCAATTGAATCATCCGTCCTGCAAACAATTAATGATGACTACATTGTTATAATGAAGAATCAAAAAATAGAAACTAAACGTAATAGTAATATGACAATGAAGAAAACTATATGGTAGATTCATATAAAAGACAGTAATTACCTGCCCATTGCATCATAAGTTCCAGCAAGATTGCTATAGATCCCTAATGTATCTGCATGGTAAGGTCCGCATTCAGTCTCAAAAATTGTTCTTGCTTCTTCAAATAAGTCGGCAGCCTCGTTTTTTGCATATAGCTATACACAGGCATGTCCCATTTGGCTTAAAGCAATATAAAAAATTACAGACTTTTTCTCTCTAATTTTCCTGAATTTTGATACTGCATTTTTTAGGGAATAGTAAGACTCCACGTACTCCCCCAGAATATAGTGCAAGATCCCAATCTGGGCTTCGATTCCTGCAATAGTTCTCTGTTGTCCTGGTGTATTTCGATACACTTTTATGGCCTTCCGAAGCAACTCGAGAGCCTGATCAGGCTCGTTTATGGATTCATAGAACACAGATACATCGACAAGGCCACTTACAATCTCTTTTGGATGGCTTCCAGGGACGGTTTTAATATAAATCTGAAGTGCATTTTCACAGTAAGATTTTGATTCCCTGAATTTCCCTATCTTGTTGTACAAATCAGCCAAACGTTTATAGACTGATGCAACTGACCGATGGTTCTTTCCTTTGGTAGACTTGAACATAGTAAGTGCTTTTTGGTAAGCACATATAGGCTCATCATATCGTGCCATAGATAAATACGTGTCGCCAATGTTGCAGTTAGTGGCTGTTACTGTAATTTTATGGTGTTTTTCGGGTACAGGAATCTGTATTTAGACACAACAGCTTCAACACTAGTTCAAGTTTAAAACAAGAACACTATGAAGTACAAAAACACCCTCAACACAACATCAAAGTGATCTTTCTAAGAAGTGTATTTTATTTTTTCAGAAATTAAAATGAAACAGAAATATAAAGCCAAGTCTCCCGACTTCACGGAGTGTCCTTAAGGAATAATTCCCCGCACTATACCCGAGGTTTTGGAATCTTCCTCCCAGGATAAAATGACTTTCAATCTAACTATAGTGGTACCTCAAATAATTGGATTCGTCGAACTCACTCAATGATTTGATTGATCACAAAGAATGTTTTGAAAACAAGAAGAGTTTTTATTTCAGAAAATTTTTCATTCATAAACCTGTGGATAAATGCAGGTTTATATAGCCATCAAGCATCCCTTACCAAAGCTGGAAATGGTTCATCTGAAAAGGTGTATCCTTTGGAAGAGTCATGTCTGTTCTTTCGAAACATTATGTCTTTTTTTGAACAGACACAACTATCTGAATAGTTACTCCTTTTTCAAAACAATATGTCTTTTCCTCAAAGGTTGTGTCCCTCCATTTTCCATTTGCACCTTTTTCATACATATGGAACCCAACAATCCCCACATGAATGGGGAATGACTATTTTTTCATAAAATTTTATGGACTAGTATGTGATCATCAAGCAAAGACTGATTGCATCTTGATAAGTGGATTTCCCTTTGAACTTTCCGTAGTAAACATACATCGGGTGCACTCGGTCAATCGGTAGATTTAATATCTTTGAACCATCGAGCTTTAATGTACACCTAGACAACACATGTCACACAACCATCCTTTTACCATTTATGTTTCTCACAGTTTTGTTTGTTTCTGCCATGAACACGTCCCGGATTTATGAGAGCTTAGAGAATAGACCTTTACTAACATTCTCCTTGAAGCGGCTTCCACTTTGCCCTCAAATAGGTGATTTCTAAACTTTCAATCCCATATGTTAAACTATTTGGTCAAATCTGCCAAATTTAGATAATCATTAAAAGACTTCTTACCTTAAGTCTTATCCTTGTTTACTAAACATTGTCTACATCATGAGAATGGGTTGGTATTTTGACAATGTTAAACCTATCAGACACAACTTTGTTTGATCTTCTTGAACCTAGCTCTTGGGATCTCCAGTCTGCTAGGTAGAGTTACCGCCATGCTGACTTGTCCTAGGCCTTAAACTCATTCCCTTGGATTTCCTTTCTACTCATTCTCTAGATAGGCCTTTTGTAAGTGGATCAGACACATTATCCTTTGATTTTACATAGTTACAGTGATAATTCCACTAGAGAGAAGTTTCCTAATGGTATTATATCTCCGCCGTATGTGACGATATTTATCGTTGTACATCATGCTCCCTGCCCTACCTATTGCCGCTTGGCTATCACAGCGTATACATACTGGTGCCACTGGTTTGGGCCAATAAGGAATATCTTCCAAGAAATTTTGGATCCATTCTGCTTCTTCACCGGCTTTATCTAATTAGATAAATTCAGATTCCATTGTAGAGTGAGCAATACATGTCTGTTTGGAAGATTTCAAAGAGACTGCATCTCCACCTATAGTAAATACATATCCACTCGTGGATTTTACTTCGTTCGATCCGGTGATCCAATTTGCATCACTATATCCTTCAAGTACCACGAGATAGTTATTATAATACAAGGCATAGTCTTGAGTGTATTTTAGATACCCCAAAACTCCTTTCATTGTCAACCAATGAGTTTTGTTGGGATTACTTGTGTATCGAATCAACTTACTAATAGTGCATGCTATGTATGGTCGTGTACAATTCATTATATACATTAAACATTCCAATACTCTTGCGTACTCCAATTGTGAGTCACTTTCACCTTTATTCTTTCGAAGTGCAAAGCTCACATCTAATGGAGTCTTGGCAATACCGAATTCCATATACCTGAATTTGTCAAGTACATTTTCGATATAATGAGACTATGTCAATGCCAACCCTTGTGTAGTTCTATGAATTCTTATACCTAAGATCACATCCGCAACTCCAAGGTCTTTCATATCAAACTTACTCTCGAGCATTCATTTCATTGTATTTATGTCAGAAATGTTTCTACTGATGATCAACATATCATCCACATATAAATAAACAATGACTTGGTGATTTGGAATGTCTTTAATGTAAACACATTTATCACATTCATTTATCTTGAACCCGTTTGCCAATATGGTTTGGTTAAACTTCGCATGCCATTGTTTAGGTGCTTGATTTAGTCCATACAATGACTTAATAAGTCTACACACCTTATTCTCCTTTCCTGGAACCACAATGCCCTCAGGTTGTTCCATGTAAATTTCTTCCTCCAATTCTCCATTTAGGAATGCGGTTTTCACATTCATTTGATGGATTTCAAGACCATATACTACCACCAAGGCAATTAACATTCAAATCGATGTTATCCTTGTTACTGGCGAGTATGTCTCAAAGTAATCAAGGCCTTTTTTTTGCTTGAAGTCTTTTACTACAAGTCTTGCCTTGTATTTATCAATAGTACCATCCGCTTTCATTTTCTTTTTGAAGAGCCATTTAGAACCTAAAGGTTTATTTCCTGGAGGAAAATCAACCAATTCCCACATATGGTTGATTAAGATTGAATCAATCTCACTATTGGCTACCTCTTTCCAAAAGGATGAGTCTGACAACGACATCACTTCTTTAAATGTTTGAGGCTCATTTTCTAAGAGAAATGTTACAAAATCTGATCCAAACATAGTAGAATTTCTTTGACGTGTACTACGTCTTGGATTCTCTTCATTATGTACATTCTCACTTGGTTCATCTCGAGGTCGTTTAGATCCTCCACTAGACTGTTCATGTCTAGTTTTATATGGGTAAATGTTTTCAAGGAATTCAGTATTATCTGATTCAATTACCATATTTTCATTTATATCCAGATGTTTGGATTTATGAACCAAAAAACGACATGCTTTACTACTTTTAGCATATCCTATGAACACACGGTCCACCGTCTTAGGTCCTATCTTAACCCTTTTAGGCATAGGAACATGGACTTTTGCTAGACACCCCTACACTTTGAAATATTTCAAGTTGAGGTTTCTTTCTTTCCATTTTTCATAAGGACTTGATTGTGTCTTACTATGGGGAAATCTATTGAGTATACGATTGGTTGTAAGGATAGCCTTCCCCACAAGTTTTGGAGTAAACCGAAACTTATAAGTAAGGCATTCAACATTTCCTTCAACGTTCGGTTTTTCCTTTACGCAATTCCTTTAGATTGAGGTGAATACGGGGCCGTAGTTTGATGGATGATTCTATTCTCTACACATATTTCGGTGAAGGGAGATTCATATTCTCTACCTCTATCACTTCTTATCATTTTTATCTTTTTCTCTAACTGATTTTCTACTTCAGTTTTGTATTGCCTAAATGCATATATTGCTTCATCCTTACTATTTAGCAAGTAGACATAACAATATCTAGTTTAATCATCAATAAAAGTTATGAAATACTTTTTCCCACCACGTGATGGTGTTGACTTCATATCACAAATGTCAGTGTGTACTAAGTTTAAAGAATTGGAATTCCTTTCAACAGACTTATAAGGATGTTTTGCATACTTTGATTCCACACACGTTTGACACTTTGATTTATTGCACTCAAAGTTGACAAAACTTCTAAGTTAATCAATTTTCGTAACGTTTTGTAATTAACATGGCCTAAACATTCATGCCATAAATTATAAGACTCAAGCAAGTAAGAAGAATTTGAATTTTTATTGATTTTAACATTCATTACATTCATCTTATAAAGGCCCTCAGTGAGATAGCCTTTTCCTACATACAATTCTTCTTTGCTAATAACAATTTTTTCAAAATCGGTTACACATTTAAATCCGTTCTTGTCTAGAAGTGAAACAGAAATCAAGTTCCTACGTAATTCCAGAATGTACAAGACATTGTTAAAAACCTTTCCTGAAGTCATTTTCAAGCCCACTTTTCCTGTTCCTTCTACCTTAGCCGTAGCGAAGTTAGCCATGTAGATCATTTCTTCTACTTGAGCCGGAGCAAATGACGAAAACAACTCTTTTTTGGCACAAATATGACAGGTGGCACTAGAATCCATCCACCACTCGCGAGGATTCCCCACCACGTTGCATTCTGAAAACATAGCACACAGATCATCACATTCTTTGTTGCACTCAATCATATTTTCTTGGTCCTTTTTCTTGCCTTTCTTAGGGGCACAAAAATCCGTGGACTTATGGCCAATCTTACCACAGTTGAAGCACTTTTCCTTGAATTTCTTCTTGGGTTGATTGCTTTCTTGTTCAACTTTTTTCCTTTTCTTAGAATTGTTTTGGTCATCTTCTACAATATGTGCTCCATTAATTGTAGAATTCCCTTTTGACCTTCTCTTGGTAGCCTTATTATCCTCTTCAATACGCAGTCGAAAAATAAGATCTTCGACAGTCATCTCCTTGCGTTTGTGCTTCAAGTAGTTTTTGAAGTCTTTCCACATAGGTGGTAGCTTCTCAATGATCGTTGTTAATTGAAATGCTTCATTCATAATCAAACCTAAAAAACAGTTTATGTGAGTACTAAGAACATTTTTAATTTGTTCAACTAAGGTATTTTTCAAAGATATACCTTCTGCTAGGAGACCGTGAATGATTACTTGCAATTCCTGCACTTGAGAGACAATCGATTTGCTATCTATCATTTTAAAGTCCAAGAACCTTGCAACAAAGAATTTCTTAATTCCCACATTCTCTGTCTTGTATTTTCATTCTAGTACCCCCCCCCCCCTACAATTCCTTCGATGTCTTAGTTCCACTGTAAACATTGTAGAGGTCGTCTTGGAGATCACTCAATATATAATTCCTGCAAAGGAAGTTCGAGTGTTTCCAAGCTTCTACAATCATGAAATGCTCTTTATCCGAGGTTCCCTCAGGCACCTCAGGAGCATCCTCAGTAGTGAACCTTTGAAGGCATAGAGTGGTGAGGTAAAAGAACATCTTTTGCTGCCATCCCTTAAAGTCAATACCCATAAATTTTTTGGGCTTCTCCACAGGTGCCATTGGTTGCAGAGTATTTGCTCGACTTGTTGAAGCAATGCTAGTTTCCCCCACAGTCGTAGACGCATCTTGCATTTGACTTTCGTTAGTCATTTTTTCTGTCACCACAAGACAATAAAATTTAGTATTTTCAGAATACTATTTATAAAGTTAGGCAACTTTAAAATATTCTTCTTATTTCTAGTTAACGATGAAGTTTTTATGACTTCCAATCGTCAACATATTTAACTTGTGATGAAGATTTTATGCCTTCGAATAACTAGTTAAGTTCAAACGGAGTAGAAAGCTTAAAACTTTAATCTCCAAAAACAAGCAATACAGATTCTGCAGAAATTTATTCTTTAAGATTGTTATTTTATGGTGTTTTCGGGTACAAGAATCTGTATTTAGGCACAACAACTTCAACACTAGTTCAAGTTTAAAACAAGAACACTATGAAGTACAAAAGCACCCTCAACACAAGATCAAAGTGATCTTTCTAAGAAGTGTATTTTATTTTTTCAGAAATTAAGATAAAACAAAAATATAAAGCCAAGTCCCCCGACTTCACGGAGTGTCTTTAAGGAATAATTCCCCTCACTGTTCCCGAGGTTTTGGAATATTCCTCCCAGGATAAAATGGCTTTCAATCCAACTATAGTGGTACCTCAAATAATTAGATTTGTCGAACTCACTCAACCATTTGATTGATCACAAAGAATGTTTTGAAGACAAGAAGAGTTTTTATTTCAGAAAATTTTTCATTCATAAACCCGTGGATAAATGCAGGTTTATATAGCCATCAAGTGCCCCTTTCCAAAGGTGGTAATGGTTCATCTGAAAAGGTGTATCCTTTGGAAGAGTCATGTCTGTTCATTCGAAGCATTGTGTCTATTTCTAAACAAACACACTATATGAATAGTCACTCATTTTCCAAAATAGTATGTCTTTTCCTCAAAGGTTGTGTCCCCCTATTTTCCATTCACACCTTTTTCATACATGTTGAACCCAACAGTTACTTCAGCTTCTTGGCCACTGGCTTCCATGGCAATGTCTGCCAAAACATAATGCTCAAAAGAAGCCTTATTGTCTCCCTTCAAATTGTAAATAATACCCAAGAGTCTCCTGTTAGCAGCTTCTTCAGGAGAGGCTGATAAATTTTTCTCTTTGAATGTCAAGAGCCATTCGATAAAGCTTCTCAACCTCATCAAATTGAAGTACTTGAACATGGGCTTCAGCGACATACCTGCATGTGTCGCCAAAGCTCATGTCTTTCTTTTCAAGAATTTTCCTTTGAATTTCCAGGCCATTAGTATAGCACAGTATCGAATTCTCTAACTGCCTGACCATTGCATATGTATCACCTAATTTCATACACCCTGCAAATTTTGCGAGTGCATGATTTTGTCCCATATCCAAGTCAGGAATTTCAATCGATCACTCCAAGTGAGGAATTACTCATTGTACTTTCCTAATCGGCAATTTAACGCTCAACAACGTGCAAACACATAACAAACTCTGAACTTCTCTTTCCCTTTGAAGAACTCTCAAATGATTTCATAGCTTAAAATACCACATTGTTAAACATAACTACATCAGGATCTCCAATTCAATCATCTCTAAGCATAAAATTAACCCCAAACAGATAATAGAGAAATAAATATGCTACATTATTCAAATTCAGTAGTAATCAGTAGATAAAATGTAATAAAAGTTTGAAACCATTGATTTACATATGAAAAATGGCGAACAAAAAATGGCCAAAAGTATGTCATATGATCAAAATGGAGTAGAATTGAAAATGGAGTAGATAATGTGGAGTCACCTTTAGTGGTGAAAAGGGGAAGAAATCACCGTCGGAGGAGGCGAGTAGCAGGAACTACTATCAACTCCTTATTCTCACTATTCGTATTTATACAATGCGTCAGCAAAATTCTTTCTCATTTTTCTGATGGAAACTAAATTATCAACTCCTTATCCCCACAATTCGTATTATAGAACGTGTTGTGGGTGATGCAATTTTAAAGATTTAAATCCGTACAAAATCTGGGTTATATTATATTCAAAATATATTAGTTCCAAATAAATATTGCGGATTAGTATAATTGGATTAATTATTTAAGTCCAAACATATATAGATTTAATTAAAGTCTATTTTTTTATTGGGCTAGCCTATTAATTTGGGCTACAAATGATGAGCCCACTTTGCTAAGCCCAAGATATTGTCATATTCTACAGGCCTAAATAAATGCTACATGTCAAATGATGTGGCATGCCAAGTCAAGTGAAGGAGCCAATAGGACCATGCCACATGTCAAAATAATGCAGCATGCCCAATAAAATCAAAGCCCATAAAAGGCGCCACGTCACTTGAATTTGATTGGTCAAAGGAAGTCCATCTTTATCATGACTCTTCCTTTTCCACAATTATAAATAGGGGTCTCATAATTCAGAAAAGGGGACCCCAGAACTCTAACAAGAAGCAAGAGAAAGCTTGTGGATCAAACGATGCAATTTCTGTACAAAGTTCAAGCATTCAAATCAAGTTCATCACGATTCAAGATGAAGACCGCAATATTCAAGAACAAGCTCAAAAGCCTTTGAATTCAAGCACAAGTCAAGATCAAATCCATCAAATCAAGTTCAAATTCAAGATTAAGCTTTAAGCCCTTAAATTTATATTTGAAAAGGTGAATCAGAGGATTCATAGAGATTGTAACACTCACATATTGAAATCAATAAATTGATTGTTGCAATATTTTTCTTGTCTCGAATTATTTATTTTTCAGTTTCAAAAATTTTACTGTCCAATAAATTTTGACACGCCCAGTGGGACAATCTCTACCTCTCATCTGAAATTTTCCAACTGCAAAGTTCAACAATACTGAAATGACTTCCAAGAAGGTCAACTCTCAATCAACTGCTTTCAAGACTACTGACTCAAAGTTCTCTGCTGAAGTAGAAAACATCCTGGGTGTTACTTTCGGAAGCTTAGGAGCTGTCACAAGAAGCAAGGCAGGCTTACTAGGACAACAAACACATTCAGTGTCGTCTGCACCAAATCCAATTTTTTGATCTTCAACCCCAAAAAAAAAGAAGTCCAATGCAAGTGCTTTGAAAAGAGGAAGCAATGTGGCAGAATCTCTTAAGAAGACTCTAGCTCTACTTGAGCATTCCGGCTCCAAAAACTCTGGCGCGAAGAGCGATGGTTGTTCAAGCAACTCATTATCTCCGACTACACCGCATAAGTGAAAAATTCAAAGATCAACTTATGCGATAATCCATGCTACTCTCTAACATCTCCAATGATTATGCAAGCGATGGTAACTGATGCCTCGTCTATGGAGGAGCAGCTTGCGAATCTGGCAAAGACAATTGATGGCCTAACCAAATATATTCAGAATCAAGATGTTCGAATTGATAAGATAGTGGATAGGGTGGAAGGTATGATAGAAGGAGAGTCTATCCATGCACCTGAAAAATCTCCAGAGGTTCATAAGGAAGAAAATCCTATGAAACAAACACCACCGATTAAAGAGATGCAAGTTTCTTCTGAGGGAATGATCCTGATTGGGCAATTGAGGGAATCCATTGAAGGGAACCTCAAAGACAAGTATGATATTGTCACTAAGTCTTCCCTTGCTTATTATGCCAAGCCTTACACGATAAGGATTCATAGCCTCAAAATGTCTATAGGCTATCAACCCTCCAAATTTCAACAATTTAAGGGAAAAGAAAACCCAAAGCAATATGTCGCACACTTTGTTGAGACATGTAATAATGACGGAACTTATGGTTACTATCTTGTTAAACAGTTTGTTCGTTCCCTAAAGGAAAATGCCTTTGATTGGTATACGGACCTTGAGCCTAATTCCATCGATAGCTGGGAGCAATTGGATAACGAGTTCCTAAATTGCTTTTATAGCACAAGATGTATAGTGAGCATGGTAGAGCTCATGAATACTCGGCAAAAAAAGGATGAATCAGTCATTAACTTCATCAATCGATGGAGAAATGCTAGCTAAACTATAAATATAGGCTCAGCGAAACTTCTACAATAGAGATGTGCATCCAAGGAATGCACTGGAAACTTCTCTATATCTTGCAAGGCATTAAGCCTAAATCCTTTAAAGAGCTAGCTACCCGGGCTCACGATATGGAGTTGATCATGTCTTTTGCTGGAAAGGAATTAACACCTATCCATGACCCTCGAAGGGGAAAGGATAAGCAGGAACCCAAAAGATGGGGCAAGTTTGTCCCCAAAAATGACAACAAGGAGTCCATGAATATTGATGCATCTCCTGTGAAGGTCACCACAAAGGTGAGCAATAAGCAAAGTGTGAAGATGACTTCTGAAGCATGTACAAATAAAAAAACTTTAAAGGAGATGCGAGAAAAGGAATATCCCTTCTTTGATTCTGATGTTACCGAGATGTTTGATGAACTCCTTGAGCATAAGCTCAATGAAATCCCAGATATGAAGCGTCCCAATGAAGCTGAGAAGACCAATGACCCTAATTATTGCAAATATCATAGGCTCATAAGTCACCCTCTGGAAAAGTACTTTGTCTTTAAAGATAAAGTCATGCAACTGGTAAAAGAGAAAAAGATCTTCTTCGACGATGAGATGGCCAGTTCTCATCAAATTTCTATCACATTTGGCACACTCGATCTAGTCCAAATATGTGTCGAAGAGCATAATGAGAAAATATTAGAGCCTGGCAGGTCTTCAGTTGACGAAGGGGATGATGAAGGTTGGACTCTAGTGACCAGGTGCAGATGCAGGAGGACAAGTCTGTGAAAGGAGTCGGTCGAGCAGCCAACCAAAAGGAGAATGGTGAAGAAACCAAAGAAACAAAAGTTAGTTGAACTTCAAAAAAGAACGACCGTCACTAAGCTTTACCCCCCAAAACTTTGGCCTCCAGTGACTTTAGAGGAATTTTTACCGAGTTGGTTTAGTGTAAAGACTGCCCAAGTCAACCTTGAGGTGTCTTGTTTTAATATCTCCAAAGAGAGGGCAAAGTGTGAGAATCTACCCATGAAAGTTCCTTCATCTTTTGAAAAGCTTGTTGAAACTCTTGGCGATGAGGTACATATGTGTGATACAAAAATCACATTCACAAATAACAATCTTCTGCTTGGTGAGGCCCTACATAACCGTCCCTTATATATGGTGGGTCAAATTCTAGGAAAGAAGATTAATAGAATCTCGATAGATGAGGGATCTGGAGTCAACATCCTACCTATCGCACAATGAAGGAACTTGGCATTGCTACTAGCGAACTGAAAGAAAGTCCTATAATGATCTAAGGCTTCAACCAAGGGGGAGAGAAGGCATGGGTTTTATTAAGTTGGGGATTCGTATTGATGATTTTCAATCAAACCCATTGATGCATGTGATTGATGCCAAAATATTGCTTGGTAGGCCTTGGGTGCATCGGGAATAAAATTATCTCATCCTCTTACTATCAATTCTTGAAGTACCTCAAAGATGAAATAGAAAAAAAGATAATTGCCGATGACAAGCCTTTCACTGAAGCTGAGTCATATTTTGTTGATGCAAAATTCAACTTAAAGAATCATGTTGTAGATGAAAATAGGGTTAAAGATGTCACCGATACCAAGTGTGATGATCTTGCATCTAATAAGTTCGCTGTGACTGTCGAAAAAGTCTTCACCAAGAAGCCTCTCTCCACTTTAAATAAAGTAAGTGTTGCTCCTACAAAAAAAGAAGGCAACTCCTGTTCTTCGCTACATATCGAAGGTAAAGAAAGAGAAAGATCACCCATCGAATTCCCAAGATAATGTGATAAAGGGGCTAACTTTACCTATTAGGAAGATTGATGTAATAAATTCATCCTCAAGACTTCTTGAAGAGTCTGTAGCTCAAAATCTGCCATAAGATATGACGCTTCCTATGAAGAGTACGAAAGAAGGCTTTGACCCAAATGCATACAAGCTGTTTGTAAAGGCTGGATATAATCCTAATGAACCATCAAGGTTGGGAAAACTTCCATCGGAGGGTACAACCAAACATTCATGTGAAGGCCTAGGATACATGCAGCCACCTCCAATTCGCATCTCCATAAGAAAAGCAGTTAGTAATTACATCACCGTGGAAAAAGAATCCACTGCAGCTAATAAAATACCCTCTGTATTGTCCGACTAGGAGGATCAGATACAAGAAATTTTATGTTTGAAAGGTTGGGACCTCTAAATAAGAAGAAAAGCAACAAGTGTAAGAGGAGTCGTGAAAGCACGATGATACACTCTTTACTTAAAATATAGAAGGATTTCCAAAGTTTGATTCTATCTAGAATGAAGCGACAGATGAAACTGGTAGTTTCATGCAATGAGGTGCTAAAAGAAAAGGCTCATACTATAGTTTATACCAAGCAACGCAAAGAATATAAAGAGAGTGTTGGCTCCTCATATCATGTTACGACCCAGAATAAGAAAGATATCTCGTCTCAAATGAAGGTTGATGAAGAGATAGAAGATGCCTTTTGGTGTTATCATGTATTCATCAATGACGATGATCCTCAAGAGGAGAAAGATGCTGGACATGCTCCATCGCAACTTGAAGAAGGAGTAAAGGCCACAATAGATCCCTTGAAGGAAGTTAATCTTTGAACCGATGAAGATCCAAGACCAACTTACCTGAGTACATTTTTAGAAATGGAGGAGGAAATCACTTATATAGACATACTCACAGAATATATGGATGTCTTCACCTGGAGCTATAAGTAAATGTCTGGCTTAGATCCAAAGTAGCGGTCCATCAGTTGACGGTCAAGAATGGTGTCCGTCCTGTTAAGTAAGCCCAAAGACGATTTAGGCCAGAGTTGGTTCCTTTGATTAAAAATGAAATTAAAAAACTCATTGAAGCTGGCTTTATTTGTAAATTCAACTATCCCACATGCATTTCAAGTATTGTTCCAGTATGAAAGAAGAATGGCCAAATTTGAGTTTGTGTCGACTTTCGGGATCTCAACAACATCTGTCCTAAGGATAATTTTCCAATCCCCATACCAGAGTTGATGATCAATGCTACCACTGGTTATGAGGCAATGTCCTTCATGGTTGGTTCATCCGGCTATAATCAAATCCGTATGGCGCCAAAGGATAAAGAACTCACTGTATTTCGTATGCCCAAAGGTATTTATTGCTACAAAGCGAAGCCTTTTGGTTTAAAGAATGTTGGTTCCACTTATCAAAGGGCTACGCAGAACATCTTTGATGGCCTGCTCCATAAAAATATTGAATGCTACGTGGATAATCTAGTGGTGAAGTCAAGAAAGAGAGACGACCACTTAAAGGACCTAAGAATGGTATTCGAGCTACTTCTAAGATATCAACTTAGGATAAATCCATTGAAGTGTGCCTTTGGAGTTACTTATGGAAAGTTTCTTGGCTTCATTATGCGACATCGAGGAATTGAGATTGATCAAGCCAAGGTCGATGCAATTTTGAAGATGCCCAAACCTCTAAATATTCATGAGTTAAAAAGCCTTCCAGGAAGGCTAGCATATTTAAGGAGGTTCATCTCAAACCTGGCCAAAAAATGTCAACCATTTAGTCGTCTCAGGAAGAAGGACACTCCCTTCGAATGGGACCAAGCTTGTAGTAATGCCTTTGAGAGTATCAAATCATACTTAATAAAGCCACCAATTCTTGCAGCACCCATACCTGGGAAACCATTGATACTTTACATCACGGCACAAGAGAGGTCAGTTGGAGCACTATTAGCTCAAGAAAATAGTAAAGGCAAAGAAAACTCTCTTTACTATTTGAGCAGAATGATGACGCCGAATAAGCTAAAGTATTCTCCAATTGAAAAATTATGTTTGGCATTGGCCTTCTCCATTCAAAAGATGAAACACTACTTTCAAGCTTATGTTGTTCGTCTTGTGTCTAGGACAAATCCCATCAAGTTTGTAATATCGAAACCAATCCTTAGTGATCGACTTGCAAGATGGTACCTTTAATTTCAGCAATTTGAGATTATGTACATTCCCCAAAAGTCTGTAAAGGGACAAACATAGGCTGAATTCTTGGCAGACCACCCGATACCTGATGATTGGGAACTGAGTGATGAACTTCCTGATGAAGATGCAATGGTTATTGAAGCAATACCCCCATGGAATATGTACTTTGATGGTGCCGCACATTGAGATGGAGCTGGTGTCGGTGTGGTGTTCATCACTCCACAAGAAGAGGTCATCCCATACTCTTTTACCCTAACAAATCATTGCTCTAATAATGTTGCTGAACAGCAAGCTTTAATACTTGGACTTGAGATGGCGGTTGACATGAAACAACTGCAATTACAAGTCTTTGGTGACTCCCAATTGGTGATCAAGCAACTTTTAGAAAGCTATGAAGTCAGAAAGCCTGAGCTACATCCATATCATGATTATGCACAGAAGTTGATAGGATGGCTTGGAGAAGTAACCCTCCAACATGTGACAAGGAAAGAAAATAAGCAAGCTGATGCCCTAGCTGCTTTAGCCTCAACCCTGACTCTTTCAAATCAGATGCATGTCACTATCCGCCAAGAATGGGTAGTACCGCCAACAACTGAAGATGAAGAAAATAAATTTGAATACCTTGTTGTTGTATCTGAAGCTGTAAAAGAATATTAGCGACAACTTATCATTGATTACTTATGTTATGGGATACTTTTAGAGGACCTAAGGAGAAGGACAAACATTTGTCATCGTTCACCTCACTTCCTTTACTATAAGGACACACTGTACAGAAAATCATTTAAACGAGTACTCTTACGATGTCTAGGAGAGGAAGAAGCAATTCAAGCTTTGCAAGAAACACACTCGAGAGTGTGTAGATCACATCAATCTGGACCGAAGCTTCATTTTCACATTAAAAGGA
The DNA here is from genome assembly GCF_002878395.1 of Capsicum annuum. NCBI lineage: Eukaryota > Viridiplantae > Streptophyta > Magnoliopsida > Solanales > Solanaceae > Capsicum > Capsicum annuum. Next base: position 209,307,268 of record NC_061115.1, on the reverse strand, counting down.
TGGGATACTATTGGCCAATGATACTGAAAGATTGCTTGGACTATTCTAGAAGATGCAAAGCTTGTTAATTCCATGCGAATTTCATTCATCAACCTCCTGAAGTACTACACCCAACTATAGCATATTGATCGTTCAATGCTTGGGGAATGGATGTTGTTGGTCCACTACTAAAATCTTCTAGATGACACTTATACATCTTGGCCGCAACAGATTACTTCTCAAAGTGGGCCGAAGTTGTTGCTCTTAAGGATGTAAAGAAAGAAAATGTTGCAAACTTCATCCGAGTGAATATCGTCGATCGCTTTGGAATCCCTCAATATATAATAACTGACAATGGCAAGCCGTTTGATAACAAACTGATGAATAAGATTTGTGATCTGTTTGGCTTCAAGCAGCGTAAGTCTTCTATGTACCATGCTGCCGCCAATGGTCTAGCTGAAGCCTTCAATAAGACTTTATGCAACTTGTTGAAGAAAGTCATCTCCAAATCCAAATAAGACTGGCATGAACGAATGGAAGAAACTCTATGGTCATATAGAACAACTTACCACACACTAACGCAAGTAACCCCATATTTTCTTGCTTTGGAGTTGAAGTCGTCCTGCCACTTGAGCGTCAAATACCTTCTTTGAGACTGACTATTCAAGAAGGGCTCGCTGATGAAGAAAATGCTAAGTTGCGTCTTACGGATTTAGAAGCTCTTGATAATAAGAGACTAGACGCTCAACAAAATCTTGAATGTTACCAAGCCCGTCTATCTTATTCCTTCAACAAAAGATTTCGCTTGAGGTGCTTCAAAGTTGGACATCAAGTCCTGGCAGTAAGAAGACCCATTATCACTTCTCGCAAGTATGGAGGCAAATTCACCCCAAAGTGGGATGGACCTTATGTCGTACAAAAGGCATATTCAAATGGTGCTTACAAGCTTATTGATGCAGATGGCGTGAGGGTTGGCCCTATCAACGCCAAGTTCTTGAAAAATGTAGTATAAACTGCATGTACACTCCTTAAGGCACGAGTATAAACTGCATGTACAAAACTGCATGTACACTCCTTAAGGCATGAGTATAAACTGTATGTCTACTCCTGGCCCGCAAGAGTATAAACTGAGTACGTCTAAAAAAAAGTCCGCTAGGTTGAAAACCTCGAAAGAGGCGACCTCAAAAAAAGTTAGGACACAAAAAAATAGAAAAAAAAACACTCACCAGAACTACGTTATGACTTAATCCTCTTTACTGAGGTACGTAGGGGCTTGAAATTTCATTCTGAGTTTAGTTGCATGAATGTAAAAAAAAAATGTTCCTGCAGTATCTACCATATGGATACCAAGTATGAAACTATCCTAATTGAACTTTGGACTTACTCTAAATATTTGTGACTCAATAGGGGCAACCCGTCGAAAAAAAAAAGAGTTCCTTCAATGGGGTTTGGAATGCCAAATTTCTCCAAGCCTACAACTAGAAGGATCTCAAAATTTACATGCCTTAAGGTGGACAAGATTTGTTCGCTCCATGTTTCCGTATTATTGTGTCTAATTCGTATTACTTTGATCATATGAATTATGTGCATGATTACCAGATAGACAGAGGACGTTCCGAGCCTTTGGGTTCGGGAATGCTCGTCACGGCCAGGGGCCCGGTTTGGGTCGTGACATATCTCTTCATTAAATTTTGTGATAAAATTAATATAAAGTTAATTGTACATATTTGTACAAATTTCACTTCTATGTCTCAACTCGTTGAAGCTAGCAAATCTATTGATATTTTTCCTATACACGAACCAGGATTGAATGCAAGACACATATCTTGTGTTAATTGATTTGGCGTAAACACCGGATGTTGCTTTTACCTTCTTTGTAGTATGCCTAACATGCCTTCTTAATTATTTACTTAACTTGTTTTATAGTCACATCAATAAACTTTTGTCTAAATATCATGTAGAATAATAATTACAACAACAACAACATACCCGGTGTAATCCCACAAGTTGGATCAACCCCCAACACAAATGAAATGTTCATTAATCGAAACATTCTTAAAAAATTTGTGTACAAAAAATGTGCATACACATCCTTTCGGGTTATGAAAAGTAATTCTTTTTTCATGCCAGTGGTGTGGGCCTCTAACGAGTTTATCCTTAAAGGATATTGAAATTTTCATGCCTTAAGATGGACAAGATTTATCCCTTTGCACCTTAAGCTGACCTCTTACGGGTTTATCTTAAAGGATATTGAAATTTTCATGCCTTAAGGTGGATAAGATTTGTCCCTTTGCACCTTAAGTTGGCCTCTCACGGTTTTATCCTTAAAAGGATATCGAAATTTTTATGCCTTAAGGTGGATAAAATTGATCCCTTTGCACATTAAGCTGGCCTCTCGCGGGTTTATCCTAGAAAGGATCTCAAAAGTTCCATGCCTTAAGGTGGACAAAATTTGTCCCTTTGCACCTTAAACTGGCCTCTTGCGGGTTTATCCTTAAAAGGATCTCAAAATTTTCATGCCTTAAAGGTGGACAAAATTTGTCCCTTTGCACCTTAAGTTGGCCTTTTACGTGTTTATCCTTAAAAGGATATAAAAATTTTCATGCCTTAAAGTGGACAAGGTTTGTCCCTTTTCACCTTAAGCTGGCATTCTGATGGATTTGTTATGTAAAGGGACTGTTTTGAAGTTAAATTGGTCGGTCTTAGAGTGTACAAAGGAGAAGTTAAACTCTCGCACCCTAACCCGATTGTTGTAAAGTCCGCATCTTGAAGTCAAATTGGTCGGTCTTAGAGTGTACGGAGGCGAAGTTAAACTCTCGCACCCTAAGCCAATTGTTGCAAAGTCAGTATCTTGAAGTCAAATTGGTCGGTCTTAGAGTGTACGGAGGCAAAGTTAAACTCTCGCACCCTAAGTCGATTGTTACAAAGTCAGCATCTTAAAGTCAAATTGGTCAGTCTTATAGTGTACGGAGGTGAAGTTAAACTTTCGCACCCTAAGCCGATTGTTGCAAAGTCAGCATCTTGAAGTCAAATTGATCGGTCTTACAGTGTACGGAGCCGATTATTGCAAAGTCAGCATCTTAAAGTCAAATTGGTCGGTCTTAGAGTGTATGGAGGCAAAGTTAAACTCTCGCACCCTAAGTCGATTATTGCAAAGTCAGCATCTTGAAATCAAATTGGTCGGTCTTAGAGTGTACGAAGGCGAAGTTAAACTCTCGCACCCTAATTTGATTGTTGCATAGTCACCATATTGAAGACAAATTGGTCGGTCTTAAGGTGTACGGAGGCGAAGTTAAACTCTCACACCTTAAGCCGATTGTTGCATATTTTTTTCAACCCTACAAAAAAGAAAAAACAAGAAAGAAAGTAAAAACACAAATAGAAAGGATGTTACCTGTCAGCGCGTTGCGATTTTGAAAATTATATATCACCAACTTAGATTGAGACAAGATGCCTTGATGAGAATAAAGCCCTCAAAATATAGTTTGAGGCAATTAAAACGCCCTTTGGTGGTGATGGTCCCACATCAAGAAAGATAAATTATTTGGTGAGACTATGCAAATCTGAAATTCTTTGTCGGACAGCATATAAGATTGACTTCAAAAAATCATCTAGAACAATCCAAAAAGTGTTAAAATCTAAATTTTGGATATGTTATACGTGCATGTTTTTGGAATCTATAGTATTAGGAGAATCATAATTTTGATACTCTCACTTTGAGATATAATTTTTTTGGTGATGTCGTATAAATCTGAAATTGTTGATGCATCAAAACTCAATGTTGATTTTGGGATAACACCTGAAAATATATCGATTTTATTAAATTATGAATTTTGGATATGTTATAAATCTTTGTGTCTAGTTTCACAAGAATTAAGCGGCTTATGATTTCATCCTTCCTACTTCAAGATATAAAAGTTTTAGTAAAGACGCGCAGATCTGAAATTTTCAGCATGATAAAATTCAGGGCTAACTTCAAAATATTATCTATAATTATATTGAAAGAATTTAAATCTGAATTTTTGATATGTTATAGTTATAGAAGTCTAGTTTTTTGAATTATCAAACGGTTTATGATTTTAATATTCCTACAATTAGATATAATTTTTTTACCACAAACATGCGGTGCTGAAAAAAATGACGAAAATAAGTGAAAAGTAGGAGGGAAAGAAATTACCTCAATATTGTTGATGCCTTGGAAACCCCAAAATTGATATTGAGAAAGTGGGAAAACTACCTCCTTTTATAGAGTTGTAGGATGGATGTTTCCTTCTCCAATATAAGTTCAGATTGGAATAACTTCTATCTCCAAATTCAAATTGGAGATTGTTTCCTTCTCCCATACAAATTCAAATTGGAGATTATTTCCTTCTCCCATACAAAATCAAATTGAAGGTTATTTCCTTTTCCCATACAAATTCAAATTGGAGGTTGATTTTCTTCTCTCATACAAAATTCAATTTGGAGGTTGTTTCGTTCTCTCATACAAATTCAAATTGGAGGTTCTTTATTTCTCCAATCTAATTTCAAATCGAAAGAGTTTTATTCCTGATTAAGTAACGCAATGAAAAAGTCTTCTAAAATCTGTTTGAAATTGGATATCATGCCTCACCAACGGGTCTTAAGTATAGAGATTCGTGGAAAAAAAATAAGAGTTTTGAGAGGCAATATCAATATGGTTCGACTTTAATTTTTTTTGAATGGGGTATCATATGTATGAAAATCGTTGAAGCACGAAAAAAACATGTTTAAATAATCATACTTCAAGGCTAGTCTCCAAAATATTAAATGTCTCAACAAGTCTTGAAGTAGGGGGCATTTGTGGGCGATGCAATTTTGAAGATTTAAATCCGTACAAAATTCGAGTTATACTAAATTCAAAATATATTAGTCCCAAGTAAATATTGCAAATTAATATAATTGGATTAATTATTTAAGTCCAAACATATATGGATTTAATTAAAGTCTATTTTTTAATTGGGCTAACACATTGATTTGAGCTACAAATGATGAGCTCACTTTGCTAAGGCCAAGATATTGTTATATTCTACAGGCCCAAATAAATGCCACGTGTCAAATGATGTGGCATGCCAAGTCAAGTGAAGGAGCCAATAGGTCCATGCCACATGTCAAAATAATACAGCAGGCCCAATAAAATCAAAGCCCATAAAAGGCGCCACATCACTTGAATTTGATTGGTCAAAGGAAGTCCAGCTTCATCATGACTCTTCCTTTTCCACAACTATAAATAGGGGTCTCATAATTCAGAAAAGGGGACCCCAGAACTCTAACAAGAAGCAAGAGAAAGCTCGTAGATCAAACGCCACAATTTCTCTACAAAGCTCAAGCATTCAAATCAAGTTCATCAAGATTCAAGATCAAGATCGCAATATTCAAGAACAAGCTCAAAAACCCTTGAATTCAAGCACAAGTCAAGCTCAAGTCCCTCAAGCTTTAAGCCCTTGAATTTATATTTGAAAAGGTGAATCAGAGGATTCATAGAGACTGTAACACTCACATATGGAAATCAATAAATTCATTGTTGCAATATTTTTCTTGTCTCGAATTATTTATTTTTCGTCTTCAAAAATTTTACTATCCAACATGTGTCAATGAAGTTTCTTCTCAATTTTCACATGAAAATCAAATTATATAAACTATCCCCGCATTTTAGGTGATTATTTTTAAATAAATTACAACTATCCATACCATTATCCATTCTAAACATCCAAATATAAAAGATCTACAAAGTATTGAGAAAAAATTAATGATAAAATAAAAAAACTAACCAACCCAAAGACAAAAAAAATACTAAGATCTCTTCGAGCAACACCAAAGTAAGGCCAAATTGGAGTTAGAAAGTACCAATTTTGTAGAGAGAAGTTAGTAATAGGGAGATTTTTTTTTTTTTAGCTATTAAGCTCATAAAATGATTCATACTTACCCTGTTTCACATTTAGATCACTTTTCAACGGCAGATTTAGCGCCTCAAACAGTTCCTCTACAAATAAGACTCAAATTTTAGTGACATCAACCTCCAAAGATTAAGATAGCAATGAGCAACATGTCATTCGCAACCAAATAATGGATTACCCTCTTCATCATCTGCAAACTCGGGTGGAAGTCTCCGTCTTCTTGGACCATTCTCTGCAAAATTAAATCACAACTCACACACAAATGCAAATAAAAATTGGACTTATGCCATGATTTTAAGATTAGGTAATCCTACTTTGAAAATGAGCTTCGACTTAAAGATTTTTCATTAGAATCGGATAAACAAATCAGATTACTTATGGGTGTAAATGAAAATTTGTGCAGAAAAAAAGAGAGTAAAAAAACATGGTAAATTTGAAGAAAAAAGGAGGTGCGTGGACTAAAGAATGAAATTAAAAGTGGATACAGCTGTCCCCCACACAAGAAAATACGTATATTCAAAAAAAAAAAAGTACATACACGTGGTTGTAGTAAATTGGCAGTACAATTAATATTTCTTTTAGTACAACAACCCAATGAAGTGATAGTCCTTTGCTTGTTGGCTTATACAATATAGTAATACAATTAATATTTCTTTTAGTACAATAACCCGATGCAGTGATAGTCCTCTGCTTGTTGGCTTATACAATATAGTAATATGCCTCTGACACTGTATTTGGGTGAATGTATGGAGATCATTTTATAAAATTACATTTTAAAGATAATCAAGAGGAGAATTATTACACATGACATAAATATGGAAGTAGATTCTATATCTCTCTCTCTCTCTCTCTCTCTATATATATATATATATATATATATAATATTAAAAGTGTGAAGGTACTTAGAAAAGTGATTTGAACTTTTTATCATTCATTAAAAGTCTCTGCAATAGACAAAGTTATCTTTTCACCTTTAAAAAAAATTATTATTTAATCAAATTAAGGACTCCTAAAAATATATGAATAAAAATTAAACACTCCTAAAATATATGGGATAGAAATTAAGGATTTTTGAAATATATGAAAAGAAATAACCAATTTATAAATATACTAAAATTTGATTATTAAATTTTAAAAAAAACAGGTGATCCAAAATAGAGATTCAGATTCTCTTTTTATTAGTAGTAAAAACTCTGATAATCATATAAATACTATAATATATTTTAAGAGCATAAATTTCAAAATTATTATTTTTTTCTTAAATTACCATATTTATCCAAATCACGTTACCGTGCTAAAATGCTCTATAACTATACTTTACAAAATTTTATATTTTTATTTACGTAATGTTTTCTTAAATTAGAGTCTATTTGTCTTTTTCTGTCTATTTGTCTTTTTCTTTAAAAAGTTTTCATGTTTTAGTCTTTTTTTTAGGTGTTGGAATCTATAATATTTATTTTTTTAATTCCTTTTTGGTTTAGACAATATTTATTTTTTTAATTCCTTTTTGGTTTAGGATCTCCTATAAATATAAAAAATATTATTGCACAATCTCATTCATAAACTTTATCACTTTTGTATTTCTAGGTTTTCTTTCTTTACGAATTTTTCTTTTATAATAGATCTTAATGTTTGTCTTATTACTTTCTCTTATGTTTTCCACCATAAATATATTATTCATATTCTTTATCAAAATTACAGATTCTTGTAGTGAATTTGCTCAGAGGTATGCATGTTTTCTAAAATTTTAGACTGGTTTTGAAGTTTACAAAAATAAATGATGTATTTTTGGATAAATAATTATAAATTGAGAAATTTCTTTCTGAGTTTTGTTTATAGTATTTCATATACAATTAATAATTTGAAATTGAATTATTTATAATTTTGAACAGATTATTTAGATCGTTGCATTTTGTCATGAGAAATTGATTGGTCATTCAAAATTCATGATAATTAGTAATGAAATTGACTTATTTATGGATTTGGATAAATTGTTTGGATCGTCGCATCGTTAAGAAAAATTGATACATCATTCTGAATGCATAATAATTAGTTATCTTATTAATTAAAGATTTTTTTTTATCTATGATTTATGGTTAAAAAACTATCTGTACTATGTTTTGAGGATTATTCATGGGATTAGATTTTTAGGAGATTTGATTTTTATTTATTAATTATTTGGCTTGTAACTTAACTTTTTATAGTGTTTTTTTCTTAATTGATTTCTTCTCCTAAATAGCTAATTCCATCCAACAATACAAATACAGTATAATAATTGATTCGAACCTTCATAGAGGAATCTGAAAATTTAAATATAGATCATTAGGATGTTAATTGTAATTTTTATAATAGATTTTATTTGCTTTTTTTGTAGTTAGATACTTCAAGTTAATTGAGCACTGAAATAAGGCATAATAATGATTATTTAGTTTGTTCCATATTGTTCCTTAATTTTGAATATCATGAATTTTTTTCATGTATTTTCATCTAAATTTTGTTGAAAATTTTGTACTAATTGTGATTTAATCTTATTTTTTAATTGGATTCTTTTGAAAAAATATTTAGAACTTTGAAAGCAACTAAAAAAGGTTATTAAATCTTAATTAGCTAGAAAGCACTACAAATGTGTACCTAAAGGAATAGTACTGTTTTAAAACTCTATAAGGCATGAAACATAAAAAAACACTAAAAAGGAGTATTTGTTGGCTCAATTAGTGGTCAGTGTAAAAGAAATTACACAAAGAAATATCTTCTACATACATACTCTAGCACACAAATATTTTATTTCTTTAGCATACGAAAAAATACACTAATCCAATTGTTTATCTTACCTTTTTTTAGTTCATTTCAATATATTTTTTTAAAATACTCTATTTCTAAATTTTCATACAGTATATTTAAAACTACAAGATTAAAGTGTATTTTAATATATTTCACATGTCTATTGTAGACACGTGATTTTTGACCCTCCCCGGATTTTAACCTATTTTTTCGGTATTACTTATTTATATTTATTCGATATTTATTAAACTCTTATTTTATTTTTCTTATAAATTTTAGAGGAAAATAAACAAATAAATAAATTTATATTTGGGGATATTATTATTTGTTACTTTTAAATAATATGAAAAAATTCAAAAAAATAAAATAATATATTTTTTTTAATTTAAATTTTAATAAATAAGTTAGTAATTTTTTTTTTGTTAATTATATTTTATTTTTAAGTTAGTTATACTTCTATTATATTATCTTAAGTTTTAAAATAAAAATTAATTAGTTAATATTTTATTATTATTATTATTATTTATTTTATATATAATTTATTTATTTATTAAAATAAAAGGAAGATCATTATCCTAAAAAAAAAAATTTAATTTGAAAACTTCCTTCTTATCCTAAACTACCCAACCTCCCTCCCTTATCTGATTTCCAACTGTTCTCCCCAAGAATCTCGTCTATAAAAGACTCTTCAACATCAGGAAAGGAAAGGAGAACGTACATTCACTATCAGACACTTTGACAGTAATTTTTTGTTTTAGAGAAAACAGAGTGAATATCAGTAAGAGTAAAAAGAGAAAAAAAAGCAAATAAGAGAAAAGATTATGATTCGAGTTTCGTATTTCCGTTCAAGGATCCGGTGATAACATCTTGCTTTTGTATTCAATTAAAGTTAATATTTAGATTTTATTTTAATCTTATTTCATTTATGTTGTAAGTTTATTGTAGAAAAATATGAATGAAAATATTCAAGTAATTTTTTTACATTATGTAGTATGTGTAGTTGAATAATTGTGTAAATTGATGTTATACTATATGATATGCAATTAAGATACTGAATATCAATATATCTGTATACTGAGAAATTTTCATAGTCACAATCACGTCATGCTGATTAAAATAATCACAGTTCAATCATACACTGTACTTACAGATCCGTACACAACTTAGAAATTAATTAAAAATCAGTAGAATAAAAATGAAGCGAGATTGAAAACAGTAAGAAATAAATGGAAAACAATTGTTTATTGTTTTGATTTCCCGATGAAATTTCGCCGGAAAAATAACATAATCATTGTTGACGATATTAATGGCAAAATCACCGCCGGCAACCACCAACACGGCCTGATCTGGCCGGATTTTCTTCAATTTCTGGCGAAAACCCATGGCAGCCGCCCCTATGCCGGAAAAACGGCCAAATCTGACCGGCGAAACCCCTCCTCCACCGCACCGTTCCCTTCCCCACTCATCCCCATCACCGCTGCTCCGCCGAGATTAGTCGTCGGAAGACAAACCTCTAGTCCCTCCCCTCACATCGATGATAATAGCTGTTAGAAAAGCCAGTCACTGTTTTGTTGTTTTCTTTCTCTCAAAGATAAAACTAAAACTCATTTACTTTATATCTGTAATCATGATTAATTTATAAGAATTATCATCCTATATAGTGCTTAAATAAATTAATTTAAAAATGATTTAATATACAACAACAACAAACCCAGTGTATTCCCATATCGTGAGGTCGGAGGGTATGATGTACGTAGTCCATACCACTACCTTCGGAGAAGTAGCAAGGCTGTTTCCGATAGACCCCCGCTCAAGATAAGAAATAGTAATGAAATCCGTACAAAAGGCATGGAACAAGATGGCAAGGCAATAAATACACCGCGTATAGGGAATAGTGAACAAAGAATAGTAAGCAATCGTAACACAACATGCAACAAGGTATCATAACAAGAATAATACATCCACCAAGTAATGCCCTACCCTACCGACCCAAACTGGCACTAACCTTATATTAAAAATAATTTAATATAAATCTAAATAAATTAAAAAATGAAAGATATATAAAGGAATTGTTATGACTCACGTGTTATGTCATTCATGACAAATTGAAAGTTTAGTGGGATTCATTATATTCTAGCCTTAATCTTTTTAAAGAAAAAATGACTTTAAACCGTGTTCATGTTTGTATTTTTATTTAGAAATATATTTTTCTTTGTGGATCTACTTTTAAATTATACGTCAAGAATTTTGTGTTGAGTTGTCATATAATTTGTAATTTGGGCTTTCTAGTAATTTAAAAGATTATATTTGGGAATTATAATAAGGATAAAAGATTAATATAATATGATTAATTTTAGGATATTTTTATTCTTTTATTATTATTATTTTTATTTTTATCCGTTGTTATTAATAAGCCTGACAACTGTTTATTAAATTAATAAAATATTTTAATTGAATATTATTTTAATATATTATTAAGGTTAAATAGCAATTTGAATAGATAAATTAATATATATTTTTTTTAATGTTAGGCAAGTTATAGGTACGTTTTAAAGTTTTTTTTGTTTCGATTAAGAATGCGGCGTACGCATCTTTTTGAGACATATTCAAGGATACAATAATGCACCTTGACAAATATTTTTCTAAAATCAATTTTCACCAATTCATTTAATACAAGAGTTTTAAATAATTTTAGATATTAAAATGAGCAATTTTAGGCCTTAACACAATTTATAAAATAATTTTAGTTAAGTATAAATAAATAAAGCGACCGTGCTAGAACCACGGGATTCGAGGGGTGCCTCACACCTTTTCCTCGGTCAACAGAATTTCTTACCCAATCTTCTGTTTTCGCAGACCATAATAAAGAGTCATTTCCTTTTGATTAGGGATTCAAAAAGGTGACTTGGAACACCATAACTTAATTCCAAGTGGCGACTCTATAATAAATTAATCCCTATTTGAAACTGTCACTTTAATTGGAAAAACTCTTCGACTCGAAGCCTCGAGCGAAAAAGGGGTGTGACATCTATAATAATTAAAAGAGACATTAGAAAATGTATGATGAATTATCATGTTCTTCACATTTTTTGTCTTAAAATTAGTATTGATTTTTAAAATTTTTAACTTAATAATATAATGTACACACAATAATTTGTTCTTTTGATATTTATTTATTATTAATTAATTATATATATGTGCAAAGACCATACACCTAAACTAGTATATATATAGAGAGAGAGAAAGAAAGAGGATAAAAAGGATAAAAAAGATATTCTATGGACTCAAAGTGATTAGTTTAGTAAAATTAATTGTGTATCTCAAATGTGTCTTTGACTTCTTCAAGTTAGGCAAATCCATCTACAATAGTAACAGTTGATATTTAATAATTTTATTCAATACTAATTTAATTCATTAGATGCTTTGCAAGAATATCTTTTTTTTTTTTTTCATCTTGTTGTGGCCATCATTCCCTCCTAGTTCAGTCACATTGCAGTTCCACATTGCTTTTATCATTTATCTTTTGGAAATTTTAATTTGAAGCTATTACTCCAATCATAAGTTTGGAATGTGGTTAGTTAGATAGTGATAATGGTCAAACTGACAAAAATTAAATTTTCTTTATTTTAATTAAATAACAATATGTGTTATTAATATATTGAACAAGTAAAAAAGGTCGAATAAAATATTTTTCAAAATGATCAATTTTATCAACACGAATCTAAATTGGAGGGGCTCCAATATATGAATACCAGATATGAATAACAAATTGGCCCTCTTCAACGCGAATTCAAATTGGCCCTATTCAACGCGAATCCAAATTGGAGGGGCTTCAATATATGAATACCAGATAGTAGATGAAAAAATATATTGTGGGACGACAAACATTTCTCTCAAGATAGAAGGTTTTTGAAGAAGGTATTACAATAGGAATAGTGATGAAATTTATAGGAAAAGTGTTGAAAATGTCAAAAGGCAAGAAGAATTATTTGGAGAAGTAATCAATCTATTTTCGAAATTCATATCTAATTACGAGAAGAATAAAGGAAAATTTATTTTGTGATTCTTATTATTCCGTAAACATAAGGGAAGAAGAAAGATCAACAGGGTAGGAGTACAATAGTAAAAAACATAAAATGAAAAAGGCAATAAAATTTAAAAGGAATCAAACCTAACAAGAGGAGCCATAATTAGCGTTAAAGACATTATTTCTTGCTTCTTTATTCTACTAATTTCTTTTATTCTTTTATGCTTGTTTTATTTCATTTTTCCATGTGTATTTATATAAATTCTATATATGATTGCATTGAATACAAATATATAGAAGATTTATAGAATTACATTGAATATGTTATTTTTATTTTTGTTGTTTGATATCTAACTTTATTTTGTACTACAATTACTGAAGTTAAGGATTGTATAAATTGTAGAGTATTATAAGTATATTTATACATGATTAAGTATAAATGATAATCATGAATGCTTACCTTAAATTATTTAGGACAATTTTAATGAACACATTATGATAATTTTTAGTCATACATGCACCCATATTTCTCTTTCTATTGTCTCTTTTAAATATATGTCAATAAACAATAATATTCATATAAGTTTTATATCTAATGATTTAATGGATTATAAAAAAAATATTTAGCATATGAACGTACATGAAAATTTTCATCTATTTTATTTCCAATCAACCTAAAGTTATTGATTTTATGAAAAATCGCACGAAGAGCGATCTATTTCACTAGTATATACATAAAAATGATAGAAATTTTGGTGAATTCTTCTTACTTAACTAAGTTTTATTGAATACAATATTGAATTATATATTGATGGAAAGTAAATTATACTAATAAAATGATTTAAATGCGCACAAATTAATTTGGATACCATTATTATAAGAAAAAACATGTATACATAACTAAATAACAATATATGTCATAGTGGACAATGCTTCATTTTTTGCCCTTTTTTCTTTCTAAATTAATACATTACCTCTAGCATAGTTTTTTGGTGAATGGATAAAGATCATGTTACAAAATTATATTTTAAAGATAATTGCTACGAATAAAAACAAGATTTTACTTAAACAAGCATAAAAATGAAAGTATATCTCATAAAAACCCAATAGGAAAGTTTAAATCCAAAGCAATTAGTTAGGTAAAAACTAACTTTGTATTTCATATGAGTCATTTGACCTTTTTTCTTTCTAAATGTTATGCATTACTTCTGGTACAATTTTGTTTTGGTGAATGGGTGAAATTCTGTTAGAAAATTATATTTTCTAGATAATTGACCTTCCAAAAAAGGGCTTGACCATTACCATCAAGGTTCGTATTGACCAAGAGCCATGAGCCAGAAGCAGTAGTTTCAGGACTTGGTTCAACTACAACTTATGAGGAAAATTTTACAATGATGGGCTCCTATCTTTTTAATATTGTAATGAAAGCAATGAATAAGAGAGAGAAAATATATTTATATAATTCATATGGGTCTTAATTGGTAAAATAAATTGTGTTAAATAAATATAAAATATTAAGAAAAGGAGAATTATATGGCTCTTGTATGCAAAAATATGTACGGTAAAAATATACTTTTTTTTCTTTATGATTTCATAAAAGTTCACGTAAACTTTTGATCATAATTTGAGATAAAAATTACACCAAATTTATGTATTGATCCTATTTTTATTAATAGATATTTCATTCATTTGAATTTATGATTTCTTTTTAAAATTCAAAAAAGACATATTTTTGTATTTAGAACAATAACATTTCTCATGAAATATCACAAAATGAGATTTGAGAAAGGTAGAGTATATGCAAACTTTATCAGAGGGGGTGCTTCATTTTTTTTATTTTATTAATAATTTAATTATAAAATAATATATAATTTTTACTCCCAATTAATAATTTATAACAACACAAATTTTCGGGTTATAAAATACTATATTTTATCTCAATTCAAAATTCTTTATTTTTTTAAATATGTACCGAGTCAAAACTTTTACATAAATATATAAAATAATATTTCAATATTTTAGATTAGTAGAAAAATAATTATTTAACATTTTTATGCATAAAAGTGTAAATTCTATTGGAAAACAAACTTAAAACTGTTCTTAAAGTCAAACATTGAATTTTAAACATAAATGAAAAAGATTATTCTGAAAAAAAAAAAGATACTCACATTTTAGTATTTTATAACCAAGAAGATCCTTACAAATATTGATAGATAGAGTTTCATTGCATTTTAATTATAAAATTGAATAAACAAGCATATTGTCTATGTGTCAATTTTACACATATTTTATATATTTTAGTTTATGTGAAAGTTTTGATTCGGTATATATTTAAATAAATAAATAATTTTGAATTGAGATAAAATATAGTATTTTATAACCTGAAAATTTATATTGTTATAAATTATTAATTGGGAGTAAATATTATATATTATTTTATAATTAAATTATTAATAAAATAAAAAAGATGAAGCACCCCCTCTGATAAAGTCTGCATACAGTCTACCTTTCTCAAATCTCATTTGTGATATTTCATGAGAAATATTATTGTACTAAATACAAAAATATGTCTTTTTTAAAATTTTAAAAAGAAATCATAAATTTAAACGAATGAAATATCTATTAATAAAAATAGGATCTATACATAAATTTGGTGTAATTTTTATCTCAAATAATGATCAAGATTTTGCGTGGATTTTTATGAAATTATAAAGAAAAAAATTGTATTTTTACCGTTCATGTTTTTCATACAAGAGCCATATAATTCTCCTCTTTTTTATTTTTTATATTTACTTAACACAATTTATTTTACCAATTAAGACCCATATGAATTATATAAAGGAAAAATCTTTTTGGCCACAAAAATTTGGCCCAAATTTGGCCATAATAGAAAAAAGTTATGTTCACACTATAAACTAGTTAATTTTTAGACATTTTGCCCTTTTTATCCTATATTTAAAATTCTATCAATACATTATTTATTTTCAATTCTCAATACAATATTGAAAACTAGCTAATGCATGGGAATGAAAATTTTTTATGATTCTTACCATCATTTTAGAAAAGGACACTTTTACATAAATAATTAAGATGAATGATGAAAATAGAGTGAAGAAATAATTACGAGTTTTTTTTTTCTTTGAGGAAGACTAATTTTTTCATAATTATAAAGTGAAAATTCATAAGTTAGAGTGACCAACAACGACTTTTACTATTTTTGAATACTTATAAAAACTAGTACTAAGCTTATAAGCATTTTGTTGAAAATGTTTATCACATGCGTATATAATTTAAAACATATTTTCGAGCTAGTTTGATCCGCTTATAATAAATTTGATCAGACACTTTCGTTATAAATATTTTTCGTTTACTAACTAGTGAAGGTGGGTGGTAATTTTATTTTATTGTTATACTGCTAAATTGATGACCCCTTAGAGAGTGCTAAAATTTTAGCTAGATAAGAGAAACAAATAATGATGATGATGATGATGATGATGATGATGATGTTAATGATTGAGAACTATGACGGATTCAAGCTTCAATATGTGGATCCCAATATTTCATTCTCATTATTGTAGCATTTTATATATTATATCATAATTTATTAACTAAATCACATCTCACTTCTGTTCTGTAATTTACAGTGTAATTATCATTCTTTTTATTTAAGTAGCTCAAAGTAAAATTACTATACATTTATTATCTTCATTTTCCAACCGTTTATTATTATACTAGATATCGAGCACGGGCTCAATATATATTAGTTTTTTGTCTCAATTTATGTGATACAAATAAAATTTAGATAATCAATCATATTTTTAATAAGTTTTTAGATATTTTAAGTTGTTAATATTGGGTGGGTGGTTAATTTGTTAGGGTGAGGTGTCATAGTTGTTAGGAATTTTGTTGTTTTTGTGTTTTGTGAAAGAATTATGGAATGAGGTGGGGGTACGCGATAAGGTAAGGTAAATGAGTAAAAATTGATATTGGAAAGGGACAAAATTACGTGTTTACATCAATTACGTGATATTACCCCTCTTTTCATGTAAACACAAAGTGTTTTCGTACAAAAAAAGTAGATAACGAGATAGAATTTTGATCCGACCATTATTCAAAGAAAGAAACAAAAGGAAGAAGAAGAACCAAGTTGGAGAGTCGAGTGAGGTCCCGTCGAGGTTTCAGTCCGCAACTCTATTATTACATCAAAAATAAAAATTACAAGTTAAAAACATAAATAAAATTACAAAAGTCTTATTATGCAGCTTCCCTTGACTTTTGACTTGCTATTTCATCACCCTATTCTTCAGGCGAGCTCCTGACTTGCAATCTTCAACTTGTAGCTTGACTTTCAATTTCTTCACCTTGTTACTTGACTCTCAACATCTTCACCTTATTGCTTGACTTTCCATTTCTTCACTTTGTTCTCCAGGAGGGCTCCTGAAATGACATCAAAACCAGAAAGAAAATTATTCCAAACAAAGATTATTGTAAAAAGAGATTCCATTTGCCAGAAAAGTAAAGTTCCAAACAACAGGAATTAAATTTTTACCCCAGTTTATCATCAGAGGACTTTTGTAAATGTCAAATCAAATCATAAATACTTGCATGTTGCAATGATGAATCAAGACTCTGACCAAGAAATGCATCTCTTAAGAGTAAAATTAAATGACCAAGACTAGGAAGTGCGTCTCCTAAGAATTAAAGTGAGGAATTCTGACTAGAAAGTGCATCTTCTAGAGATAAAGGTTTAAGTTAGGAAGTGTGCTACCTGACAAATGAAAACTGACAAAGAAGTGCGTATCCTAAGGGTTAAGTGCAATGACTGAACTAGAAAGTGCATTTTCTAGGAGTCAAACAGAATGAATCGACTAGAAAGTACATCTTCTATAAGTCAAGGGGAATGACTCGACTAGAAGGTAAATCTTATAGGAGTCAAGACTTAAGTTGGGAAGTGCATCACCTAACAAGTAAAATTCGAATTACTCAATCAAGGAAGTGCGTCTCTTTACAAATATCACTTGAATTACCCAGATAAGGAAATATGTCTTCTTACAAATGCTACTTAAATTACCCAGACAAGGAAATGCGTCTCCTTACAAATGTCACTTGAATTACCCAAATAAGAAAATGCGTCTCCTTACAAATGCCACTTGAATTACCCAAACAAGGAAATGCGTCTCTTTGCAAATGCCACTTAAATTACCCAGACAAAGAAATGTGTCTCCTTACAAATGTTACTAGAATCACCCAAGGAAATGCATCTCCTAGGGGTTAACTAATCAACTAAAAGTATATTTTCTAGGAGTAAAGGTTTAAGTTAGGAAGTGAACTACCTAACAAGAGAAACTTGAATACCCACAAAGGAAGTGTGTCTCCTAAGGGTTAAGTGGAATGAATCAACTAGAAAATGCGACTTCTAGGAGCGAAGGTTCAATTTAGGAAGTGCATCACCTAATAAATGAAACCTGAATTACTCAGATAAGGAGGTGCATATCCTACGAGTTGCATGGAAGGACTCGACTAGAAAGTGCATATCCTAGGAATAAAGGCTTAAGTTAGGAAGTATATCACCTAGCAAGACAAAACTTGAACTACCCTAATAAGGAAACGTGTCTCCTAAGGGTTAAGTGGAAGGACTCAACTAGAAAGTGCAACTTCTAGGAGTGAGTGTTCAATTTAGGAAGTTCATCACCTAATAATTGAAAACTGAAATACCTGGGCAAGAAAGTATGGTCGAGGGATATAGGATGATAGTTTTTTACCACAGTTTTGATCATCAAACCTGTGTAGCAATGAATGTCCCCATTGAAATAGAGAAAAGAAAAGAAAAATTTATCTGAAAGTGACCGTCAACTCTAATGATTATGACATGCATTTTGGATTAAGATGCCTGATCTCTCCATCCAACTTTCACCAATTGTTGTTGAGTTAATGACCCTGAAACTGAGTTATTTTCTTGGGTCAATTGCATTCAGAGACCTCATTTGGCTAGTGATGCCTTGAAGGGTTTTTACCAACAAACCTTTTGCATTTTCTTTCTTTAAGCTGAACATTGCCTTATGGTGTCTATGAGGGTTTTCACTGATAAGACTCCCTCATTTTTATTTCTCTCCTGATTTCTTATATCAAGGAAGACAAGTAGTTCCTAAAATGCATTATCGTATGCATTGCATGCTCAACCTTATCATTCTCAAATATTAATCTGAAGGTCCTTCTTTGGTTGTAACTTATATTTTGGATAGGTTAGAAAGAAGGGATGACATAAGGCCCAAACAACATTTGAAGTGAGGTAGGAATTACAACTTTTGGAAGAGACTCAAACAATGAGGATTAACTCATGCCACAGTTTTTTTTGACTGGGTAATTCTAAATTATTTATTTAGTTGGACCATGCCCAGGGTAGGGCAGCCTACGTATCTCACTCCCGAGAGATGAGAATCAGGTTACCCATAGTTCCGGCAACTTATTCTTTTGCTTGATTCTGATTTCTTTTTATTTATTTTTCTCTTTTATTGACTCTTCTTTTCTTTGGGACCTTTTTTGACTCTATTTTTTCTTAACACTCTTCTCTTTTCTTTCTTTTTGACACATTTTACTCTCTTTTTTTGAAACTTTTTTTATTCTATTCTTTTGCTCGACACTTTTCTTTTAAGCTTTGCTTCTATCTTGATTCCAAAAGAGGGGTATGAAAGAAAATAGGACACAAGCTCAAATGGGGTAAACAAAGGATGACACAATATTTGAACATAAATGACAAAGGGACAAAACAAGATAGATCCCGAACTACAACCTTGAAATAATTCAGATAACAGAAAAAAAAAAACAAACTACCAGACCTCTTCCTAGTAGGTAGATGAGTGACTTCTCAATTGCTGAGCCTAACATCTTAGCCACTGGTTTGCATATCAGCATGACTAGAGCTTCCAACACCGTCAATGTTCTGCACCATAATCGATTTATCTTGAATCATCTTTTTTATTTCTCTTTTCAAAGCACGACAATCTTCAATACTATGATCCTGAACATCAGAATGATATGCACATCGTATATTAGGATCAAAACTTATTGAATGCGGGTCAAGAATATACCTAAGGAGAGGAGTGATCATGCCCTACTGTACCAATCTTTGAAATAAACTAGCATACGACTCTTCAATTGGTGTGAAGCTATCCCTCGACTTCTTTCTCATTTCATTATTTTGCTTGGATTGAAAATTAAGCCTAGAAGGGCTTTGGTATGTTTGTGGAGTTGGAAGATGACTCTGAGGTGTTAGTGCGTGCCATTGTGGGTAAGATGGGGGTTAAACATATGGTTCTGCATTATACACTAGATATGGAGGTGGGGGAATGGAGTATAATGGATTTTGGGAGTGATTCTGTATAGCTTGGGCATGAACTTGGGTTTGAGCTTGAGGGTAATGACGACATGGTCTTCTTGATCGTGCCCATTGTCCAACTATAATTGCAGCTACATCTTCCTCATTCTTCTTCCCTCCAGCATTTTTCGAATCCTTTTGAGTTGCTTGAGTAGTTGCTTTTAATGTTGCAAAACTCATAATGCGACCAATCTTAACTCCATCTTCTACCATCTCCCCTATTTTGAGGACCTCAATAAATGGCTTGCCTAATGCAGATAACAAGTGTTGATAATATGTTTTATCCTGGGCCTGAATAAACACCTCCACTATCTTTCTTTCTTTTATTGGCATTTTCACCCTAGCGGCTTATTTACGCCATCTAATCGCATACTCCATGAAACTTTTGGTCTTCTTCTTCTTCTTCTTCTTCTTCATATTAGTTAGGGATTTCTCACCAGGAATCAACTCCACATTGTATTGATATTGTTGCACGAATTCAGTAGCTAGGTCATCCCAACTATTCCACATGTCGATGTCTTGATCAACAAACCATTTCGAAGCTAGACTCGAAAGACTCTCACCGAAATAAGCCATGAGTAATTCTTCCTTCCCTTCGGCGCCCCTTAGATGGTTATAATAACCTCAAATGTGCCACTGGGTCACCATGGTGGTTGTACTTCTTAAACTTCGATATTTTAAAACCTAGAGGGAGATTAACATCTGGGAACATGCACAAATCATTATATGATACACTTTTATAACCCCCAAACCCCTGCAAGTTTCTCATGGCTTGTTCTAAACTCTTCAATTTTTGTGTCATCCCTCCTGTTCTTCTGTCACAATAGGCTTCTCAGTGTTAGGACGAAATTCAGGAGGTTGAGTATAGCCATAAGGACCAGTCGACTTAAATGTAGGCTCGGGAGCATAATGTTGATCACCAGAAATATTCAATACAAGCTCTCTCATAGAGTAGCGAGGCACAACTGATGGATGAACATCAAAATTAGGAGCTTCAGGTGGGGTTGGTGTTTCAAAAACATGAACAGTAGGTGGAGCCGAGCATGTGGTAGTTTTGTGTTGAGGAGTGAGGAAATGAATATTGGTAGTGTTTGGATAGTGTTGCACAGGAGTAGATCCTGATGCATGTTGTGTCATGTCAACAACAATGGGAAATTATGCATATGACACGGGGGGCAAGCTAGACAGATATTCCAAATTATCAGTGAAAACTGGAGGAGGAAGCAACTTGTTAGCCCAAGCTTGATGCATTTCTATCATTTGTGGCCTTAATTTCCGAATCTCTTCATTAGATCCTAAATTCTCATTCCTCAAACTCTCTATCTGATTAGTGACAACAACCTCGGTATGCTTGCTGGCCATAACTTTCTCTTCGACTTGGTGCAATATGTAGTACCAGCCAAAATGCCACAAACCAACCACCTTAAACTAACTGAATTAAAGATAACAAATGCGTTAGAATTCAACACTTTCTGAAAATCTTTTTCTTTTTTTTTTATTTTGAAAAAATAATCGAACCCAAGAAGGGCACCTACGTATCTCACTCCCGAGAGAGGAGAATCAGGTGTGTGTAGTTCATGAAGTTTTGGCACAACCGATCAAACTCTTTTTCTTTTCTTTTTCTTGAAATTTTAAGAAGAAAGAAAATAACAAATTGTCAAAAAAATTGACAAAAATCTTTTTGAAATTTTCAGCTTTAAAATCTCTATATAAAATGAAACCATTGATTACCAAAGAAAATATTTTTGGGTTTTCAATTTTGAATTTCACACGAACTTGAAACATCAAGTTGTTAATGATTTTTTTTTTTTTTTGTAGTTTTCTTTTAAAGATGTATATGAAATTCCTACTCTAAATGAAGAATGAAGAATTTTTTTTTGGATATTTTAAATAAGATCTCCGATCCTTAGAAGGGTTACCTACGTATCTCACATCCGAGAGAGGAGAATCAGGTGTACGTAGTTCGTCCAGATTGGACAATTAAGGATTAAATAACAAACTGAACCCTAAGTTGAGAGACACGACCAAAGACAGATGATGAAAAACATCAATAAAATATTTTTTGAGTTTTCAATTTGACACGTCACACAAAAATGACACCAACAACTATGAAGGAAAAATCTTTTTGGTATTTTCGTTATATGAAATGTACAAAACTTCTACCATCTTTTTAATTATTATTTTTTTTTATAAAAAACTCCTATTAAAAAAAATCTTTTTGAAATTTCAAATTATAAATGCTTGCTAAAGGAGACAAAGGGAAATCTTTTGATGTTTTTTTTTTTTGAGAAAATGAGGGCAAAAGGTAAAAAAAATCTTTTTGATTTTTGGATTGTGAAAAACAAGTCATAAAGAACTCTAAAACTACGAAACTCTTTTTTCTTTTCTTTATTTTTTTTCAACATTTCCTTGCCTGCACACTTTGTTTAATTCTAGCACATGCTTTCCCCAAATCAATCCGTCAAATGACCATGTCACCCTCAAAGATGCAACATTTATCACATAGGGATGCTTTAAGGTGTCTCCTATAAAGGACCAAGTGGGTCCCGCTAGGTCTCAATATGATGTAGATAAGCATGACCTAAAGGCTGACCTAGGCTGGGGTCCACTAACAAGGCTGTTTGAGGGAGCGTATGGTCGATAGTGGCTGTGAGATCTTTCCACCCACTCCATACGTCCGACGGCCTCCCCTCTTAAAATAAGGGTGACTCAACTAGAGTTTGTATACACGACGTGTACGCTGGGACTTGTTGCAGAAGAATTGACTTGGGATAATGCATATGATGCCAGGTATAAAGCAGTAGCACATAAGAGAAAATTGTATACACGTTGCAGGAACACATCCAACAATTATACAATAATAACACAAATAAAATGTCTATACACTTATAATTTCAAACTAAGCAGATGAAACTACAAAATAAGCTCAAATTTTGAAAAATTTCCAGCAGAGTCGCCAGA
The DNA here is from genome assembly GCF_002878395.1 of Capsicum annuum. Taxonomy (NCBI): domain Eukaryota; kingdom Viridiplantae; phylum Streptophyta; class Magnoliopsida; order Solanales; family Solanaceae; genus Capsicum; species Capsicum annuum. The sequence goes on along the minus strand of NC_061115.1, from coordinate 209,284,230 downwards.
ACTGTCACACCCCCTTTCTTTAACCAAACAAATTGATTTTAAGATGAAAGGGTTTTTATAACTAAGTGAAAAAAATAAAAATTTATTTCGAAAAAGATTATTTTTACATTCAAATTCAGAGTCGCCACTTGACATAAACTCGGTGTGCCAAGTAACCTTTGAAAATCTTTTTCAAAGCTATTTTGACTCTTTTAAAAAATTGGTTTGCTAACAGAGATTCCGATTAAGGAATTCTATTGACCGAGGGGAAGGTGTTAGGCATCTCTCGGTCCCGTGATTCAATCACCGTTGCTTCATGGAGTATATCGTCTAGTAGACACTATGAAAGTATAAACCACACAAAACACGCAACGAGAAGAATAAATAACCAAAAATTCAAAAAATGTAATGTCCAGTACAATTTATTATAGACCAAACATGAAAATACTAAAATGAAACCTAAACTATCCTAACTATACTTTACCCGATGCCTCGGGCCCTGATCATGATCATCTTCCGCTAACATAATACGTCGGGGCATTCCTCAGTGAATAAATACAAATGGCCTTGGGGCATTCCCCGACTAAATGAATACATTTCTTTCATTGCGATAAACAAAATCATTCAAACCATTCAAGAAAACAAAAATTCACAATCCCTAAATTTGCCTACCCAACCTACGTTAGCCTATCCATTTCGGTCTATCATGATATTATCAAGTCCGATAAAATTAACGATTATTCCAAAATAAATCACTAATCACAACGATAGTCACTTTTATCAATTTTTATCCCCACCTCAAATGAACCCAAATCTTTGATATTGTCACAACCTGAACCGAGGCCCTAGCCACAATGGGCATCCCGAACTATGAAGATCCGGGCGCCCCTGTCTATCTGGTGATCATGCACAATGTTCATACAATAATAAGAAATTCTAAAAAATCATAATACGGAATCATGGTCAATAGGATAATTCAACTGAATGGTTCAAAATGAAATACATAACCCTCTAACAACATCCAACATCAGTTTGCGAAATCTCTACTAACTGAAAAATAACACCTATCTGAGATCTGGGACAAGGCCCTCAGTTGGACCCAAAGACCAAAATGAAATAACAATGTTCTAAAAATAGGCCTTCTAAATTAAGGGAGGCTCACCAACTGCACACCTCTGTCTGACAAATCTACGGCTTAGCAGGACCCCTGAACTGACCCTTAGATCCTAAAATATAGGGGGTCAATATAGATGTACTGGTACGCAGAGCAATCCAAAATAATGTACTTATACATATAAAACAAGTGAGACCATTTCATAAAATGTTACGCATGAAATACTTTAAAATACATGGGCAATTTCAAAGATCTTAAAACAATTCTGTAGATGCATTTCCTTTCTTTGTTTTACTTCTAAGCTAGGTGGTACACCCTATAATTCTACAATCCCACGGGCTATATGGAATCCGCCCTTGACTCGGTGGCCAAGCCCCCAACCCAAGTTTGCTGCAAGAGTTGGAGTTTTTAATTCTAATATGCCACAGGGCACTAAACAAGCATATAATCCCTCTTTGGGGACATCATAACCCGTATCGGTAAAACACGGTTTTGAGTAATGAGTTTTATGGCTCATGCCTTCTTCAAGTAACCACCTAACTCTCTTGAAGCCACGTTTAATTCTTTCTAAACATGCATCATTCTAAACTACAAAATCTAAAAATCTAAAGGAAATTCTGTATTTTGTTCTGTTCTATTATCATGGCATTATCTGTTTTGGTATTGTCATAACAAGACTTGCAAATCGTATGTCTAAGCCATATAACAATATGGATTAGTTTCTTCGATCCAATCGATTCAGTTGACCACAAAAAATATTTAACAATGTAAGAGAGTTCTTATTTCAAAATAAGTTTCAAACTATGAAGAGATTCTCTCTTTTCAACAAACATGCGGAGGTCAAGTATTTTGTAACAAACCATGTAATTCCTTCATTATATGTCTTCAACATTTATCAAAATGTAAAACCCTCTCTTTTCAATTCATAATCAAAACCAAGTCTTAATGATAGTAAACACGTTTGTACATATTTCTCAATATGAAATTGAACAATTCATAACATCTGAACACAAGGGGATTTATAACAAGAGAGAGATTATAAATATTCATGCTCTCAATTCAAGTTTCAAACGTCAAACCATATGCATACACACACACACATACACACACACACATATATATATATATGAACAATAATCGAGTTTAAGGGGGGGAGGCCTAAAGATCAAAACTTTATTATCAAGAAAGATTCAAAATGCATAGTTGTAGTTGAAATTTCAATATCCTTTTGTAAATTCATTATTTCTCAATGTTTAAATGTTATTGAAACAATTTCATCATGCCCATGTCGTTTAGAAAAACCCTACGTACCTTAGATTACTTATTTTAAAGAGTAGAACTCGAATCTTGATTTGTCCCTTGAAATCTTGGACTTATGAATTGATTTTTCTTGATTTCTTGTTATTGGAGGAAACCCTAGTTTGATATTGTATTTGAGAGTGAAGAGATAATTTTGATGTTGTATAATTGATAATGATTGATTAATAACATTTAGAGAGTAATTAAATTCTTGGGAAAGGTTTTTAAAGTGAGGAAAAGATCAAAATACCCCTAAAGAAACCAAAAAAGTCGCAGAACTTCATCAGTTGATGACTAAGGTTGATGGTCTGTCACTCAGGTGATAGGCCGTCACCTAGGTCGTCACTTTTGGGATGGATTTTACCACTTTATGCCCTAGGCGGATGACCAGGGCTGATGGGCCATCACCTAGTTGATAGGTCGTCAGCCTCGTCATCACATTTTGGCAGATAGATACTTCGAATTAAAATGAGTATAACTTTCTACTCCCATATCGGATTAAGGAGAGACTGGTAGAGTTGGAAATAAGACTCGAAGATATTTCATTTGATATATAGTAGACCCCCTAATTCGATATATTCAAAAAGTTATGGTCTATGGAAGTTGACCCAAGTTTAGACGCTCACTAAAACTCAATCGATAGGAAGGCTTTCAACTTGCCTTTGAGTTAAGGGACTCAATTCATGCCCAACTAGATTTTCACACTACATATTTACTAACACACTAAATTTGCATAGGATTTATTGGCTTTTGGAACTATTATGCATAGGAATGACGGTTTATATTCTAGCCCGAAATGTGAGTTGGTACATTATCCCTCTCTTGGGATCATTCATCCCCGAATGGTGACTTAGGACACAACAAACACCATTTCAGGAACTAAATGGAAGAAAAAGAGTAGCATAGGATTTGTACCTTCTAAATCATCATCCATGACTTCAAAAAGAGTCGGGTACCTCTCACGCATATCATCTTCTGACTCCAAAGTAGCTTCCTCGGCTTTTTGATTCCTCCACATCACCTTAACCGAAACTATTTCCTTGCTTCTCAACTTTTGAACTTGGAGATCCAAAATGGAAATGGGTTCCTTTTCATATGACAAGGATTCTTTCAAATTGATCTCCTCTACAGGCAACACTAGGGAATGATCTCCAATGCATTTCTTCAACATGGACACATGGAATACTGGATGAACAAAAGCCAGGCTTGTGTGCAAACCTAACTCACAGGCAACCCCACCAATCCTCTTCACAATCTGATACGATCCTATGTAACGGGGGCTAAGCTTCTCTTTCCTTATGAAATGCATGACCCCCTTAACAGGGGAGACTTTAAGAAATACCCAATCGCCAATCTCAAATTCCAACTCTCTTCTTCTAACATCGACATAGGATTTCTGATGAATCTGAGCTGTTTTAAGTCACTTTCTAATGATCTTCACCTTCTTCATTACCTGATGAACAAGATCAGGCCCAAACAATCGGGTTTCACCCACTTCATACGACCTAATTGGTGATCTACATTTCCTCCCATAAAGTGCTTCAAAAGGAACCATCTGAATACTGGAATGGTAGCAATTGTTATAGGTAAACTCTATCAATGGAAAATGGATCCACCCAACTACCTTTGAAGTCAATTAGACAGACCCTCAATATATCCTCAAGGGTCTGAATGGTGTGCTCAGCTTGCCCATCAGCCTGAGGGTGGAAGGCAGTACTCAGGTTCACTTGGGTACCTAAACCCCTCTGAAAAGACTGACCAAACTGTGAAGAGAATTGCGTACCTCGATCTGATAGAATGGATACTGGTGCCCCATAAAAGCAAATTATTTTCTCAATGTACAGCTTGGCATAATCACCCCCCAAATAATTAGTCCTTACAGGTAGAAAGTGAGCTGACTTGGTCATCCGATCTACAATTTCCCAAATAGACAAATTGATTTCGGGACCTCGGAAGCCCTATGATAAAATCCATATTAATCATCTCCTATTTACACATAGGCAAGGCTATCTTTTGGGAAGTATCACCTAGTCTCAAATGTTCCACTTTGACTTGTTGACAATTCAAACACTTAGAAACAAAATTAGCAACATCATGTTTCATATTATTCCACCAATGAATTGTCTTAAGATCATGACATATTTTGTAGAGCCTGGGTGAACAACATACCTCAAAGTGTGAGCCTGGTCAAGAATTATCTCTCTTAAACCATCCACATTCGGTACACATAGCCTACCCTGATATCTTAAAATTCCATCACCTCTAATTTCAAAAGCCATCACCTTATGTTGACCCACATCTTTCTTAATTTGCAACAAGATGGGGTCTTCGGCTTGCTTTTCCTTCACTTCAGAATATAGGGAAGATTTAGCTATCTCATGAACAATTACTCCCCCATCTTCGAAATTTAGAAGTTGAACTCCTAGATTTGTAAGCCGGTGAATATCTTTCACCATTTTCCTTTTTCCTTTCTCAACATGAGAAAGACTGCCCTTTGACAACCTATTATAGGCGTCATCCACTATGTTTGCCTTGCTCGGATGATAGTGTAGGCTCATATCATAGTCTTTCAATAATTCTAACCATCAGCTTTGTTTGAGATTTAGTTCTTTCTACGAGAAAACATACTGTATACTTTTGTGGTCAGTAAATATATCAACATGTACACCATACAAATAATGGCGCCATATCTTAAGTACGAACACCACTGCTGCCAACTCTAAGTAATGGGTGGGGTAATTTCGCTCGTGCACCTTTAACTGCCTAGATGCATAAGCTACCACCTTACCCTGCTGTATAAGTACACACCTAAGTCCCACCCTGGACACATCATAGTAAATAACGAAATCCTGTGTACCTTTGGGAAGAGTTAAAGCAGGCGTGGTAGTCAACTTATTTTTTAGTTTCTCAAAACTACTTTCATGTGAGTCAGACTACACAAACTTCACCTTTTTTTGTGTCAACTTGGTAAGTGTAGCAGCTATGGAGGAAAAACTTTCTACGAACCTTCTGTAGTACCCTGCCAAACCCAAGAAGCTTCAGATATCAGTTGGAGTCATGGGTTTGGGCCATTTTCTCACTGCCTCAACCTTTTAGGGATCAACCATAATTCCTTCTCTAGAAATAATGTGACCAAAAAAAGCAATAACTCTAAGCCAGAATTTATACTTGGAAAATTTTGCATACAACTTATGATCTTTGAGGGTTTGAAGGACGTTTTGGAGGTGACTGGCATTATCTTCCTCATTCTTAGAGTAAACTAAGATGTCGTCGATGAAAACTATGACGAACAGGTCTAAAAACTGATGGAACACCCTATTCATAAGGTCCATGAAAATTGCAGGGGCGTTAGTTAATCTGAAGGACATGACTAAGAATTCATAATGGCCATATCGGGTTCGAAAAGTTGTTTTGGGAATGTCAGCCTCCCTAACCTTCAACTGATGATAACCCAAATGAAGGTCTATTTTAGAGAAATATTTTGCACCTTGGAGTTGGTCAAACAAATCATTAATTTTGGGAAGAGGGTATTTATTTTTAACAGTGAACTTATTCAGCTGACGGTAGTCTATATACATACGGAGGGAGCCTATTTTCTTACGCATGAATAGTATAGGTGCACCCTACGGAGAAACACTAGGATGGATAAAGCCCTTGTCAACAAGATCTTTTAACGGATCTTTCAATTCTTTCAATTCTGCATGAGCCATTCTGTATGACGGGATAGAAATAAGATGAGTGTCCGACAATAAGTCAATGCCAAAATCTATCTCTCTATCAGGTGGTATCCCTGGGAGATCATCGGGAAAGACTTCAGGAAATTCATTAACTACGGGGACAGACTGGAGAGAAGGACTTTCAGTATTAAAATCTTTTACCCAAATCAGATGATACAAACAAACCTTAGAAATAAGCTTATGGGCTCTGAGATAAGATATGAATTTCCTCTTAGGTGCTAAAAAATACCCCTCCCACTCTATCACTGGTTCATTCGGAAAAGAGAAAGTAACTTTTCAGGGTCTAGGGTGGCGTAGCATGAGTGGAGCCAATCCATTCCCAAAATAATATCATAATTTTTATATTCCCTCTTAGCCGTAATCGAGTCACCAACAGGGGTGGAGAAAGATAAAGGTTCTGGAATAACTTCAGGCTCAAACCAAAATGGACTGCCACATATGGGGTCACATAAGACAAGGTAGACCCGAGATCAAGTAACACATACACATCACAGGAGAAAATTTATAACGTACCCGTGACTACATCTGGTGAAGCCTCTGCCTCCTGGCGATTAGAAAAAGCATACAACTAATTATGATCACCCCCGGTAGCTGAAGTAGTACCCTTGGAAGGTGGCGGCGGCACTGAAGAATTGGCTAAGGACCTGGCACCACCTAAGTTACCTTTGGCGGAAGGAAAATCTTTTTGAAAATGGACTGACTGACCACAAGTATAACACACCAACCTACCCAGTTGACACCTCCCTGGGTGATGTTTACTGTTGTTCCCATATTGCGAAAAAAGCTGATATGACTGAGCCACATTGCCATGGGACTGGGTACCCTGTATTTTCCAACCACTGTTAGACTGAGGGTTAAAGGACTGCTGATCAACTGGGGGGCCGGGCACTGGGGCGTTGGCTGGAAACTGAGCATGACTCCAAAACTTCTTCTTTGACCACCTGTTACCCCAATTATTACCACCTTGGTGCTGACTATTATTCTGGTCTATAGATCTGGACCTCTTGGCCTGCCTGTCTTTCTCCCTTGCCTCTGTCAACCTCTTCTTTTGCTCTTCAACTTGTTTTATATGAACGGATAAACTGGAGAAATCCATATCTCTATTCAACATTGCCTTCTTGCATTCCAACACCAGATCATCCGAAAGATCAGATGCAAACTTCATCATACGAGCTCTCATGTTACCTACCAATTTTGGGGCATAGCAGGATAATTGATTGAACTTTAATGTGTACTCCTTGACACTCATTTTCCCTTGTTTCAAGTCCATAAATTCTTTTGTCTTCAATTCCTTCAATTTTTGAGGAAAGAATCGATCCAAAAAGGCTTTCACAAAATCACCCCACACCGAAGGCTTAGTATCATTACCCTTCAAATACTCTCATTTATTATACCACTAATTAGCCACATCCTTCAACTGATAGGCTGTTAACTCAACCCCTTCAACCTCATTCAGATGCATAACTCTGAAAATCTTCTCCAACTCATTAATGAACCCTTAGGGGTCCTCCTCAACCTTCGTTCCAGTGAACATAGGTGGGTTCAGTCTCATGAATTGACCAACTCAGGTAATTTCTGACGAACCCGACACAGAATCCATATTTTTAGACCGACGAGTCTGAGAGGCTACAAGTTGTGCAATCATATGGATGGACTATCAGAACTCAACATTCGAAACCTCCCTTTGAGGAGTCTGGGAACAGTTAACATTGGTCCATGGATCCCAAGGTGGACTGGTTGGAACTGGAAGAACTCCCAAAGTAGGAACAAACCCTAAGATGCTAGCTCAGTTACGAGTCCGCATCCTATGGGTAGGCCGAACCTCCTCAGCTTGAGCATTCTGTTCGTTGGTTCTACAGGGAGGCTTGGTAACCTTTTGAAATACATAATATCATTGATCAGAGAACATTCAGACTTTGTAACATGAACAAAATCATGAAAGAAAGAGAAACTTTTCTAAATGCCTTGTAGTCTCCCCTTTATAAGTGTAGTACGCTACACACCCATAAACAAGACTCTACCCAACGTGATTTTGCAGACACCCTAGAACCATGAACCGTGCTCTGATACCAAGTTTTTCATAATCTAAGCCGAGGCCCTGTCCGTGATGGGCATCCCGAACTATGAAGGTTCGAGCGCCCTTGTCTATCTAGCGATCATGCACAATATTCATACAATAATAAGAAATGTGGAAAAAAATCATAATACAGAATCATGGTTAATAGGATAATTCAACTGAATGTTCAAAATGAAATACATAACCCTCTAACAACATCCAACATCAGTCTGCGAAATCTCTACTAACTGAAAAATAACACATGTCTGAGATCTGGGACAAGGCCCCCAGTCCGATCCAAAAATCAAAATGAAATAACAATGTTCTAAAAATAGGACTTCCGAAATAAGGGAGGCTCACCAACTGTACACCTCTGTCTGATAAATCTACGGCTTAGAGGAACCCCTAGACTGAGCCTCAGATCCTGAAATATAGGGGGTCAATACAGATGTACTGGTACGCAGAGCAATCCAAAATAATGTACTTTTACCTATAACATAACTGAGAACATTTCATAAAATGTTATGCATGAAATAATTTAAAATACATTGGAAATTTCAATGATCTTAAAACAATTCTTTAGATGCAATTCCTTTTTTTGTTTTGCTTCTAAGCTAGGTGGTACTCTCTACAATTCTACAATCCCACGGGCTATATGAAATCTACCCTTGACACGGAGGCCAAGCCCTCAACCCAAGTTTGCCGCAAGAGTAGGAGTTTCTAATTTTAATACACCACAGGGTACTAGGCCAGAATAAAATCCCTTTTTGGGGACATCATAACCCGTATTGGCAAAACACGATTTTGGGCAATAAGTTTTATGGCTCATTCTTTCTTCGGGTAACCACCTAACTCTCTTTAAGCCCCTTTTAAATTCTTTCTAAACATGCATCATTCTAAACTGCAAAATCTAAAATCTGAAGGAAATTTCATATTATGTTCTGTTCTATTATCATGGCATTATCTGTTTTGATATCTTCATACCAAGACTTGCAAGTCGTATGTCTAATCCATAAATATTTTCTACATTAGTTCCTTCGATCCAATCGATTCAGTTTACCACCACAAATATTTAACAATGCAAGAGAGTTATTATTTCAAAACAGGTTTCAAACTATAAAAAGATTCTCTGTTTTCAACATTTCAACAAACATGTGGTGGTCAAGTATTTTGTAACAAACCATGCAATTCCTTCATTATATATCTTCAAAATTTATCAATATATAAAACCCTCTTTCTTCAATTCATAATCAAAACTAAATTTTAACGATAGTAAAGACGTTTGTACATGCTTCTCAGTATGAAATTGAATAATTCATAACATATGAACACAAGGAGATTTATAACAAGAGAGGAATTATAAATATTCATGCTCTCAATTCAAGTTTCAAATGTCAAATCATATGCATACATACATACATACATATATATATATATATATGTCGAGTTTAATGGGGGGAGGCCTCAACACCAAAACTTTATTATCAAGAAAGATTCAAAATGCATAGTTGTAGTTGAAATTTCAATATCCTTTTGTAAATTCATGATTTCTCAATGTTTAAATGTTATTGAAACAATTTCATCATGCCATGTAGTTTAGGAAAATCCCACGTACCTTAGATTACTTAGTTTAAAGAGTAGAACTCGAATCTTGATTTGTTCCTTGAAAATCTTGGACTTAAGGATTGATTTTTCTTGATTTCTTGTTCTTGGAGAAAACCCTAGTTTGGTCTTGTATTTGAGAGTGAAGATAGAATTTTGATGTTATATAACTGATAATGATTGATTAATAACATTTAGAGTGTAATTAAATTCGCGGAAAAGGTTTTTGGAGTGAGGAAATGACCAAAATACCCCTAAGGAAATTAAAAAAGTCGCAAAACTTCATCAGTTGACGACTAAGGTTGATGGGCCTTCACTTAGGTGATAAGCCGTCACCTAGGTCATCACTTTTGGGATGGATTTTACCACTTTCTTCCCTAGGCTGACGACTAGGGCTAATGGGTCGTCACATAGTTGATAGGTCGTCTGCCTCGTTTGTCACATTTTGGCAGACAAATACTTCAAAGTAAAATGAGCATAACTTTCTACTACAATATCGTATTAAGGCGATACCGGTGGCGTTGGAAAAAGGACTCGAATATATTTCAATTGATATATAGTAGGGCTCCTAATTCGATATATACAAAAAGTTCTAGTCGATGGAAGTTGACCCAAGTTTAGACACTTACTAAAACTCAATTGATAGGAAGGCTTTCAACTTGCCTTTGAGTTAAGGGACTCAATTCATGCCCAACTAGATTTTCACACTACATATTTACTAACACACTAAATTTGCGTAGGATTTATTGGCTTTTGGAATTATTACGCATAGGAATGACGGTTTACATTCTAGCCCAAAATGAGGGTTGTTATATTTATTCAATTCACACATTAGATCAATCGATATCAACAATCAATATTTATGATCCAAAAATCAGAAAATCATATGAAATGAACTTCACACGATTCGAATTCATCACACATCGCATAAAACAATAAAATTAAACGAGAATGGGATGAAAAATGGACCTTAACGTCACTTTCAATTAAAATTTCTCCTTTTAACTAAGACCATGATCAGAATCTTGAACTGAACCTCAACGGACGAAAAAATCCAGCCTCGATCTAACCCTTTTTTTCAATTTTTTATCAATCCGAACCAAAATCGCCAAGAAATAAAAGACCCAAACTCGAATTTGTATCGAGGCTGGTTGTCTCATCCATTTCCGATCGGTTTTCAGTGTTTTCCGATGGACTTCTGTCGCTAAATAGTAGCAGCAGTGGTACGAGGCCGGATTTTTAGGAATTTTGGTTTAGGTGAAGCCCGTCTCCGGTGAGAGAAGCATTTTCCGGTGGTGGTGTAACCGAAGTAGTAGTTAAGAACGAACGAACCCGGTTTCTAGAATTTTTCGATGGGTTAAAGATGATTTTTGAATGGTTTGACGTGTTTACGATGAATTCGTCGCCGGAACAGTAACCAAAATGCGAGCCTTGTGTTTATCCCTCAACTCTCATTATCCCTTTCCATCCATATCTCCAATTCTATGTGTATATGAGTGTATTTCATATGTGTGTGTAGAATTACCATGTGAAGCTGTGAGAGTAGTCTATTAATGGCGTCCCTCTCCCTTCTTGTGATGACAGTGTATATTGTGAGGAGTTTGTAATGGGTGAGTATGTATGTATTCTATTCAATTTCAATGAGTATTTTGTGTGTATAACTGCTATATATTCAATGAGCTCCTCATTTCACTGGTATGTGGTGTGTAATTCTATCCCCATATCAGTGAGAGTCATGGTGTATATATTGTTGTGGTGGTGGAATTTTTTATGGCGCGTGTATTGTGCATCTCTTTGTGGGTTTGTTAGGGGGTGAGGACCATATGAGCAGGGTAGGGGTAGGGGTAGGGTACGTGGGTATAGGGGTATATGGGTAGGGGTAGTGAGTTGTTTAATTTTGATTGGGTGGGTGGTTAATTTGTTATGGTTAGGTGTCAAAGTTGTTAGGAATTTTGTTATTTTTGTGTTTTTGTGAAAGAATTATGGAATGGGGTGGGGGTACATGATAAGGTAAGGTAAATGAGTAAAAATGATATCGAGGAGGGACAAAATTATGTGTCTACAACTTAAAGTCATGAGACAATTCCATCAAGTAAATTTTAATAATCATTTATACACACATCAACAATCCAAACATCAACAATTTCAAGCATGTCCAAATACCAATCAACAAGTATCCAATTTAGGAGCATACACACAATTAAGTCGAGTATAAACTCTAATTAAATCGTCACCTACTATTTACATTTTATTAAATTCACACTATCTTTCGGGATGCAATACGACGTACTAAATTTATAAGTGTACTTAAAATCATAAAAAAAATTCGATCAAGTGCTTTCATTTATCAATATTTTGAAACTCTCACGGGTATTATTTTAATAATTCATCACGATCATTAACAAACCATTCATGGTATTAATACAAGGAGTTGTCAGTATCAAACAAGCCTCTCATAAGTACATTTCAATAAATCATCATTATCACCAATTTAGTCTCTCAAGGGCATTCAATAGATAAAGTGTTTTTATCAATATCAAACAAGAATATCATAAAATAAATCACAATTTAACACTTAAGCATGCAAGTCACTATTGGAGTATTACTCACTCATTAATTATTAAAATGTCACTACCTTTCTTCATATACTACAATCATTACACTTATTCAAGTCATGTATCCTTTAGATATTACTATGCTCATCAATGCTTGATCCTATCATGATTCTCCACATCATATTATTGTCCAATACATGTAACTTAATATCATTTTAACTCAACTAGGTTCATCACTAGAACAAGTAAGAACTATCATGTACACATACTTCATTTACAACAATCTCCTTGCAGGGATATAGTACATAATATCACAAGTATTACATAATTAATCAATAATATAATTTTCGGGATTAAAGTTAAGTTCTTGTGTCTTTATTCACCTCAACTCCATGCCTGCAGGCTGGACATACTTTCTCCCATCAAATCTAAATTATGAAATATAAAATAACACAATCTTCTACTCATTAAACCTAGCCTACCTGGACGCCAAACTTTTGAATGAATCAAGCCGTAATAAGAATGCTATTTCTTTTCCTTCATGCCTTGAAATAATCAACCATCTAAAAATGAAGCAATAATAAGAGTAATTAAACAATTACTCTTCAAACAAATATCTTGGGAATTCAAACTCACTAGTTCTATCCTTAATTCAAGGTCTATATCATTTCCCAATGTCAGTTAGCCATTAATTAGCTCTTTCAAGCTTAACTCATCTCCATTAATGGATATTATGCTAAAGCTCTTATCTTTACGGAATTCAAGGTTCATAACCATCAAAATTCATAATAGAGTTTACGAAATTCATGTTAGGAATTTTTAATTTATAGTTTAGAATCAGCTCTAGGTCATATTAAAAATACCCATGAGTATTCCCCAAAAACATTCCACCATTAAAGGTCTTTCTAAGGATTCTAAGATGTTAAAGGATTAAAAGACGAAGAAAATAATTGAAAAACTTACCCCAACGAAGGAATTTTACCTTAAACCTTGAAAATCACCTCTTTAGGGTTGGAGAATGAAATTTGAGGTTTTTAGACTTAAAATACGGCTAAAGCTGATTTAAATACCATCAGAATTTTTGTTACAGCAAAATCCAGTTTCAGCCCGGACAGTTCCCAGTAAAACAGTCATAACTTTTTACTCAGAATTTGTATTGAGTAACGATTTGTTGCATTGGAAAGAGTACTCAGAGATATTTAATTTGGTAGGTATTGGGACTCGTAACTCATTATATTCTATGAGATATGATCGTTTGAAGTTGGACCTAATGAAAACCCATACCGAATAATTAAAGAACTTTCAACTAAAGTATTGATATTATCACTCATAAATAATTAAATTCATCGGGCTTCAGTCTATCTAGACATATCCGAAGGCAAAAATTTTCTTCGGAAAGTTTGAGGTGACCTAATCAATAAAATATTGGCTATTTTGGACCCAAGTTAATATTGAGGAATACAAATTAAGAATTTTCATGAATTTATTACGAATAATTTAGTAATGATGAAATAGGTCGTTACATTTTTTTTTTTTTACTTATCACACTATCATGACCTAATAAGGAGGATTGTGGGTTCACCTTTCAATATTAATATGTAAAAGTCATTAATAAACCACTTAATTTAATGGCAAAATGACCTTCTGGACCTCTGTACTATGTCGGTTTTGTAAGTTGGACACTTTTACTTATATGTTTGTCATCCGGACCCTTGAACCCATAAAAAAATAACATTTTGCACCCTTTGACCGTTGACCTTGCCTATGTGGCAAGGTCATGGTGACTAGGACAAAGAGAGTGTAGCCACTCGCCTGGGGTGCGAGTGGGGGTCAATTTTTGGCCAATTTTATATTAAAATAATTTTAAAAAATAAAAAGATATTAAAATTAAAAAAAAAATATTAAAAAGGGTCCTTTTTTTTCCTCCATCTTTTTAAATTTAAAAATATTTTTTATTTAAAATTTTTCCTCTCAATTCAATTCTTTTTATTTTTTTTAATTAAAATTTAAATTTGAAATCTTTTTATTTTTTTAGGGATTAAAATTTAAATCTAAATTGAAAGTGAGTGATAGTGAATATTGAAAAAACTTAGTGAATTTCGCTTTAAAAAAATTAAAATTTTTGTGAATTTGTTAAAAATATTCAAATTTAAAAATAAAAAAATTATTATGTTTGTATATATGAATTTATATAGTTAAAAATTTAAATTACTTGGAGAAGAATTTCAATTATTTGGAATGGATTTGAAGTTTAATTTGTGAGCAAAATAAAAACATGATTATTCAAATTTTTCTACAATTTATAAATTTTTCATATTTAATTAAATTAAGTTTAATATTTAATTTGTTATGTAGCATTTTAAAAATGACTTGGAATTTTATGTAATATTTTTTTTAAATGACGTGGCAGATAACGTGGCAGACGTGTCAGGCATGGCAGCTGACATAACAGCTGACGTGGGGAAGAGTGTGTTACACTCACCAAAAAAGGGTTTAAAATGTTGCTTTTTAGTGGGTTCAGGGGTCCAGATGACAAACATGTAAGTAGAAGTATCCAACTTACAAAACCAACATAGTACAGAGGTCCAAAAGATCATTTTACCTAATTTACTAGCCGAGATTTTACAAAATGTTACATCCTTTTCAAATGCACAATAAATACAATTGTGTCCCCAAAACTAGTTTAGATAGGTACAAGAGCTACTAAGAAATAGGGAAAAACACAAGACTCAACTTCCATCACAAGAATAGAACAAGCATAAGTTGTTGCATTAGTTGCATCATATAAGAAACATTAATTGATTCTACAATCAGACTATATTCCAAAGAGGATGTAGTAAGAGAAATATCATTACAATCACATGTACTTGTAGGCATCATCTTTCGATCTAGGTGAAATTACATAAACATAGTATAGAAATCAAGGATCAAACCTGTACATATAATAACCGAAGTTAACCCCATCATTTCATATTCTAGACTACCATGCCATTACCCTGTCCTCACTACCTGGCTTTATTCAGTTCCTATCAAATCTCACTAATGACCACTAGGTTTATAATACAACACATTAATAATTGATTGCTTCTTCACCATTAATCATTAACCACAGTTTTACTACACCCTCGACATGTAGGCGTTATTAAATAGCAAACAAGTCTCTTTGGTATTAATAACCTCAAATAGACAATTAATGTTCAATTCACTGTTAATAACCAATAAAAACTTATGACGCAATCAGCTTACCATTTATATCATAAATATCTCATTATGTTTCCAAACTCAAGAAATAGTTCACTGTAACAATAATACATTGATAATACGACAATGAAAACGGTTCACACAAGAAATACAAGGTAATATCCATATCCATGATTCGCACAAGGAGTCCCAAATACAATATAATAAATAACCGGATCACACAAGGATTCAAATATAAATTATAAACATAATTCAGTCCACTCAAAAAACCGTTTAACTTTCCAATACTACATTGTACACACATGCTATGAGACATATGGTTGTCCATTAGTCATGACCTGTAAAGTACGAGCTCAGTCATTTATCGAATATACTAGGCAATTTTCAAATTGGAGTGACATATCTTTGTTTGTCATCACAAAACACACAAATAAGAAACTTTGCATGCATTCGTATAATACTAATTTTGTTCTTTCTCTAGCCAAAGACCGAAAAAAAGTTTTTTCTCTTTTCAAAGACTCTTATCCATCATTTTTTTTGTTTAATTTAGCACTATATGGAAAAGGCAAAGCAAGTTGTTGGTTCATCTTCTTCTTCTTCATTCACCAATGAGTTATTTGGTCCTAAAGATTCTCAAACTCAACTGACTTTGCTTCTGTTTTTGGTTCACCTTCGACGGTATATATATATATATATATATAGCCTCTTCTGCATGCATCTCTTGTTTTTGTGTTTGCAAATCGTCTCGTATTTATAACCTATTCTTTTTTTGTTGACCTTCATTTTAACTGATTGGATGTTTGAGTACTCGGAGATTTTCATGAGTTTCTTGTGTAAAATAAAGTATATCTCGCACTATCATTAAATAGAACTTCGGTATGAAATGAGTGAATTCTAAGCATTCAAATTCCCTTTTTTTTTTAAAAAAAAAAAAAAAAGAGTTCAAGTTTAGTTGAGTTTTGACTATAGTATAAAATGACTCTCACGTCAAGTTTAACACATGAAAATAAATTATAAGTTACTCAATTTCTGATAAATGAGCAAATTTGATCAGTTTTTGCCATTTTTCTTTTCGCTATTTCATGAGAGTTTTTCAGCTTTTTTTCCTTTTTAGAAAACTTTAAAGTTAAGTTATTTCTAATTATAAAAAATGTGATATTAAAAAAATGTATCACATAATAAGTTAGGAGAGAGGGATATGTTTTTTTTAAATTTCTTGGTTAACTTAGGTTTTGGAGAAGGTATAGTCATTAGCAAAAGCTCCAAGTTTATCCACTAGAATAACTAAAAATTCAGAGATGAAAGAATATCTATTACTACAAAACTTGCTTTTAGGCCCCATTTTTCACATGCATATATATCTTTTGTGTGTTTAATATTCGTTAGCATCTAACTGCGTGATTAACCTTTAATAGCATGTAGTTATATTATTTTTATCAGATTATTAATTAATTAAGAAATTTATTTATAATTACCTAATAAAGAACTTGATTATGTAATTATTTTCACTTGTGACTTTTAGGGACTTAGAAGGGATCCCATTCACTCAGGGGATAGAAATTCATCAAGAATCCAAGATCCAGGGAACCAGTATGGCAATAATACAAAATATGGAACTTCAGGTTAATTTTTGAAAATATATTTTATATTTCCCTCCTTCACTTAAATAATCTAACCACAATATATAAATTGCTTATTATGTTTCTAAATTATATTCTTTCTCAGAGTTGGTCTTGTTTATGCAATTATTTAAGAATTTTATATATGTTGCGTAACATCAACATCCTGCCCTATGGTAAGACCGATGAGGTGGCTCATGACCTAGTGGGAATGTCATGATTGAACATGATGCTTATTTGGAGGTTTCGTTAAGAAATAAAGTTGCACCTATGTTAACAGTTATAATTCTTGACATGATGGTAAGCGTTTCATCCTAACGATATATCTTTAATTTACAGATAATGGATCTAAAACAAGTCAAAATGAAAAAGTAGAAGCTCCATGTAATTTAAGGTCATCCATTTACTATGGTGGCCAAGATGTTTATCCTCAAACTAACCAGACCACTGGTTCCCATAATAATACTGTAAGTATAGATAGACACTTCTTTCATTTTTCAATAGTATCATAATATAATTAAATACAAATTAAAAACATGCTCATTTTGTAATTAATACAATCTTTTTTTTCAATTTTTACATTTTGTAAATAATTTTGTAATTTTGTGGTTAATTGAGTAGGTAAAGAAAGATGGAGATGGTTCAAACTCTGCTTCAAGAGGAAATTGGTGGCAGGGTACGTATATATGATGATAATATAGTCCCTTAAATTTATAAGTAAATTTTTGTTTAGATATTTAAATTATAGCTTGTTTCAATTAAACACTTGAATGTGCACATAATAAAATATTCCTATTATATTAGATACTTTGATTCAAAGTTTGGAGGAAAAAAAAACTTTTGCATATTTTTTCAAACGTTTATGAAATAGTAAAGTAAAAAATATATGATCTTCTTTAACTATACAGGTTAGTCTCAATTGAAACATGTTATTGAGGCTAGTGTGTGTAATTAAAGAAGCCAACTCAATTTTATATACGTGGCACTTGAGAATATACACAAATTAAAAAAAAAAATTGGATAAAAAATGACTAATAGAAAACACTTCATCATATGTTCAGCTGGTCTACTACAATAAATCATAATTTAAATATTTAAATAAAATTTACTGATAAATTTTAAAAAATTAATGGATTACGCCTTAATTTAAACATGCTACTTATTTTCTCGATGTCATGAATTCCACCTATGTTTTTTTCATGCAGGATCACTATACTACTGAAAGAAGGGATGTGGAGAGGAGTATGTAGTTGATCAATATTACAAATATATAGGAATTCATTTCAATCCATTTCTTTGTGTTTTTCATTTTTTTTTTTTAGTTTGTACATCAGTATAATTAATATGATTTCTTATATATCTGAAGTTGAACTAGTTTTCTTGTGTTTATCTCTAATCAAAATCCAATTGATTATCTTTAACACTTAATTATCGATCTTGTGTTTATCTCTAATCAAAATCCAATTGATTATCTTTAACACTTAATTATCGAGTTGTTGGTTTGTTATCATATCAAACTAAATAGATCAAAGAAAAAAAAACTAAATAGATCCATAAAAAAACGATATGTACGCTTGATCTTGTATGACTCTGACACACCCACCCCTCATGAGCATTGTCATTGACAAAATATTAACTTTATTTAAGACACGTTTCCTTTTTACATTAAGGACGTCTCAATAAAATTAGTGGTCTAAAACCACATTTTAATGAGAGGCATTAAATATATATACATAAAAAAATTAATAATTTATTTTTTTAAAAAAATCTTACATTTTACTTGTGTTTAGCTTAGTATTTTTAAAAGACACAACCTTTTAACTTTTCATGTAATATAGTTTATTTACAAAAGTAAGAATTACTTTTTGTGTTAGCCATTTATTTGCAATATATTAACTTGGATGTTGTTGTAAAAAGTTATTTATTAATATGAAGTTTAGGTTGTTTAATTCAAAATTTTAAAATATGTCTAGTAAAAAATAGATAGTATTTTCTATTTATAAATTTTGTACGTATTTTATTGTCTTCTTTATTATTATAACTGAATTTAAAATAAGTTTTTACTAATCTTAGGGGTCATTTGTTTGCACTTAATGGAGGTCTGAATCTGAATGATTCAGACTTCAGACCGTTAAGTGTATTTGCTTTTTATTAAGATTTTAACTTTTAATAGGTCTGAATAAGTCTTAATCATTCAGATATAGATTCAAGTCTTAATAGGTCTGAAAAGGTATTCTGGTATTGGATAATTTTCACCGCTACTCTATTCATAATCATCCGTCACAACCTCTGCCACCGCCATCATTGTCAACCACCACCAACCACCTCCACCTTCACAACCATCATCGACAACAAATATTACTACCAACCACTATTGTCAATCGCTGCCACACCTACTACCTCTATTATTCTAATTATATTTAACGCCACCACCACCGTCAACAATACCACCATCATCAACCACTGTCAGCCAATCCCTAATATCGACCAACTCATCTATCATAACTAGCACCACCGCTAACTACCACTAATACATCACAACCTCCACACATTCTTCGGTGGCCACCATCATTGGCACTAGTAACGTCACCTCTGCAATCACTTCAATCACTATCATTGCTACAATTTATCTCTACTAAAAACCATCTCCACCATCACAACTAACAATATCTCCAACTAGCACGAACATATCATCAACCATCATTCATTCATTTTTCAGCCATCACAATCAACACTTCCAACTACTAACATCAAGCAACGTTACATCACCACCACCACCACCACTATCAACCGTTACCATCATAACAGTCACTACAATACCAACCATCACAACTATCACCACTAACATTACTAATCACTAACATAAATCATTGTCACTGCAACCACTATTATAAAGCATCTCCCCTATCACTAACAAACATAAAAAAAATTTTGTTCAATCAAATAAAATGTTGTTGTATTAAATTATATATTTTTCTTATATATAATTATTTTTTTATTAGAATTATATTTTTTATTTTATTATATATACAAATAAATTTTCTTTGTACATTCAAATGTTGAAAATCAAACAGTCTTAATCATTCAGTTTTCAGATCTAGAGACAACATATTAATCATTCAGACGTACATTCAGATTCAGACATCTGAATCTTAAAAAAAATAAATGCAGCCTTACCCTTGAGCACTCCCGCTCTCACCCTCGCTCCTTGAGCACTCCTGCTCTCCCTCTCGCCCCCCCCCCCCCCTCTTCATGTGTGCAGAGGTGAACCCACATGTATAGGTAGGGGTACACGTGTATCCGTTAATGTTGATTTTTTTTTTGTATATATATATATATATATAAAACTTGAAAAATTGGGATATAATTAATAGTGCGCCCAAAGAATAATGAAAGTGCACCTTGTTGCACTGGTTGAAGACACTACTTTTGTCCATGCGAACAAGGATCGATCCTGGGGTCAGTACTTCAAATTTAAAGGTTTATTACCAAATTTATAACATTAAAACTTGTTGGACAAGGGATTCGAACCCGCGACCATCCTGTATGGTAAACCCGTTATACGATTAGGCTACCACAACGGTTGGTTCAAAAATGTTAAAATTTAAAATATTACTTGAACTTTATATAATAAGTAAGTAAAGTTACAGCTTAGAACTCATATTTATTCTATATATTTATTTTTTTCAGTATTGTTATGTCGTTGGCGACCAATTCGACACTGAAAATTTTGCTAACGTTTATGTTAAGATAATATTGCTGCACCACAGTATTGTCAAAAGTAAAAAGCGCAAAAAAGCTTCAAGATCCATTGTGTTCAAGTACAAAGTACAAATAAAACGTGAGATTTAACGAAAAAAGGTATAAAGGGAAAAAAATATAAATATATGTCTAGTCCAAGACTAATAATATAAGCATGAATGACAAATATATGAACAATTTTTTTTTTTATAAAGTGAAATATTAATTGTTTAGTGTTCGTCTCTTTAGAAATCCTCATTGACAAGGAAAAACATGTCTTAGAAATTAGAACCTAAACCGCACATTGCGAGCGCTCAACACATTTTGAGTCTTGCTTCAAAGCTTATGCAGGCCTTTGACAACACTGGTCTAACCACAAACTTCAAATCCTGGGTTCGCCTCTGCATGTATGGAATATTATAGTGGCCAATCTATAAGCAAATATTGCCTCCATTTAAAAATATTTATCATAATTTTTTTTTATAAAAGTCAAACGCTATGAATAATTTGACCAATATTTTAAGATATATTTTTAATCATATTGATATGAATTTTTTTTAACTTTTAATATTTTTATATAATGTTTGAATACCTAAATTTTTAATTTTAAAATATTGAATTATCTTAATCTAATTTAATTTTAAAAATTAACTAAATTAACTCATCTCTCTCAATAAGGAAATATGATACTCCATTCCTCCATCTTTATTTATCCACTTTTAATTTGTCACACACCTTAAAAAATAATAAATAATAGGGAAATTTTACTATATCACCCTTTGAATAAAGTAAATTTAATATTTTGCAAATTATATTGAATAAGGAAGAATATTTAGGAAAAGGGTGAAAAATATCCATCTACTTTTGTTTATTGGCTATATTTACCCCAAGTTATATTATGGGGTCAAATATGCCCCCGATGTTAGCAAAATAAATAAAAATACCCCTCATTTTAATGAAAATTCACATGGCCTAATATTTGGATGAGGTGGACGCCAAATGACATGTCACCACACCATCATATTTCTATTTTTTTTCCTTTTCTTCTTTTTATTTTTTCTTACTTTTCTTCTTGATTTGCATAAATTCATGACTTCCCAACACAAGCGACTAGTATATTCGGCCACTTTCTTCCCTAATTATTAGTTATGTTGCTCTAAACCATCCCTCCGTTATGATTTAGTTGATATTATTGCTTCATTTAATTTGTGCCATGTTCTAATTTCATTTTATATGAATCTAATCAATGGACTTCAATAGTTTTTCTTGATTTTGTTGTCAACCGAATTTTCTATTCTTAATCTTAATAAGGGCATGCTCTAAATTGATAGTGTCATGATCCAAACCAAGGCTTGACCGTGATGGGTATCTCTAAGTTTGTCGTGGATCGGAGACCATCCTCTTTGTCTAACCAAAAAGAACACAACATACTGGCAGCGGATGAATTTCAAACATATAACAAGATAAGCTGAGTTTCGAACATATAACAAGATAGGCAAATCAATAGATGAGTTTGATAATTGTTTGATGTTGCAACAGATATCTATATTTGTTTGATAATTTTCAATAGATGAGTTAGCTATTGCAACAGGTTAGTCATCTGTTGCAACAGATGTCTATATCTGTTTGGTCATTTTCAACAAATGTCTTTAACTGTTTGGTCTTTTCCAACAGATTACTCATCTATTGCAACATGTTATTTATATATATGCCATTATTAGTAATAACTAATTGATTTAACTAAAATAAAATATAAATTAATAAGTTCAATTACAGTTTCAATTAATCTCATAGTAATTACATGATCAACTAAGTATGTTCGTCCTGAGTAGAGTGATCAATTGACCAGTTTTATTTGAAATGATTCAAACTAATCCAACATTAGAAATAACTATATTGATTTAACTAAAATTAAAGATGAATTAGTAAGTTCAATTACGATTTCAATTAATCTCATGGTAAAAATGGTGTATTGATAAATGATGATTTGTTATTATTTCTATTGAATAAATCTTGCTATTGATTTATTTTTTCAATAAATAAACAATCTGTTGCAACAAATAAACAATCTGTTGTAACAGATGAACCATATGTTGCAAAAATGAATCAATTACTCTAACAAATGAGTCATATGTTGCAACAAAAGGGTCATTTGTTGTAACAGATAGGCCATATATTGCAATAAACAAATCATTTGTTGGAAGAACTCAAGGGTCATGACTTTTCGATCATTTAATTTTAAAAATAATTCATAAATAAATAATATGAAAAAAATATGTTAAACACAATTTTGTAGCTATTTAATTTAAATAACTAAAATGCCAAAAAGATGAAAAGTTATGACTTTTCACCTTTTTTGTATTTAAATCTATTTTTTTAATTTAAATAATCGAAAAGTCACCA